>NC_142810.1:46891263-47251355 GCF_049724085.1 Artemia sp. Qi Xiang Cuo
GACGTGTGTTCTTTGGTAAAGTTCAGAAGTGAACTTGAACTTTTCTTCACTTCGTTGAGAAAATTTTAAATTGAACTAGAACTTTTTCCGGGAAAATATTTGGAACAGAACTTTAATTTTTTTCATCTCTTTGAAAAAGGTCGGAATTGAATTTAAGAAAATTTAGAATTAAATTGAAACTTTTTATCTTCATGGAAAATAATCACAATCATAGTATAACTTTTCCTATCTTCTATGGAAAAATTTAGAATTAAACTTTAAATTTTTATGTGTTTGTAAACTTAAAAGTGATATGGAAACTTTTTATTTTCTCTGTAGATATTAGAAATGAATTATGTTCTTTGATAAAATTCAGAAGAGAACAAGAACTTTTCTATATTCTATGAAAAATTTAGAACAGTATTTTAAATTTTTTCATCTGTTTGAGAAAAATCTGAACTGAAGTGGAAAATTTTTATATTATTTTGTGAAAATAGAAATGATCAATAGCTTATTTAATTTTCATTGAGAAAATTCAGAATCGAAGTTGAACTTTTCTTCACTTCTTTGAGAAAATTTAAAATTGAAGTGAAACTTTTAATCTTCATAGAAAATAATCACAATCATAGTATAACTTTTCCTATCTTCTATGTAGAAATTTAGAATTGAACTTTAAATTTTTTATGTCGTGTCGAACTTAAAACTGAAGTGGCAGCTTTTTATTTTCTCTGGAGAAATTAGAATTTAATTGTGTTCTTTGGTAAAATTAAGAAGAGAACTTGAATATTCACGATCAAAGTATAACTTTTCCAATATTCTATGAAAAATTTGGAACAGAACTTTAAATTTTTTTAATCTATATTTTAAAATTCGGAAATGAATTTAAGAAAATTTATAATTAAAGTTAAAATTTTTATATTCATTGAAAATAATCACAATAATAGTATAACTATTCCTATCTTCTAAAGAAAAATTTAGAACAGAACTTTAAATTTTTTATGTCTTGGTGAACTTAAAACTGAAGTGGAAGCTTTTTATTTTCTCTGGAGAAATTAGAAATGAATTATGTTCTTTGATAAAATTCAGAAGAGAACAAGAACTTTTCTATCTTCTATGAAAAATTTAGAACAGTATTTTAAATTTTTTCATCTGTTTGAGAAAAATCTGAATTGAAGTGGAAAATTTTATATTATTTTGGGAAAATAGAATTGATCAATAAATTATTTAATTTTCATTGAGAAAATTCAGAATCGAAGTTGAACTTTTCTTCTTCCGGGGAAATATTTGGAACAGAACTTTAAATTTTTTTATCTCTTTGAGAGTGGTCAGAACTGAATTTAAGAAAATTTAGAATTAAAGTGAAATTTTTTATCTTCATAGAAAATAATCACAATCATAGTATAACTTTTCCTATCTTCTACGGAAAAATTTAGAAGTGAACTTAAAATTTTTTATGTCTTGGGACTTTTCTTGTTCCGGGAAAATATGTGGAATAGAACTTTAAATTTGACTCTTTGAGAAAGGTCGGAACGTAAAAAGTTAAGAAATACCATGTTAAAAAATTCAAGAAAGTATTTACAAATTGGGGATGGGGACTCTTTGAGGTTGGAAAATGGGTTTAGGAATGACATTATGAATGGAACTTGTTCAGAAAATATATAATAAAGCCATAAAAAAGTATTAAAAAAATGGAGAGGGGACTCTTTGGGGGGCCCGGGGAGGGTGTTTGGGGGACCCTTGGGGGAGGGTGTCCCTTCTGTGTCTCAATGCACAAAAAATATTAAAAAAATGGGTAGGGGGAGGGGAGGGGAGGGGGAGGTGACGGTGAGGAGTGGGGAGGAGAGGGAGGGGAGGGTGGGGGGTTAGGTTAGGTTTCCTAAAATCTTCTTTCAAAATGTCTCTAACTGTTTCGCCGAAATAATCCCATAAAATATCTAAAACCGTTTCGCCCAAATAATCCCTAAACGTAATTTCAGCGTGTTCCTTTTGTTTGGCATCTCTGCGCTAACGCATTTCAAATTTCTAGGAAACCCTTTCCTACGTTAATCTCTTCATCTCATAAATTTTCCTAGCTAAACTATTAGGGTTTCGTTAGAATATCAATTTATCTCTTCGACTTAAAGCTCCGTGAAGCCTTATTTAAAAATAGAATTTCTATCTCTTTAGACTCCCGCATAATTCCAAGATAACAAGTGATGTCAATTATAATTCCTGACACTAAAGATCAATGAAGCCATATTTAAAAATAGTATATTAATTTTTCTCTCTGACCTAAAGAACGTTTATCCCTCAGACCTAAGATTAAAGAAGCCTTAATGTTTCTTAATTCTCCCCTTCGTCAATTATAATTCCTGACACTAAAGATCAATGAAGCCCTATTTAAAAATAGAATATTAATTTTTATCTCTGACCTAAAGAACGTTTATCCCTCAGACCTAAGATTAAAGAAGCCTTAATTTTTCTTAATTCTACCCTTAGTCAATTATAATTCCTGACACTAAAGATCAATGAAGCCCTATTTAAAAATAGAATATTAATTTTTCTCTCTGACCTAAAGAATGTTTATCCCTCAGACCTAAGATTAAAGAAGCCTTAATGTTTCTTAATTCTCCCCTTCGTGAATCAATAATTTCCCCTAGCGATTATGTAAATCAATTTCTCAGGTTAAGCTAACCAAACAACAATGAAGCCATGTTTGTTTCTTAAGGTCATTGAGCGATTACGTAATCTTTCTCCCTAGGGACTCTATGACCATATTGTTTCATAATTCCCCACGCTCGTGAATCAATAATTCTCCCGTCGATTATGTAAATCACCCCTCATGCCATTACACGTGGCCAAACAACAACAACAACAGATCGATTGACCTTGACCACCATTAGACTCGATCGATAATCCTTGAATAAATTATGTCCCGTCAGCATTAAACTAAATTGTAGATGGCAGCAGGGGTGTTCGTTCTGTACCTCCTGACCCCTCTCTACTGAAGTTGTCTTAGAAACTTCGAAAAGTAGTCATTCGATCTGAAATTGAAAGGGCTAGTGCCCTTTTTGATAGTCAAAAGTGTTTGGAAGGCAACCAGCCCCCAACGTCCATAATTTTCCTAACATATCCAATTTGAATTTGGAGATAGCCATTTTGTTCAGCTTATTTGAAAGTTCCGAAAATTTATTTTTAAGGGCGACACCCCCCCCCCCCGCCCAGCGCCGCAAGGGCATGGGTTTTAAGTTTTGCCCGGGGGGCATATAAGGTTTTTATAGAAAGGGTGTCGCATTATTTTTGGAGGTGGCTCATTGGATTGGTAATCAGAAGTTCCAGTGCCCTTTTTAAGAGTAACAGTGGACGGAGGGCGTCTCCCCCCCCCTCCCCCAAACTCACACATGTCTTAATGTCCCGAAGTGCATCCAATTGAAATTTTGAGATAGCAATTTTATTTAAATTAGCTCAAAGATCCTATAACAAGGCTATTGGGGTTGAAACAAACCGCCAAAGCCGGGGGGAAAGGGTTTTAAGTTCTGCCCTGGGGGCATTTAAGGTTTTTATAGAAGGGATGGTTGTATAAACTTTAGAGAAGTCTCATTTGGTTGAAAATTGGAAGTTATAGTTCCTTTTTAAGAGTCAAGACTGATGGAGGGTAACTAGCCCCCTCCCCCCACCTACCCCTCTTTTAAACAAACGGATCTGATTGAAATTGTTAGATAGACATTTTATTTAAAATAGTATAAACAATATTAAGTGTTAGAAAAGATTTGAGAGAAACAAGCCCCCCCTCCATGCCCAGACGGTCCCCCCACACCTCAAATCACAATGTGAAGAGAGTAATTTTATGTTAAGCATAGTTGAAGAGACCCGACTGTCCTTTTGTTATTATGAAACACCCCAAAGCCCTCATTGGAAGGGTTGTAAGTTATGCCCTAGGGACATATAAGGTTTTTTTTAGAGAGGATTATCCTATAAACTTTACAAGGGTTTCGTTGTAAAGGTAGTGAGAAATCTCACTGCCCTTTTTAAGAGTAAAAGTGACCCAAGGGCCGCTACTTTACCGCCCCCCCCCCGTCTTGTTTTCCCGACATGCTGACAATAAAAATTTTGAGACAGTCATTTATTCAAAATAGTCTAGAGATCATATACTAAGGCTTTTGGCGTCGTTACAAACCAACAGAGTCTGGGACAAGGGTTGTAAAATATGCCCTGGGAGCATTTAAGGTTTATACGGAAGGAATCGTTGTATAAACTTTAGAGGTGGCTCATTTGTTTGAAAACTGGAAGTTCTAGTTCTCATTTGAGAGCGAAAAGTGATGGAGGTCTATTAGCCCCTCCCCCCTCCTAACTACATTTGTTTCATGAATCGCATCTAATTGAAATCGTGAGACATCCATTTTCAAACAAAATAATCTAGATAACATATAACAATGCCTTAAGGGTTGACACAATCCCCCATAGCCCTGGGACAAGGGCTGTAAATTATGCCCTGGGGGTATATAAGGTTTTTATGTAGTGGGTTGTTGTATAAACTTCAGTTGGGGGTCATTTGATTTGAAATGGGAAGTTATAGTGCTCTTTTTAAAAGTCAAAATTGATTTGAGAGTAACTATATTAACGCCCCTCCCTCTCACGCCCATAAATTCCGAAAAATAAAAAACAAACCAACGTTTTGAGACATCTATTTTTTTTCAACAGTGTTGAAAGGGTCCTGCATTATTCGTTTGTGGATCTCTCCCCCCCTACCACAACCTCCCCCCTCACCCCCTCCGCCGGAGGGTTCTGGGAGTGTTGGACTAAATCAAAACATGATATGTGTATATGGGTTGTGAAAAGGGTGTTACTCGGGAATGACAGAGTATATTTATTTGGACATTCCAGGAAATTGTAAGGGGGATGATTAATTGACGAAAAATGGCAATATTTGCACGCCGCTGCTACTATAACTAATGCTACTACTTCTGTAGCGGGTACTGCTAAGGACAAGGATATTGAAATAAACAACTGAGGAAATTTTGAGGGGAAACGTTGAACTAAATCTAAGTATATTATGTTCATGCAGATTGCTGATACGGGCGTATCAGCAATATTTAAGAACGCATTATCTTATCAAGAGGAAACTCCCGAGGTATCATGAGTAGGATATTCAGTTGACCAAAAGGCAAAATGTACCTGTTGCTACTGCTATTAATACTGCTGCTACTACTACTAATAATAATACATTATTAATGCTGCTGCTGTTCCCACGACTGATAGTGTTGGATGATAATTCAAATAAATATTGTGTCGATATTTAATAATTGATTTCGTTATTTCTGATCAGTTTTTTGCTCAGATTGACTAAGTTTTGCCAAAATTCAATAACAAAAATTGAATTTTTTTTTTTTTTTTTTTTTTTGTATATTTTTATTTTTGGTTATTTTTTGCTATTCGAAATCAGTCGCATTTTAATAAATTCCCCTGAGAGTTGATTATGCCTTTCAGTAATTAAATGATTTTTTTCTTTCCACTGAAAGTACGGAGCTACATTAAAACTTAGAAGAACAGAAATTGTTACGTGCATGAGAGGGATAACCTTTCCTTAATACCTCTCTCTTCATACCAAAATTTCTTTCCGTATTTTAAAAATCTCCTTACTCTAATTAAACGGCTCTTTTTTCCTGGTGTTGTTCTTAAATAATTGGGGGGAAAAGTTACAAATAACATAAAAAATGAGGTATTGGATAGAGGGCCCCACTCTTCATACACGAGACGATTTTGGTTCGTTTTAACTTCGAATGTTGCTCCTTACTTTTAGTTGAAAAAAACTTTATTTATTTAACTGTTTTTCATATCATGCCGCAAGTCCTCCCTCCATGGAAAATGTTTCCTGGAAATTCTCTCCTCTCAGTGTCTCAATGGAAAGTTTCTCCACGTAAAATTCCCCCATAGAGAATCTCTTCCGTAAAAACATCCTTCCCCATGCAAAAATCCCCCAGACAATTTTAACTCCTATGAAAATTTTCCCTTGGTAATTTCCCCTTTATATCTCCACCTTTAAAATTGAGTTGGCAAAGAGAAAAACGGCAAATACAAAGAATTTAGTGTAAGAATTCGGGTAAATTCTCCCGTTTATGAATTTCCTTTGAAAGTTCATCCCGGAATGAACTCATACATCCCTCCCAATGGATAAATTTTCTCTTTAAAAATTTCCACTGCAGAAAATTCCTCCCGTAGAAAAGTCACCCTCCCATAAAATGTCTGTTTACTTCCCAAAAACAAACACTAAATGTAGACACTACACATATTTCATAACTTACAACCTTTCCCCTGGGGTTTGTAGGGCCGTGTCATCCCCAAAGGCATGAATACTGGACTTTACAACTATGCTGATCATTATGGCTGTCTCAAAATTTTGATCGGATGACTTTGGGAACAAAAGGGGCGTGGTAGGGGGATCTAGCCGCCCCCTAATCGTTTTGGTCACAAAATGGGGAACTACAACTGCAATTTTCGTTTGAGCGAGCCCTCTCCCGATTTTATATATACGATCACCTTGACAAAAAAAAAAAAAAACCCCACATACATGATCTTTCTTCTGGAAAAAATTACACAATTTCACATTTTTTCAGATGGAAGCCAGAAACCCTTACAGTGAGATTCTCTGATATGCCCAATCTGATAGTGCGATTTTTATTAAGATTCTTTGTCTTTTTATGGGTGTTTGTCGTTTTTAGGGGAATTTATCGCCCTTTGTCAAAAGTATAAAAATTTTCTCATACTTCCATGACTTGTGATGGGTGCATGATACTAGATAAATATTATATATCTGGAGCTGGTGTAAAATCCAATTCACTCGATGTACCTATTGTTATCAAAATTCCGTGCTTTAGAGTTTCGGTTGTTATTCGGCCGAGCTGCTTCTTACGTAGAGTTTGTTGCCACGAACTATATGCTCAGACTTGGAATTCACTTTGAGAAAGGACATTGGTGGTGGACATGGATATTAATTTTATGGCAAATTTATAGAGGTATCTCTGAGACCCATATTACTAGATTTCCTTGACTTGAGTGGATCAATTTTTCTTGGAACTACAGTCTCCTTAATGAAAATCTGGAAAGCCGTGACAGATGCAAATGCTGACGAAGCTTGCCTTGCATTGACTACTGAATTGCAACTGCTGACAACTGAAACTTCTTTATGTAATACCACAAACTGGCTTGATTCTGTAGTGAATGAATTGCAGGGCTTGTCATGGCACTTGCAACACTTGATTCAGATTCTAGAAAGGCCAATTCCATGTCTCTGGCTATTTGACTCTCAACTTGGAGAAGATCGTCAGGGGTTATATATAAATTCTTGTAACGCGAATTGAATTATGTGGCAATCGTGACGAATGTGATCTAAAAAAAGGCCTCTAAGCCTCGAAGGTATTTTATCTAGCCAAGCCTATCGGAGGATCTCAGCAGCATTTGAGAGCCCTATCTAAATAGTTTGTGAACAGGCTATATAAAAGTCCGGATATAGCTGTGTATGCTGTGTATCAGCATAAATGAGTTAATGGATTGAATACAATATTTTTCTTCATTACCGTCTACGAAAAAAATTTCTTTGTTGGATCTTTTCTTCTGGATTTACCGTTAGATACAAAAAAACCAAAAATATTTGTTTTGATATTTGATATTTACGTTTCGATATTCGATATCGATATTTCGTGTGATATATCGATATAGATATTTAATATCGCCCAATACTAACTGCTACCACTACTGCTATAATACTGGTTCAATTCAGGCTAAGCCCATGAAGCTGAAAACTGGACAGAATACTGAGGGGGAGTTTGAACTAAATCAGAACATACTCTGTTTATACAGATTGTGAAAAGGGTGCATCTCAAGAATGAATTTTTGTATTAATTTGGAACTTTCAGAGAACACTTAAAGGGAAGATCAATTGACAAAGGTGATATACACATGTCACTATTTGCAATACTATCACTGCTACTATTACTAATACTACTACTGCTACTAAACTACTCCAACCAATACTTCAATTCTAGTAAATTGTAGGGCTTAGAGCATTAAGATGAAAAGGGGGTCAAAAGCGCAATGCAGCAATGTTTTTAGAATGGTGTTTCGTGCCAAGGTGAAATTTCCTTGACTTTAGGAAAGGAATGCTCAACTGATCAATAGCCAATATGTACATGCTGATAACGTAATTAATCCTCTGCTACTTTTGTTACTACTTATACTATTTCAACATTTACACTGGAACTACTTTTCCTTCTACCACTGCAACTGCTGTGATACTATTAGGCTACTATTAAGGATAAGCCTATGAAGGTAAAATTTGAGAGAATCTTGATGGCAAATTCGAACTTACCAAAGACACTATGTGCATTTAGACTGTCAATAGAGCGTATTTCAAAAATTAATTAGTGTATTAAGCTTGACCATCGGGCGTTGAAGGGGATGTTAAAAAAAAAAAAGATGGTATATGCATACTCCAACTGATGCTGCTACTTTCCGAACAGAAATTGCTACTATATAAGCTAAGGGTATTAAGGTGGCGCTATAAGGAATGTATAGGCATATTTTGAACTAAATCAAAGCGAAATATGATCTTGTTGTCAAAAGATTGGCAAAGCAATATTACAATAACGACTATTATGAGGAATTTAGACCTTGGTTTAATTGATTGACTTGGATCTTTCACCCATGCAGTCATTAAAAATATATGTATGGCGTATTTTGCTCTATTTAGTTGTTTTATTAGAAGTTGGACACTTTTGAAATCATCATTCAGATTTGAAAGATCTGCATACAGTGTATATTTCCAAAAAATATACTTCGAATTCATTTGACTCTCTACTTCTATTCTTTCTATCCTAGTAAGACCTAACTGGTCGCTTTGTCCCCAAGGACTGTACAAGGAAAATTTAATTGAGGTCGTCTGGTCCCATCTTCTGAATAAGTTGCGCATAAAGGAAAGAAAAACAAATCCGACGATATCCATTATATATTTTCCGATATCTGATAAAGGCACTGACCCCTATATCGGTCAGGGAATATTGGCCGGTCCATATATCGATCGAGCCCTAATTGTTATAATGCCAATTTCTTTGGTTTTCTTATTTTATTAATTTCAGAAAAGAAATTTAATTCAATTTTTTTTCTACAGGGATGTGTCATTCTACTTTGCTCAGGTCTGATAATGTGAGTCAGCAAATACTCTTAGGCCCAAAACCGATCGTTATGGTGGGAAAACTGACAGAGAAGTCTATTGAAGAATTAACAGTTGGAATCTGGCGTTGCGGATCCTGTGGAAAAGCAGAGAAATCCCTTGTGATTTTAGATCTTCACATTGACACTGGATGTGAAGAGCTTTCACTAATAGAGTGTGATGTCTGCCCTGCAGTAGTTCATAATTACAGTAATTTTGTTGTTCATTTCATGGATCACCAAATGGGAGTGACAAGGAAATGTGTCATTTGTTTTAGAGAATCTATTGGTGATATGAGACAACATCTAGTGTTACAAGATCACTTTTTGCCAACCATTTCTGAACTAGACCTACAGGAAAATGAATTAGTAGTTTCACAGAATCCATCTAGTAGCGGCTACTCAAATTCATTAAAATCGGAATATGATGAAAAAGGTTTAGACGATCCAAAAACATACCTGCACAGTAAAAAGCACAGAAAATTAGAAAGACCTAAAAGTATACACACAGGAAAAAATATATATGAATGTAATCTGTGTAACAAATGCTTTCCTTAACCAACGCATTTGAAAAAGCACCAAACTGTGCATACAGGTGAGAACCCATTTGAATGTGATATTTGTCAGAAATCTTTTTCTGCATCAAGCTCTTTGAAGCAGCATCAAACTGTGCATACAGGGGAGGGTCCATTTGAATGTGAGATATGTAACAGATGCTTTGCTTCAACAAGCCATTTGAACCGGCACCAAATAGTGCATACAGGTGAGAGGCCATTTAAATGTGATATTTGTAAGAAATGTTTTTCTACATCAGGCAATTTGAAATTTCACCAAATAGTGCATGCAGGTGAGAACCTACTTAAATGTGAGATATGTAAGAAATGCTTTTCTTCATCAAGCCACTTGAACAGGCATCAAGTTGTGCACACAGGTGAAAAGCCATTTAAATGTAAGATATGTCAGAACTCTTTTTCTGCATCAGGCTCTTTGAAGGAGCATCAAATTTTGCATACAGGTGAGGGTCCATTTAAATGTGATATATGTAAGAGATGCTTTTTTTCGTCAAGCAATTTGAAACAGCACCAAATTGTGCATACAGGTGAGAGGCCTTTTGAATTTGATCTTTGTAAGAAATGTTTTTCTGCATCAGGCTCTTTGAAGCAGCATCAAATAGTGCATACAGATGAGGGCCATTTGAAATGTGAGATATGTAAAAAATGTTTTTCTACACCAGGCAATTTGAATCACCACAAAATAGTGCACACATGTAAGAAGCCTTTTAAATATGATAGATGTAAGAAATGCTTTCCTTCGTCAAGCTATTTGAATTTACATCGAAGACTTCATACTGGTGAGAAGCCATTCAAATGTAATTTATGCCACAGAACATTTTTAAATAGGTCGAACATGAAATAGCACCTAACAACCCATTCTAGGAAGAGAACTGATAGTTAGTAATAAAAACTTTGGATGAAATAGTGGTTTTCGTTGACAGAAGTTGAGATAGACGTCGAATTATTAAAGCTGTTCCATGCAATCTAATTCTCAAATCTGAACTGTTTGCTATATGTATCACTGAAAATTTCTGGTTTTTCTTATTCTTTGACAAGTAAAGCTTGATCTCCGAGAATTCTTGCATTTGTAAAACTGCAGAAGCAGAGCCAGTGCCTATTTTGCCTTCTAATTTGTAGTGCCTGGTAAAATATTTATTTACTTTGGTAATTTCAGCTCAAATAGAATTCTTGAGTGTTCAAAACGCATGATTTTGTGGGTTTTGAAGTCTCCAACCGTTTAGCAAGAAAAACAAGGTCCTGTGGTGCTTACCTTAGCTCACAAAAAAAAGAAATGCAAAGTATTAGTTTTTAAATAAATTAGGTTCAAAAACGTCAAAAAGCTTTATTTTCGAATGGTTTGAAAACTAAAAAAATGTAGTACTTTCGAAATAAATCGTTAATAGTCAATTATCTTGTGAAATTACTACATATACGAGTTATATTATGCTGATCTTATATATATGCTGATCTTCACAACAGATGAACACCAATTTCTCAAGTGTGTGTCAGCTAGCCACTTATTCTTTTGTTCTTCAAGTTATTGTTGGGTTCTAGGAAAAATTTTATTTTATCTTTGAATCACCTTTTTGATCTCCAATTGCCTTCAAATGGCTCACAAGACTGATAGACTATTTGAGTCTTTCATCAGTCTGAGACTATCTCATGTCTTTAATCACAAGTAGAAGTAGTATTAAAAATTAAAAGAAGAGAAATTGTTCTGTATATGAGAAGGGCTGCTCCCTCCTCAATACTTCGCTTTTATGCTAAAGTTTAACGTTTTGTCCCAGTTGCTTAAGACTGCCTCATGAAACATAAGGGTTGGGCCATTCAATTAGAATCTGAAGGTTTTTTAAAGGTACTGAAAACTTCAAGATTAAGAGCAAGGGATTGAGTTGTGGATAACCCCCTTCGTATATGGTACTATTTTTGTTCGTTTTAATTTTTAATTTTGCTCCTTACTATGAGTTGAAGAAATTGTTTATTTATTTAATTCAATGAAGGTTATACATATTCCTCAAAAATGATTTATGCTTGAAAAATGATTAATGATCTTAGAAAATGATTTAAACAATCTCTTTAAGAGATTGCTTATTATTAGCTGAATTAAGTTAATAAATGTGTACTAGTAGAAATAAGTATAAAATAAATTGACTGTATAATGAAAATTATAGATTGACTATCTTTCTGTTAATATCTTTTCATCATTGGCAGTGCAATAGCGCTGCCAAAGTAAAGAATGATGTTGACACAATGTATCATTTATTTACATGAACAGTGTTGATGTATTAGTGTTGTATTAGTGATGTATAGTGATGATGTATTAAATTGTTAAATCTTGTGAATTTGTTGTTAGTTTTCCCATTGAATAAATACATTCAATGTTCCCCCCCCCCCAACATGGGGGAACCAAACTTTTCATGTTTTCTATTTTTTGGTTGTTTTAGAATCCTCTATATTAGATTGTTGCTTCATTATGGTTGAACCTTCCCCCCCCCCCCCAACGGTTATACATTGGCACAATATATAAATTTTTTTAGACCAGCGCACTTCGTATCGAAAGAGTTGTCGTAGAAACTTCGAAAAGGGCTCATTCGATTGGAAATTCGAAAAGGACTAAATTTTAATATTTTAAACTAATCTTAGTTGAAAATTTTTCTCTTTTTTCATTCCAGTGAGTAGTCATTTACTAAACTTGATTTGAAATTTAACAACATCTTCCACAATGTTGAATTGAAAGGCGTTTGGCGAATTTCGTATATTTGGAAGCCCGAGAATAAAGCTCAAAGCTGTAGCGTCTAAATTTCTTTCTGAATCAAGATAGAAATATGTTTATTGTTTTCCTGATTTAACTTTCCTGACAGATGAAGCTTTTAAAACAAGCAGAAAATGGACTGACATTGTGTAAACTGCTGATCCTAAGTTTTTACTTAAGAACATTTATTTATTAAAAATGCTAGGCTCGGACAAATCACCAGATTAATTTGTTCTGGTGAATTAAAAAGATTTTGTTTATTCGTTTAACAATTTATTTTGCAATATAAAAGTAGAGGTGCATAACAAGTCCTATTGGGCTTTAATAATAGAGACGAAAGTCAGTTTTGGAGTTAGATATGAAATTCGATGGAGATCCAGGGGGTATAAACTCTCCTAGAGTTAGAAAAATGACTCTTTTGGGGCATTTTTTTTTTTTTTAATATCACTGTCTGTTAAAAGGATTTATCCCTGTTCGAACTTTTATTCACCGTCATGGAAAGGCAGCGTGGTCTTAAATTAAATAGGACCTGAAGAAATAAAAGCAAGCGAATTGAAACACAAAATGTAATGAAATAAACTGATAAAATTTCACTAATAATATTTATATTAATGTTTCATTACTACTATGAAAACATTTATTAATTTAAATTTTGTCATTAATACCATTAACATAACATATATTTGGCATTTTCTAACAAAATAATCAAACTTTAAAGTCCATTCTATAGTGTACGAGAAGGTTATAAATGAACATTAAATTGGCAAATAAAAAGAATAAATGGACCAAAAATAAATTTATACGTTTAATAAGAGGTGTCAAAATAACAGGGTCTGGCAAGAGAGATTATAAATGAAGATGGGGAGAGACAAATAGAGTAACATTGAAATTAATTACACTTGGTGTAATGACCCTGGCATTAAATGATAATTACACAAATACAATATGAAATAATATAACCAGTATACTGAAAATATAATATGATTAGTAAGCTTAATTGTTTATTTTTAAAGCCAGATGCAGAACTATACTGGGTTTACTGTTGAAACTGTACTGTTAAAACCGGATTTTTCTTGCACTTTTTATTGACAAAAATTGAAAGAAGACAATAAAATGAAAGAGTCGAGGCCACTCCAGTGCCATCAAAATTCTTAACTTTGCTATTATTGTTGACTCACCTTAATTCTGAAATAAACTGTTATTATAGACTGACTATCTTTCTGTTAATATCCTTTCATCATTGGCAGTGCAATAGCGCTGCCAAAGTAAAGAACGATATTGATACAATGTATCATTTTTTTATTTTTTTGGTTTGTTTTATGCCAGGGCACTTCTTATAAAAGGATTTGTCATAGAAACTTCAAAAAGGAGTCGTTCGATTAGAAATTGAAAGGGCTAGTGCCCTTTATGACTGTCAAAAGTGATTGGAAGGCAACCAGCACCCCCACGCCCATCATTTCTCTTACACATCCAATTTAAATTTTGAGGATGACCATCCCCCCCCCCAGAGCCCTTGGGTCAGGGGTTTTATGTTATATCCTGTGAGTATATAAGGTTTTTGTAGATCATATAACAAGGCTATTGAGGTTGAAACAAGCCGCCAAAGCCTGGAGCAAAGGGTTTTAAGTTATGCCCTGTGAGTATATAGTTTATAGATCATATAACAAGGCTATTGGGGTTGAAACAAACCACCAAAGCCTTGGGCAAAGGGCTTTAAGTTATGCCCTGGGGGAATTTAAGGTTTTTGTGGAACTGATAGCTGTATAGACTTTAGAGGAGTTTCATTTGGTTGAAAATTGGAAGTCATAGTTTTCTTTTTAGAATCAAAAGTGATGGAGGGCAACTAGCCCCTCCATCATACTTCAGAGGGGTCTCATTGGAAAGGTTATCAGAAGTTTAGTTCTCTTTTAAAGAGTCAAAGTGATCAGAAGGTCGTTGCCCCCCCCCCCCCGCCGTGTTTTCCAGACATGCAGACAATAGAAATTTTGAGATAGCCATTTGTTCAAAATTCTCCTGACATCATATAATAAGGCTTTTGGCGTTGTTACAAACCACCAGAGCCTGGAGCAGTGGTTTCAGAATATGCCCCGCGAGCATGTAAGGTTTGTAAGGAGTCAAAATTGATTTGAGAGCAACCAGACGACCGTCATTTCCCAAAAACACATCCAAACAAAGTTTTGAGACATCAATTTTTTTCAACATTGTTCAAAGGTTCAGTAATTATGCGTTTGGGGGTGTCGACCCCCCCCCCTGAGGCTTCAGGGCAAGGGCTGGAAGTTAGGCAATTTGTTTATTGTTCACATATAGTAAATGTTATTGAGAAAAATGCTTGTTTGACTACTACTTTCCAAAAATACGAAGGGTATTAAGGTGAGTCTCTTAAGGATTGTTTAGGGGAGTTTTAAACTAAATCAAAACATGTTATCTGTATATGGGTTGTCAAAAGGGCGTAACTCGGGAATGACAGAGTATATTAATTTGGAAGTTTCTGGAAATGAAAAGGGAGATGATGAATTAGCCAAAAAGGCAATTTTTACATGCTACTACTGCTACTATCACTAATACTACTGCCAGGTGTGAAAAAAAATCCAAAGCCGCTAGTAGCAGAATTTCAAAAGCTGTCGACGCCTTAGCAACACAACTTGTGTTTTGACAGCTATGGTTTGAGCAAAAAGTATTTTTAAACGTAAGATTTACAGAAAAGTAACAAACGTAACTTAGTATAGCTTGAAGTTAGAAATATCAATAGTTTTCTGAATGTAATCTAATTCAGTGGCAAACCACATACTAGCCATAAATATCATACTTCATAATTTTATTTGTACTATTTTACCAAAAGTGGAGTATCATATTTACATATACTGCTAGTGGAGTATAGTATTCAAAGTCTGAAGTATACTGTATATACTTTACTGCTGTTACTTTATAGATGGGGTTGTACACTTTAATGCAAATGGTTTTGTAAAAATAATTCATACCCAGCTGCATTCTTGATACTCATTGATTACAATACTACAACTATAAAAAGCACCATTTGATTTCTGGGGGAACAATTTTGATTTGCAGACGGGCAGTCACATGTATCATGAAGCTGTGATTTTAGTTTTGCCTCAATCTAATCCCCAGATTAGATTAAAAACAGAAAATTGCTGCTACATTTTAGTGTGGCTGTTATAGGCAACTAATCTTCCACGTTCAAGCTTTCCCATTATCTGCTTTAACTGTATGTACACCTTGATAGCTACCAGTCATTTTAGGATTCTTTCAACTGACGAATAAATAGTTTTGAGAGAATTTGTTTATTTGTGCGCGATTTGGACAAATGTTCATTTTCTTTTTAAGAGAAGTGGAGTTTTTAACTTATTTATTTATCTATATTAATATCTATTGTATGTTTGTTTATTTAATTTCTACGTTTCATTTATACTTCAATAGAAAAATGTTTTTTTCGTTTTAAGCTTGATTTTCTTATTCAATCTAAGCATTACTCACTTTAAGATCTATTCATTCATTTATATTATTACTTGTTGTATGTTTTTGCTATGATTGTTTATTTAATTTCTGTTCGTTTTGGGTTTCATTTATTTTTTAATAGTAATTTCTTGTTGTTTTGAGTTTCAAATTTAACCGGTATTTGTATCTCCTGAGTTTAAAGTTAAAATGGCCTTTACTTTTCTTTGAAAAACTTGTTTTTCGGAAAGTTTTTTTTAATTAATAATAAAACATTGGAGCCGTATGGCCTTTACTATAGGCAACGCTATCCTCTGAAGAACGTGAAGAACGTTTGTTAGGTATGAAAAAACACTTGACCAAGGTTTCCTTAATCAACCTGAATTTTGTATCACCGCTACTTCCAAATTTATCTTCGTCAATTCCTTGCAGTTCTTCCAAGTTTGACTCAGACGTTATATTTGCAATAAGGGTAAAAAAAATTTCTCAGAACTTAAAATACGAAAAGAACTTGCTGCAAAGACAAACAAGCGTCATTATTGCGTGGGAAAGTCCTTAGCCACCATTTTTAAGCTTCTTTTAAGCAGACAGAAATCTTACATAAAAAATTCCATACATCTTATTGACAAGTAAAAAATCAAAGTGCAACAGAAAAACTATCTTATCTAGTTTTGATGCAGTTTACATGGACACTTCATGCGATGTACACAAATACGAGCAGGCCTTACAAAGAAAATTAAAGGAAAATTCCGCTTGGTCAGAGTACAAAACTTTGGAAATTTGCACAATAAAGACGCTTGTTAAGTTCCGAGAAAAATTTTTCCTTCAAATCATGGGCCTATCCATTTCCACTGTTTTGTCTCCATATTTGGCAAATTTTTACATTGATTTCATAAAAAATCTGCTTTGAAAAGTTTCCACTTAAAACGCTCTCTCTGATTTCGTTTCGTTGATGATATTCTTTCTGTTTGGGAACATGGACAGGACACTTTAAGAGATTTTTTGGCACATTTTAATTCTTTTTTCTAATCTCCAATTCACAATGGAACTGGAAGATTCAGGAAAGCTGCCTTTTTTGGATGTTTAAATTTTAAAAATACTCCTAGCCTTGAATTTTCTATATATAAAAGGCCGAACCATAATGATCGAAATCTACATTTCTCGTTAAATCACCCTCCTTCTGTGAAAAGAGGGATAATAATATCTTTCGTCGACAGAGCTCTAAAAATTTGTTCACGTAATCATGTAAATTCTGAATTAAATTATGTCAAAAATATTCTATTCTGCAATGGCTACCTAATAAAACTTATTGAAAATATCATAGATAGCCTAGGCGATTAAAAAAGATAAAACATGAAAATTGGGAGCCATTCCCCTTTGACTCAGTTACTCCGGCAATTGAGAACAAAAAGTTCACCACTTTGCTATGCATCTCAAAACTTGGCGATAAACTTGGAAAAAATAAAAAAATATAATCTCTCTGTTTCTTTCAAAACCGAACAAAAAGTTGAACATTTTTTCAACTCGGGAAAGGATAAAACTGACCCTATACTGGGTAGTGGTGTCTACAGAGTCCCGTGTTCATGTGGGAAATTTACATTGGTAGGACCCATCAACAACATGAACACAAAATTTCAATAAATAAGCATACTTCGAAGGGGACTCATTGGATTGGTAATCTGAATTTCTAGTGCCCGTTTTAAAAGTCCAAGGGATGAGAAGGAAGTTATCCCCCCCCCCCAACGTCATGTTTTCCCGAAATACATCGACAAAATTTTTGACGGTCATTTTATTCATAATAGTCCAAAGATCATATAACAAGGCTTTTAGGGTTGATACAAACCACCAAAGTCTAGGGGCGAGGTTTGTAAGGCATGCTGTGGGGCATTTAAGGTTCTTATGGAAGGGATGGTTGTTTAACTTTAGAAGAGGCTTATTTGGTTCGAAATTGGAAATTCTAGTTCTTTTTAAGCGTCAAAAGTAATGGAGGGAATTTAGCCCCACCCTCCCCGACAACTCCTCTTTTCACCAAACGCATCTGATTTTACTATGAGATAGCGATTTTGTTAAAAATTGCTCAAAGAACATATAATAATGTCTCTAGGGGTGAAACAACCCCCCAGTGTCCTGGGGATTATGTTGTAAGTTATGCCATAAAGAAGGTTTTTATGGAAAGGGCGGTCACATAAGCTTCAGATGAGGGTCACTTGATTTGAAATTGGAAGTTATAGTGCCCTTTTAAAGAGTCAAAGTGATTTGAGAGCAACCAGCCCCCCCCCCCTTCCTCACCATTTCCCTTAACACCTCCAATGAAAATTTGTAGATAAAAATTTTGTTCATTGTTGTTAAATTTCAGAAATCATGCCTGTGAGGAGGACAACCCTCCCCTCTCTACATTTCTCAGGAAAAGGGTTGTAAGTTATGCCCTGGGTACAAACAAGGTTCTTATAGAAAGGGTGGTCTTATATGCTTTGGAAGAGACTCATTGGACTGGTCATCAGAAGTCCTAGTGCCCTTTTTAAGAGTCCAAGTGATCAGAGCACAGCTACCTTCTCCCCCGCCCCCCCCCCACACACACACACACGAAAACACGTCGTTTTTCCTAAAATGTGTTCAATATATATTTTGAGCCAGTCCTTTTATTCAAAATAGTCCAAATATCATAACAAAGCTTTTGAGGTTGATACAAACTCCCAGAGCCTGAGAGCAATGATTGTAGGTTATGCACCTGGGGTATTTAAGATTTTTATCAAAGGGATCGTTGTATATACTTTAGAGGCGGCTCAATTTGTTGAAATTGGAAGTTTTAATTCTATTTTAGGAGTCAATGGTGATGGAGGGCAAGTATCCCCTCCCCCACCCAACTACCCCTCTTAAACAACAAGTAGAACAATAGGGAATTTTTTTATCTAAGCCAGCGGGACATAACTTTAAATGAATATTTCGACCCTATATCCAAGGGCCGTCCTTAGCAAAACAAATATAAAAGAACAAACATTAAAATTCAATCGTTAAAACTAAAATATTTTCAAAACAGCCCTAGCATCATTACTCCAAGGAATTTCAACCAGGACTGGTACATCAAGCGAAGCGAAAAAAGACAATTCATTCAAATGAAATAAAAACCTTTACAGACAAGCTCTTGAAGCTAATCTTGCCTTTTTGGATATAAATTACATTTTAATACCCGGAAAGAAGCTTAATTCGCTGATACACTAAAATTAAAAATATTAATCCACACTATTAAGGACAAAAAACAAAAAAGACATTATTTCCTCAGAAAGAAAATCTCTTGAAAAATTTTATTTGTAAATCAGTCCACGCTTGATAATTCTCAGGTTGTTAGATTGGAAAGGAATTTCTTAGTCACGATTTTCGCTTGTCTAGGGAACAACCTTATAAGAAATTGGAAAGTCTGAGGTACGAATCTTTGATGAATTATCCTGCTTATACTCCGAGGTTTACTCCTGAACCCACTATCGTTAATCACTTCTCTAGAGCACTTGAACCTAAGGAAATCCAAACTCTTGAAAAAGGTTCAAAGTTCTCTTTTCCACCAAAGCAGGTTCCTGTGGCAGATATAGTTTCCTCTTTAGAATCCTCTTTGCACAAACACTACACATCTATTTGTAACCCAGATGAAGTTAGGTCTCGTTTTATAAGCACGTTTTACGGCCGTTAGAAAAAAGTTACATTTTCTATTAATTAGACGCCAGAAATTTCGCACGACATAAAAATATTGTCTAATCTTCGCAAAGACCCATCTATTATAATAACAAAAGCAGATAAAAGCATTTCACTTATAGTCATGGATATGTTAGATTATGATAACAAAATTTATTTAGACTTAAAAGACAAAAATACATATACTACCGTGACTCCCGATCATACTGATAAGTTTGCGAATAAAAATATCACCGAATTAAAGAATCTAAAACAAAAAGGTAAAATCACCCCATAATTGTATAATAAATTTTTCCCCCGTGGTAGCTCTAGTCCAAAATTTTACTGTTTACCGAAAGTATATAAGCAAGGTATTTCCTTAAGAACTATTGTAGCATATACGAAAGCCCCTGCTTCCAATATTGGAAAGTGGTTATGCCCAGCCTTCAAACCTTTGCTCTATTCCCAAAAATTGCATATAAGTAATTCGGTAGATAGCGGAAAAACTTAAAATGCAAGCATTTCAGAAAATACAATAGTAAGTAGTTTTGACATAGTTTTTATGTATACTGATATTGATGTATCAATATCTGAGCAATTGTTAAAAAATAAAATAGAAAAAAAATCATTGTAATAAATTTTCAAATTGTTTTCAGTTCCTTAATTATTTTATCAATAAATAAAGGGCCTCCCCATGGGGGCTCCTCTATCCGGGTTATTAGCGAATAACAATGTAGAACACCTTGAAAATATTCATTTAAATTTGCATTTCACTGTCTTATAAAAAAAAATTCCCTATTGTTCTACTTGTTGTTTATGATGGATAGGCAGTGTGGTCTTCATCGATATTTAACCACCCCTCTTTTAACCAAATTTATCTGATTGTACTTGTGCGATTGCAATTTTGTTTGAAATTGTCCAAAGAACATAGGGTAACGGCGCCAATGATTCGACAATGCAATTTTGGAACCACTGTCGAAGTTTTCCTTCAAAGCAGGATAACTCTGCTCATTGTTTTTTTTTTGGAATCTCTGGAAGCCTTCATTATATTTTGATAATGCGAAACGTGGACACTATATCTGATACACTCAGATATGAAAAGAATATCCAATTCAATCAGTTTCTTGTTTTCGACACAAAGTGAGCTCCCGACAATTTTTTAGCTATGTATTCTTCAAACTATCATTACTTGGTTATTTTTCGGCAAAAAAAAGTTGGGATCAGCACCAATACATCAAGATACATCTGATCTTCTGTAATATGTAACCATATTGGCTTTTTCTTGCTAAAATTACCTTAAAATGGCAGCTAATATTATATTGACGAAACTATGTTCCAAGTGTCGAAAATTCTTGTCTGATATAGTGGAATACCAGACCGACTAAAAATGTTCCTTCAGCTAAATTCAAATGTAGGTATTGGCTTCTATTATTATATTCATTTCTTTTGGGAATATCTTGTAATAACCTTGTCGAAGTTTTCGACAGACAGCAACAGGCAATATTCAAATATAGGTGTCTCTGTCAAAACTTCACTGAACATGTAAAACAGATGAGAAATATCTCATCTGTTTTACATTACTGTTAATTAGCGTCGAAATTCAAGGTTCTTCTGACGAAAATTTAGTTGCCAAATTTATGGATACTTTCTCAGCAGCGAGAGGTTTTGATGATTATTATTTTTAATAATATTTAACATGAAAAAAAACATTGAAAAAAGTTTTTTATCGTAGTTTTACTGATTTTATTCTAGATGCTAGATATTTCCATCATCAGAAGAACTGCCACTTGGCCTTTTTAAACATTTGACTTGGTTGATCACAACACCCTAATTCATTTATTACTGAATAAATTTAAAGTATAACTTCTCTTTGTAAATTTTATACATGTTTTCTTTCAAACAGATCCCAAGCTGTAAAATACAAAATATTCTCTCTGAAATCCTCCCTAATTAGCGTGGAATTCCTATCTCACCCAATCCCACCCAAAATGCTAATGAAATATGTTAAACTCCTCAGTGTCACAAAATTCTAATAATACTAAGTAGGACATGTTTATTTCTAGAATTCTGGACTTTCCAGACAAAGTATAGTCAAAACTAAAAATTTTTTAAGTTTACTAAACTGGTAGATGAACTTTGAATTGGCCAAATGTTGACAACACTTTAACTGTGAACAAAAAAGAAATCTTTGTTGGATCAATAAATCTGAGATAAAGTAGGTTATTCCAGGTAGCATTTATAAAGAGACCTATGTCACACTATTATATCACACAATATATTATAGAGACCTAGGTAACACGATTACACTCCATATGATTATCCAATTCCGTCCCTATACTTGAGGCAATTTTTTAGTGTTTTGCTTCCACTATCTGAATAGTATTTTATCCTTTCCTTTTGCACATTTTAAAAAGTTGAAGAGAAATGATGAAATAAAGTAAAAAGAATAGGCGTGTTGAATCCACGAGGATCCACCCACCAGGGGCGTCCCAAGGGGAGAGGGGCGTGCCACCCCTCCAATGTTTTTGGCATCCGGTAAAAGTGCGCCGAAGGCGAAAATTTCGACAGAAATTTTGCAAAATTGCCCGAAATTTAGAAAAAATTCTTGATTTTTGCAGAAAATTTGGCATAAATCAGGTATCGATTCGGTAAAATTTACGAAGATCACACCCCTTTCCAATGAAATGAGTCTCGGGACGACCCTGCCGCCCACAAGTATTCCCCAAGTATTTCGACGCGTGTTGAACAGGGTTCCGACTTACGTTGAAAACAGGTAACTTTTTTGTTCTGTTGAATTTGTTGGTGAAAAGAGCCCAATCTAAGAAACTCGGAGTTTTGTACCCTTTTGTGATAAAACTTCAAACTTCTAATAAAACAGTTAGATTTGTAGAAAAATTAAGCAAGAAAAATAGGTTCTTTTAAGTTATTTCGGGTGTAAATATTGATTGAGTCCTTCAAGATTAAACTGTCGTAAATTAAACTGTCGTATGAACCAAAATTTAGCAATAAATAGAGATACTGGAGATATTTCATTAATCCCAATTTAAGACAGTTTAATCTTTAAGGACTCAATCAATATTTTCACCCGAAATAACTTAAAAGAACCTATTTGCATATCTAATGAAAACCAATATTGTAGACCAGCTAAAACTATTGCAAGGCGAAAGATCCTTGCCCAATCATCTTGGTAAATTCATTTTCATTGATTCATGCCTGGTTTTTATTCAGTGTCTGTTCTGTCTTTGTAAGGTCAACTTCGAAAGGTTGGATTTTCGTTTTTTTTTTTTTTTCTTTTTTGTTTAGCACTGAGGACGACTTGGCGGAGGTCCTTGTCGAAATATTTGCTTATATTTTCATCTTCATGGTTTCGCCACTGGCTGACAAAATCCTCGTTTTTTCACCCTTTTTTTATTTTATTTTTCATTTTGTTACTTTCTCTCCTCTCTGAGTTTCATTTATCACTTAATTAAACAAACTTACTCCGAATATTTCAGCCCCACGTCCGGAAGCCTTTCTTAACGGAAAAAAAGAGAAAATGAAACGAAAAATGTTCTTTTAAAAAACTTAACTTAAGTCAAAATAAAACATACTAAACACATAAAGAGAAAGAAAAAAACAGAAAAAAAACAAAAGGAAAAATATAAATAAATAGGAAACAAAACTCACAATTATTTACGTTAGATTTGTATATATTTTTTATACATACTGAAACCCTTTTCAAACCAAAAGTCTTCAAATTAAGCCTTCTGGAGTAGAAAAAGTGTTTTTTTTACAGAAACTGTCGAATCATGAGTACCTTTACCCTATAACAATGCTTCTAGGGTTGGCACAACGCCCCAGAGCCCTTGGGCAAGGGCTTGAAGTTATGTTGGAGGAGCATATAAGGTTTTTATTGAATGGGTGGTCGTATTAAATTCCGATGGGTCTCATTTGATTTTGAATTGGAAGTTATAGTGCCCTTTTTAAGAGTCAACTTGATTTGAGAGAACTCCCCCTCCACACCCATCATTTCCCATAGTAAACATCCAAACAAAGTTTTAAGACATATATTTTTAGTATTGTTGACAGGTTTAGTAATTATGCGCAGCAATAGTTGTTGTAGCAGCATGCAAATAGCACTTTTTTCAACATCCCCTTCAATAGACAATAAAATTTTTAACTTAATACCATCAACCGGTCCTGAAGCATTGCTGATACGGCCCCTTCACAACCTATATGGGCATAGTGTGTTTTGATTTATTTCAATACAGTTACAATATTGCTCAAATTTTTGCCTTAATACCCTTAGTTTTATTAGTAATAGCAGTGGCACCAATAAGAATAGTAGCAGCAGTGGGAGTACAGTTAATAGTAATAGTCTTAGCTTTAGTAGCAGTAGTAGTAGCAGCAGTAATAATAATAGTAGCAGTAGTAGTAATTGTAGGAGTAGAAGCAGTAGTATTATATTGTCTTTTGGCTAGTTCAATATACCCCACAACAAGCATTGTCAATCAATCAATCAATCAATTTATTAATATTAAAAACAAAACAATTGCAAACGTAAAGTTTATACACGCCCAAGAAGCTCAGCTTGTAAAGGGCCAACAAAACGAAATAAGACACTATTATAAAGCACTAAAAAAAAAAAAAAAAAAAAAAAAAAAAAAAAAAAAAAAAAACTGGATCAAGAGAAATTTATGAAAATAGGAGAATTAACAGGAAACTTCACAAATATCTGAAAAAAAATATATAAACGAAGAAAAGAGATTGAAAATTAGGATTAAATATAAAAAAAAAAAAAAAAAATTAAAATCAGAAAAATATATTGAATGAAAAAAAAGACATATAAATTTGGAAGGAATGCAAAAAAAAAAAAAAAGGAGGGGGGGAATACTATACTGGAAAAACCTGGGGCGAAACTGCCTTTGCAGACAGAGAGAGAGGGACATCAGGAGGGATGGAGTTCCATAGTGAAATAGATTGATAAACAGGAGACCTCTGACCTGCTGTTGATGATCGCTTAGGTAAAATGAATCTGAGATAAGAGCAACGTAAAAAAGAAGAGTACCTACCTGAGCCTGACAGAAAAAAAAACTGCTGCAGAGATGGTGGAAGTGTACCTAGAAAAGCAGAATGTGCTAAATAAAGGTAACTTTTACCCACATTACGATCCAGCGGAGCTATTCCGGTATCATTATAAAGACCAGAGGAACGGTAAAAACGAGGTAGAAGAAAAGTAGCCTTCACTGCCCTATTTTGGGCTCTTTGAACTGAGCAGAGAAGAGATTTATTAGTACTACCCCAGACACAACAGCAATAAGAAAGGTAAGGAAAAATAAAAGCATAATAAAGAAAAAGCATAACATCTGGGGGAAGAAATGAGTTAACCCTCTATAACATTGAAGATTGGTGAAGGACAAGGGAACGGGTATGAGTTATATGGGGTTTAAAAGAAAGAAAACAGTCAAGATACACACCAAGAAATTTCACTATAGTAGCTTACGGTATAATATCATTCCCATAAGTCAGGATGGTTTACTCCCTTGCGTCTCTCATACGGTAAGAGGTCCTGAATTGTATAATGGCACTTTTTTGGCTATTGAGAGTCATAGCATTAGACCAGCACCAATCTTTTACTTTATCATGAAGACCTTGAGCTAGGGAAGTGGCAGATGTCAGGTCCACTGCAGCAATGAAAATATTACTGTCATAAGCAAAAAGAATAGGGTGCACAAGGGGATGAAGACCATCAACAAGATCATTAATATAGACTAAAAGCAAAAGTGATCCAAGCACAGAGCCCTGTGGGACACCTTTCAAAACAGGCAAGGTAAAGGAAGAACCACCATTAACCAAAACATACTGAGATCTGCCTTAGAGGTAAGACCTGAGCCATTCACGTAGGACTCCATGCACTCCAAATAAAGATAATTTAGACGAAAGAACAGAGTGAACGACCATATCAAATGCCTTTGAAAAGTCAAGAAATAGACCCAAAACACACAAGCCCTTGTCAAGGTTAACACGCACAAATTCTGTTGCATCTGATAGTGAATGCAAAGTAGAGAAAATGGGAAGAAAACCATACTGATGGTTAGTTAAGAAAGAATTTCCTACAGTCGTATTAGTGCTAAATACAAATAAAGAGAGTCTACAATACACTACTTTTTCAACAGCCTTAGAGATTACAGGAAGGAGAGAAATAGGTCTATAGTTTGAAGTTAGAGATGAATCACCTTTTTTAAACATAGGTACAACATTAGCAACCTTAAATAAATGAGGAAAAACACCAGAAGAAAGAGAGAGGTTAGTTATGTGTGAGATGGGATTAGAAACAAACTGACCAATTTTTTTTAAGAACATTACAGCTCAAACCAAAACCATTAACTGAACGGCTACTTGAAAGCTGAGAACTAATGTTAGAAATTTCGGTATCACTGCATTGGAAAAGGAAAAATAACTTTTCTGCTAAGGGAAAACTACTTACTCTGCTGTAGGGTGGATTAGGAACTGAAGGATGTGAGGTGAAATACGAATTGAAGGCGCTTGCTGAAGAATTTTTGTCCACGAAAGATCCATCAGCTTTCCTGTAGCGACAAGGGAGGGACTCTTTGAGTTTCTTGCGGGAAATAGCTTCATTAACTACAGTCCAAACCTTTTGCAAATTCCCCTTACACTCATCAATTCGACGCGAAAAATAGAGCTTTTTGGCTGCACGTACTGAAGAAGTAAGCACATTTTTATAAAGTTTATACTTCAAAAGATCATCCTGTGTCTTACTTTTACATGCAGCCTTGAACAGAGACGCCTTCATATGTACAGCATTGATCAGACCTCTAGACATCCAATGACATTTGGGTATGGAACTCCTTGGCCTCTTTCTAAGAGGAAAATGCTTATCCAACAGAGCTCCCATACGACACAAAAATAAATTCGTTGCACAATCAACATCATTAGCTTCAAGAACACTAGACCAATCATTACTCTGGAGACTATGTATTAAATTAGAAATTTCTTTATCTGTGGAAGTGCTAAAAGAAGACTCACCCTGCTCATCCACGGCAATCTCAGTTTGAGGCACAAAAAGTGAAACATAAATAGGGAAGTGATCAGAAAGATCAGTGAAAAAAAGACCAGAAGTAAACTTCAAATTAGAAGAACGAGAAATGAAAATATTGTCTATTAAAGTGGCAGAATTTCTAGTAGGGTCAACACGAGGAGGAAAAAAATTGAAGAAAGTAGCCCTGAAGAAGAAACCACATCAAAGAGATGGTCACATCCGTTTCTTGATCCACTATTTTACCTATTACAATTAAAATCTCCCAAAACACAAATAGATTTTTTAGAGAAAGACCCCGAACAAGAAAGTTGATCAAGCAAATCGCAGAACAAATGTGTTGGAAAAGGAGGGGGCTTATAAAAGTTTTAAATTCACAAACAAAACTGTTCCAAGGATATTGCTTATATGCCCTTTCGACAACCTGCATATAAATGGTAGGTTGTCATATGTACAAAAGAAATATTCTCTAAAAATTTCACCTTCATACCTTCATAGGTTCCAGATTTTGAACTAGCCAGAAGACACTCCGTGTACACGTTTAAAGCTGCTTCTACAGTCACTGTAACTAACAAAACTAATTACATTAAGTTGAATTAACTTTCAGTTAAAAAAAAACTATATGCATGCAGGTATTATTAGGGCATATAAGGACACAGGCAGCAATGTTCTATCATATCTAGTAATATCATTGATATTTTAAAGGAGCTAATTTGATTGAAAATGAAAAGTTGTAGTACCCTCTTAAGAGTCAAAAGTGACTGGAGGGCAATCAGCCCTCGTATTTAGCTCAAAGTTTTCCAGACACTTCCAGTCAAAATTTTAAGACAGCCATTTTGTTCAGCAAAGCTTAGTAGTCTAGTAACAATATCTCTAGGGTTATTGGTTAGGTTAACCCCCCACAGTTAAGTAATTTGCCCATTATGCTTAAAAACTTAAGACATCTCAGCAATATACCAAGAACGACTAAGGGTATTAAGTTCAATCTTTTTGGACTACTTCTATTACTACTTCTGCTCTTAATATTTTACTAAATCAAAACGGTGTAAGTGTATCCAGGCTGTGAAAGAGCATAGATATAATTTTTTGGGAATGGTATTAAGTTTTATTTATCAGGTCAACTAGATGACTAAATTAAACACTACTATTTGTGTCATGATCATAAAATTGTCAAAAATTGCTGAAAGTTTCTCCAGCATGGAAATAGTAGGTCTATGCCAAACTATAAATTCGGAAAAAAAAACCAGAGAGACTCAAACTATTATTTTATTTTACCCTGAAAAAGACTATGTCAATATAAAACAAACAGAAATTAATTAAAAAAAATTTTTCCACCAAATGAATTTTTCAAAAAAAGTAATAGCTCCATTAAACCAAAAATAAACAAAGGAAGAATCAAATAATCTACTGAGCATATAACTACCACAAATCAGCATCATTAAATAAATGCAACCCAAAACAAACAGAAATTACAACAAATAACCAAGTCAAACTCAAAACAAGCAGAAACTAACATGAGTAGAATTCAAAACCCCTATGCTTTCTAAAAGCCAGAATATAATTTGCACTTTACTGAAAAAAATTCTTTTAATGTTTTCACTTTTATAACTTTAAGAAATAAAAAATTAATGTTTATTTTAAGGAATAAGTATCAGCACATGGATATTAAACTGACAATGCACATTCATTTGAATTTCTTGATAGTTTTATCAAGCATTTGCTTGATAGATTTTTGGCCAAAACCTTTGATTTTTTCGAACTTTGAGCAATGAGCAGCACAGGTTAACGTCATTTAATTGAGCCAAAATAGTGTCTATCTCAATATCTGAAAAGGAAAATTGTGTTGTTTGGTTGAGACAAACAAATTCCAAAAATAAAAATTTTCCTTCTGTGAGATCCAGTCACCCTAATGTTGAAAGGGAAGAAAAGCCATCTACATCAATAACATACAGAAATAATTTAGAATGTTTGGTAGGAATCTGCAGCTACAGCTCTTCTCAAGCAAACATTCTAATAAAACTTACATGACTATTTTATTCCTTATTTTATATTATTTTTTTATTTAAAATTCATTACTCTGACGAAAGCCATGCATTCTCTGTACCCAATAGCTCTATACATAGAACTAATAATATATTTCTTTGTTACTGAATGTTATCATGAACAATTGGTTTTCTGTTGAAAAGGTGTTTGTGTCGTCTAGTGTATTGAAGCAATCTAGTTTTGTCTGAAACAGTTTTCAATATTTACCAAAATTTTATTTTAAATGATGGATTCAACAGAAAGGAACATAATAATTGTACTAATAGGAATGTTCTGAATTTTAGAAAGTAAAATTTCATTGTTGTTGGTAGTTTCTTGGTATAAGCCTAGAGAAATACCAGAAGAAAAGGAAATACACCCAAGGCTACATGAAACAATTTGAAGGGGCTGGGGATGACTTGTCAAAATGCAAACTAAACAATAAACACCAGCATAAAACTAGCAATCTGAAAATATGTCTCTTTATTTTCTAGAATCTTCAGAAAAGGTTCAATTCTATTCCTCTATTGGTAGTAGGCCAAACCTATGTTAATCTTGTCCCAATGTATGTCAGTTATGGAATCTTTTACATTGACCCTAAAACACAAGCTTTTATGTATTATTTGAGGCTATACCAAGACAAATAGGGAAGAGGTCACAACTGTAAAGGTAAGGGGAGATCAACTTTAAAGTGTCAAATAGGGAATTCAATTGTAGGCCTGCCACCCTAATTTAGTGCTTATTTCTCATAAGTGGTTCTATGTGGATTAAGCCATTTGATAAAGAAAAAAAAATCGATAATGAAGAAAATTTAATGTTTTAGATGTGCAATCTTTGCACTGATGTGTCAAAGACCAGGACTATCATTTTCATCAAAAGTTATAATGGAAAAATGAATGAATTTTTGGTATATTTTAAAGTTCAAAGTGCAATAATATTATTGAAACTTAATGTCAAGATAACGAAATAGCTAAGACTGTGAATAAGTGATGTTCAAGAGGTGATGCTGGATAAAAAATATCGATTAAGTTGACAGCTTAATTTACTTTGCTAGTTTTCCTTTATCAATATACTTCCTTCTTTCACCACCTGGTAATGCATTTGGTCTCACACTTACTAAACAGCCCATTTCATCTTTTCGCCTTAAAATAAATCTACTGACCCCGCAAATTTATGGCCTGTGCATATAGATCTAGTAACCGGGTTTTTTACAGTTACCTCTTGCCATATTTGAATCTCCTTGTCCTGCAACCTTTTCATTGCTCTCAAATCATACCCACACTTTGACAATGCCATCTATAGTATATTCAATGCTATTGTGTCTGAGTTTGCATCTTTGCTGGTAACTTGAAAAAGTTTCTGAATTATTTTAGGTCTATTCCTGTTGTTATTTACCTTCTAAAGATAGATTTTTTGTCAAGTAGTGTTTGTATGACCTTCTCCGATTATTAGAATAAGCCCTTTTCCCTGGGTATTTTCACCAGTGTCATCTTTTTTTTTGGGAAGATTGGCACGCCATCTATTGTATCAATTTTCTATAACGCCATTTTTGATTTCTTATGGTTAAGAAGCGTACTGGGAGATAGCAGAAGAGAGGAAGGAACCTCCCCCAAGTGACGTATTGTACCCGCCGGTATTAAGTTACCCGTAAATTGTGGGGGACAGTTGAGGGGGTCCTTACAATTCCCTTGTTCCTAGGTTCCTTCATTCTGTATGTATTCAGCATTCGGTGCTGATGGCGTGGACCGCTGGAATGCTCGTTTACTGTCCTGTTCTGAATTTTGTCCAAAACAGTATCGAAAAAGGCTTTTCTGCAGATATTATGAAGAAACATATATCTGAATTTTTCACGCTCGCCCAGGTTTCTGAAGCAAGGAGGCAAATCTTCCAGTTTTGCCATCCTGGGGAAATTCAGCCTAAGAGAGTGGGTAAAAATGCGTTTATTAATATTGTCTCCGATATTATCGATACTATTGCAAAGTATAGTGCTGATGATGTTGTTCTGCCAGTCTTTGTTATCCGCCACCTTAGTGAAGTACCACTTATTCCTGCCGATGCTTTTAGTGCGTTGAGTTGTCGTGTAAACTCCTGTTTGTATGCGCTACACACTTTGTCTTAGTGTGTGAGAACTCCCCCGCCTGGAACAATTAGATCTCCTCCGTCGTTAATGCAAGAATGTACTGTCTCTTCAAAACCGTCCTATGCAGTTATTCTAAAAAACCCATCTACTGACCTCAAAGATCCTATTGAGCGCAAAGAGATCCTTGATACCCTGGATGGTTATGATGGTATCGTAAGTGTGAGATCTGATCCTGTCAAGAAAAGGTGGGCAGTCCATACCCGAGATAAAGCCTCAGCCGTCTCTCTCGCCGCCGCTGCAACTAGTCAGCTAAATGTATCCACTCATGTCCTTAATCAAAAAGTGCTTGGTATTGTGAGTAACATCCCTGTTGTAGTGCGAAAATTAGAGCTTAGTAGTATGATTCCTGGTCTCGTTGATGCAACTAAAATTAGAAATTCCGGATCCTTCCACCTTGAATTTCTAGACGATGCTGCCTTAAATAAAGCTATAAAGGAAGGTTTGTGTTGGGGATACAAGCTTTTTAAAATTAGACGTTTTCAGAAGTTACCTCCTAGATGTTACCGTTGTCAATCGCCGAACCACATTGTCGGAAATTGCCCACTCCCATCGACTAATCAAAAGTGTTCACGGTGCGCTGCTGGACATTGTAACATACGTGATAATCCTTGCACTGAAAGCCCGAATTGCGCCAACTGCGGGGGAAATCATGTTTCCTATAGTCTTAGATGCCCAGTGTTAAAAAAAGCTCTGAATAAGGATAAAAAATGATTATTAGTGGCAATAGATTTCGCTTTGTTTCACTTAATATTAACGGAACCAAAGACAAAGATTGATGAGCTTCTTGGTCATGAAATAGTTTTCCTACAGGAACATTTTCTCATTAAAGCCAATACAGATACTCTTAAACGGTCACCCACCCCCACACGTTTGTACGTGAAGCTAAAAAAAACGCATGGTCGACCCTCTGGGGACCTTGCAACTTTAGTTCACCTCACTAAGAAACTTGAGCTTATTTCTTCTGATCATAATTTACTGTCAATAAAATGCGGTAATATGGTCCTCATCAATGTCTATATGCCATGCAATGGCAAAAACATTTCTTCCCTGTGTATTTTCACGGGTTCTTGTTAGGAATTTAAGACATTTCTGCTAAGTTGCTAATATGGGATTAAACAGTCTTGTGGCTGATGATAGTCATACTAATTGTCTGCTCCAATCTGATAAAAGGTCTCGGTTTCTCGATGCTCTGTCTGGTGGCTTCATCAGACATTGAATAAAGATAAACAGTTTACCTACACTCATAACCGTGGCGGTTCTAAACCAAATCTTAGCCAAATTATAGTTTGAGGGGGATCTATCGTGGTTCCTCTTGTGTTTTTCTTGGATGATAGAGTTGACTATGATCACTTACCTTTAACTTGTGAAATCGAGATGCCTGCTTTACTGGCTTATAATCGTTTTTTTTACCATAATAAAGGGTTTGATAAGCCAAATTGGAAGCGAGTAAATTCTACAGTTTATTTGTATGTTCTTTGCTCGTTATTATCAAGCCTGAAAGTGCCTTTTCACCTTTACAAACCTCTGTAAGGTCACTGACAGCTAAGATAGATTTAAATTGTTACTATTACCAGATCGTGCATTGCTTGAAGTCAGCTGCTTCAGTTTCAGTTCCTGTTGAACGTGTTAGATTTGGCACCAGAAAACCGTTATGGAATGTATGCCCAGAAGTGAAAAAAGCTATATAGGCCCAAATCTGGTTAAGTATTTAAAATTGAGCAAAATTCGAAACGTCAGTTTAGATCTTCTTTGCGTCAAGCCCGCCTGAATGGTCTGGATGGCCCCTTGGATCGGAAGTCTTGGTCCAATGTAATTAATAGCAGCAAGTGTGTACCCACTACCATTTCGATTATCAAAATCACTCATCTTGTTGCTCATTTTACTCGTGTTTTTTCTAAATTTAATTATTCTTTCAAGTCAATATTTTCCTCCTTATTACATAATACTGTTCCCCGAGTTCTTCGGCAAGTCCATATATTGTCAATATCTAGTGGTGATATCTATCGGGCTTTTAAGAATATCAAGAAATCAAGTGCTCCTCATTAGGATGGTCTGTGTTACAATCACTTCACCGTTAAGTGTCCATTATTGTTAACACACATTCAGATCCTATTCCAGATGTGTTTAGCCTAGTCGTTAGTTCCAGATAGTTTTCTTTCGGGAATCGTAACATCAGTTTTGAAAAAGGGAAAGGTATGTCGTATTGCCTGAAGTTTTGACTAAATGTGATTTTTCTGATTATCAAGTTGGGTTCAGAGCCGGTTTTGGTTGTTCTGAAGCTCATCATGTACTTCGTCAGTTACTAGTCTTGGCAAAAATGTATAAAAGGCCACTTTAATATTTCTTAGTTGATAACTCGGATACTTTTGACAGAGTTGTACACTCGCCGTCGCTTCACTGCTTAGTTAAAGCAGGAGTTAATTCATCCGTAGTAAAATTTCTTCAACATTGGTATTCCAATTCGTTGGTTTGGTTAAAATGGATGGCTGATATATCCGAGCCTATCTCAGTAAAGAAAGGGGTCAGGCAAGGTGGTGTGCTGTCTCCATATATTTTTAAAACTGTGCTTGCGGACTGTTTGCGAATGCTATCTCCTACTGTGTTTTTAGAAAATACTGCTGTTAGTCACATTGCCTATGCTGATGATGTTCTGCTACTTAGTCATACTAGGTCAGGCCTCAAAAAGAACCTAAATGTTCATATTAATGCTTTGAGCATGATTGGGCTTTCTGTAAATGCTTCAAAATGCGAGTTTCTGTGTTTTAATATTTCTAACCCTGCTCCTTCTTTACATGTGGGCACAATGCTACTCAAGTGTGTCTCAAATTTGAAATGGCTTAGGATTACTTTTTCTGATACACTTTCGACTACATGCTCCTCTCTGGTTGCTAGTGCTCTGCAGTGCATTCGATTCTCATATGGTAAAATCACGCCTAATAGAAGGAGGTGCAGCCGCCGAGGCTTATGTAAACTTTACCATAGTTTTTTTTCTCCTGCAATTTTTTTTCTTTCCGGTTTGCAGCCTCTAATGTGCAAAAAAAACCGTCTTCAGCTAAGGAGAGGCTATTTTAAATATTGTAAATTCCTGCTATATTTGCCAAGGTGGTACAAAAATTAAAAGATTATTTCTCATTTTGGACTTATCGACCCTCTAATGCTGCTTGACAACATCGCTAAGGATCTGAGGACCAATATTCCAAGGAAGATATGTGCTAGTGACCCCCTCACTTTTTTTCCAGATTAATGATTCTATGGATATTGTTAAGTTATTTATGTTGTGTTTTCCTTATTATGTGGATAATATTCTTTTTTTTCTTTTTTTTACTCCGCATTTATTTTATAAAAAAAAACTTACTTACTTACTTACTTTCGTTCCAGAGACCATTCAGGCCACATTCATCCAATACGCTTTTTATTGCACTTGGCCATGAACTATTCTTAACCTTATATTGGGCGTTCAAATATGTATGTTGCTTTTTTAAGACAGAAATCTGGCATCTTCTGGAGCTTTGCTGAAAGTCTGATCATAACCATCAGTCTTACACTTTTCAATGACATGAGACCTATGGACCTCCAAATTATAGAGTCTGTTTAGCCTATGAACTCATTTAAAATACTCTACCCGAGCCATCTTCAATGTAGTAGCAATTTCATATCCCATATTTGGCACATTAATGCATTGTTTAAGTTATTTTAGCAAATAGTTTGTTTATACATCTTAGTGTCATTAGTCATAGCTACCTGGCTCGCAGTTAAGACGTGAGAGGCTCGCTTCCCTTTTAAAAACCTACCTAATGATTTAAAAAACTTACCCTTTGCAGTCAAATCACAACCCAAATTTGTAAACTATTCTTCAAGTCTCAGACGCATCTCCTCGGACTCAACCTTTTTCTTTCGTCACCTTTCCTCCGTTCTTAGACACTACCAATACTGAATTTTTCAAATCCAGACTTAAGCATTTCTTTTTTAAATACATGCTTGTCCTATCAATAAGATGCTGCATCTTGTTATTTTATTCTGCCACTAACGCCATATCATCTTGAAACATTGCAAAACAGTAGCACAAAATCTTCCATTTTGTGCTACTGACTCTTATATAGAAGATTTAAAAAAAAAAAAAACTAGAAAAGTATGGTTCCCCCATGCTTGGGAAAACATTGAATGTAATTATTTGACAAAAAAAACCAACAGCACATTCACGAGAAATAATATAACACAGCAACACTGTTCATGTCAGCTGCCAACTTTCTTTATACTCTATCCACTGCTAGTACATACTAATGGACTTATTGAGGTCATATAAGCAATCTAAAATGTGATCTGAAGTTTTAGGATGTGTTTAACATAATCTATTGAATATAGTTTAAACTAATGAGAATAAAAAGTTATTCACTCCATGTTTTGCTTATATTGTCTTAGGGAAGAAAGTTAGAATCACAGCTAGGAATGTTACTGCAAAACCTTTATCATAGGCAGCGCAATATCCTTGTCTAAGTAAAGAACGATGTTGGCACAATGTTTTATTATTTTGTTTTCTTTAGACCAGGACACTTCGTATGGAAGGAGTTGTCGTATAAACTTCGAAAAGGGTTCATTCGATTGGGATTGCTAGTGCCATTTTTAACAGTCGAAAATGATTGGAAGGCAACAAACACCTCTTCAACGCCCACCGTTTCCCAAACACATCCAATCAAAAATTTGAAATAGTCATTTTGTTCAACGTAGTTGATTTCCAGATAGAAATTATGCTTTTGATGAGAAAACTCCCCCACAGCCTTCAGGGCAACGGTTGTAAGTTATGCCCTGGGAGCATATAAGTTTTTTATAGAAAGCTTTGTCGTAGAAACTTCAAAAAGGGCTTATTCGATTCGAAATTCAAAGGACTAGTGCCCTTTTTAATAGTCGAAAGATATTGAAGGGCAACTGACCCTCCTCTCACGCCTACCTTTCCCCCAAACACATCCAATAAAAATTTTGAGATGACCATTTTGTTCAATGTAGTTGAAAGTTCTAGAAATTGGGTATTTGAGGATGATAAACCCCCCACAGCCATCAGGGCAACGGTTGTAAGTTATGCCCTGTGGGCATATAAAGTTTTTATAGAAAGTGTTGTCGTAGAAACTTCAAAAAGGGCTCATTCGATTGGAATTTGAAATGGCTAGTGCTCTTTTTAATAGTTGAAAGTGATTGAAAGGTAACTAACACCCCTTCTACACCCAACATTTATCCAAACGCATCTAATTAAAATTTTGAGACAGCCATTTTGGTCAATGCTGTTGAAAGTTCTGCAAATTATATCTTCGAGCAGGACACTTCTCCTATAGTCTTCAGGGCAAGGTTATAATTTATGCCCTAGGGGCATATAAAGTTTTTATTGAAGGCTTTGTCGTAGAAACTTCAAAAAGGGCTCTATTCCATGGGGAATTCGACGGGCTAGTGCCCTTTTTAATAGTCGAAAGCGACTGGAGGGCAACTAACCCCCTCTCACGCCCACCTTTTCCTGAAGCACATCCAATCAAAATTTTTATATAGCCATTTTGTTCAACCTAATTGAAAGCTTTGGAAATTAGGTCTTTAAGGATGACACCCCCCCTCCCACAGCTTTCAAGGCAAGGGTTGTAAATTATGTCCTGGGGACATATAAGGTTCTTATAAAAAGAACTGTCGTAGAAACTTCAAAAAGTGCTCATTTGATTGGAAATTGAATTGGCTATTAGCCTTTTAAATAGTTGAAAATGATTGGAGGGCAACTAACCCCCTCTCAAGCCCACCCTTTCCCCAAACACACGCAGCAAAAATTTTTGAGATAGTCATATTTTTCAACGTAGTTGAAAGTTCTGGAAATTAAGTCTTTGAGGATGACAACCCCCCCCCCCCATAGCCCAACGGGCAAGGGGTGTCAGTTATGCCCTTGGGGCATATAAGGTTTTTGTAGAAAGCAATTATTTAGAAACGTCAAAAAGGGCTCATTCGATTGGAAATTGAAAGGGCTATTGCCCTTTTTAATAGTCAAAAGTGAATGGAGAGCGACTAACCCCACAATAAATCCCACCATTTCCCCAAAAACATTCAATCAAAGTATTGAGATAGTCATTTTGTTCAACATAGTTGAAAGTTCTGGAAATTATGTATTTAATGATGACAATACCCCCAGAGCCCCCAGGGCAAAGGTTTTAAGTTATACCCTGGGGGCATGTAAGGTTTTTATAGATAGTGTTGTCGTAGAAACTTCCAAAAGGGTCTCATTCAATTGGAAATTAAGAGGACTAGTGCCCTTTTTAATAGTTGAATGTGATTTGAGGGTAACTAACCTCCCTCTCACGCCCACCATTTCCCCAAACACGTCTAATTAAAATTTTCAGATAGACATTTTGTTCAACATAGTTGAAAGTTCTGGAAATTTGGTCTTTGAGGATGACACTTCCCCCAGAGCCCTCGGGGCTAAGATTGTAAGTTCTGCCCTAGATACCTATAAGGTTTTTATTGAAAGCTTTGTCGCAAAAATTGAAAAAGGGCTCATTTGATTGGAAATTCAAAGGGGCAGTGTCCTTTTTAATAATCAAAACTGATTGGAGGGCAACTGACCCGACTCTCACGCCCACCATTTACCCAAACACATCCAATCAAAATTTTGAGATAGCCATTTTGTTCAACGTAGTTAAAAGTTCTGGAAATTAGGTTCTTCAAGGTGACATCCCCCCCCGCAGCCCTCAGGGAAAGGGTTGTACGTTATGCCATGGGGGCATATAATGTTTTTATCGAAAGCGTTGTCGTAAAAAGTTCAAAAACGGCTTATTTGATTGGAAATTGGAATGGCTAGTGCCCTTCTTAATAGTCGAAAGTGATTGGAAGGCAAATAACACCCCTTTCAAGCCCACCGTTTCCCAAACACATCCAATCAACATTAAATCAGGAGTTAAGCAGAGTTGTGCTTTATCCCTCTTTATATAGACCATTTTGATGGACTCTGTCTTAAGGAGCACAGGAAAGGCAATGGAAGACCAGGACTCAAATGGGGAGGAAATACTCTCCTGAACTTAAGCATCATGCTGAGTATGCTGATGCTTTAAGCATTCTAGATGAAAGTATGAGGAGAATGAAAGAATTTTTAGCGAGTTCAGGGTGCTAGAATAGGTTTGAAAATTAATATTAAGAAGACTAAGTCACTAAGGTTAGGAATAAGAGAAGATGAAAGGGTGACGCTGGGCAATGAAAATATTGATCAGGTGAACAGCTTGACTTACCTTGGTAGTTTTATTAATAAAGATGGTGGGAGTAGTGACGATGCTGAAAGTAGAATAACCAAGGCTCAAGGTGTCTTTTCATAATTAGATTTTTTGAAGAATAGGAAGATAAGTGTGCAAACCAAGATTAGAATATTGAAAGCTACAGAGATGACAAGTGGTCAAATATGGCTCTGAAGTATGGGCATTCCAAAAAACGGAAGGAGATTTGTTAGATGTTTCCTAGAGAAATTGCCTACGGATTGTTCTGGGTATCCAGCTGACAGACCGTATTTCAAACAGTTGGCTGTACGAAAAATGTGGTTCAATCCCGCTTTCTATGGCTATAATGAGAGAAATGATAAGATGGCCAGGGCAGGTTCTGCGGATGGAGGAAGACATATTGCTAAAGATTATCCTTTCCGGCACAGCTGTCTAGGGATAAACAGAAAGCAGGTCACCCGTGGCTGGGGTGGGAAGATGTCATAAAGAAATACTTAAAGGAAATGAGAACTTCCTGGGAGGGTGTAAAGCGGGAGGATTTGAATAAATTGGGATGGAAGAGGAGCTTGCACAGCTTTGTTGGTCTCGATGCTGCTGTGAGTTGTTAGCAGTTGTAGTATCCCTTTGGCATTGTGAGGCCATTGTTAAGAGGTCCTTGCTCTGGTTAGTTTTGGAGATGTTTCCATTTCGTTTTGTCGTTTTTTTTACATTTCCGAAACAGTGTTTTGAGTATTGTTTTACAAAAATATTTTTTTTATCGGTACAGATTTTTTTTTAATTAGCTGGCGAGACTGGTCCCCATAACAGTCTCCAGAAACAACTTACTCTTTGCAAAAAAGAGAGTTATACGCCCTAAGTGTAATGCCTTAGAAACAGCGGTCTGTAAGCTCTGAAGGCGTTATGATCTTAGTGTTTAGTCTGTACCCTCCAAAGGCGTTATGTACTTCGAAATGACGGTCTGTACACCGGGCTGTATTTACTAATAGGTCCGGGACTAGGGGCGCATAATCCCAGGGGGCACAAGAATTTTTACTGAGTGATTGTTTTCTTAACAAAAACTGAACTGATGTGATTTATCCTCAGTGCCAGGTGCACTCTGCCGCCGCGCTGCCTATTCACAGAAAAGTGATTTTAAAACAACACAGGAATTCCATGGCCACTTATAAACTGTCAAGCGTCTCTCAAGTATGGCAGCTGAGAGGTCGGTATCACCTCTCTTTTTTATCTCTTTTAGCTCCTCAGTTATGCTCTGTTCAGTGCTTCCACTACCCATAGATTTTCAGGGATGTCCCTGAATATCTCGTAACAACGGAGTGACGAAAACATTTGGGTCTAGAAGCGTCAAAGCGTTAAATCCGACCCTGCCGATACAATCTAAAAGGCGTTATGACCTAAGAAATGGTAGTCTGTAAGCTTCCAAAGGGGATATGAACTTAGTAATGACCGTCTGGACGCTCCAAATCGATATAACCACGGCAATGATGGTCTACATGTTCCAAAGCTCTTATAGCCTTTGTGATGACGATCTGTACGCCCTGGGTGCTATAATCTAAAAGAAAATTTCGCACCACACCATCATTATTGGATCTTGCATACTAAAAAAACACTAACTATATTACATCTCTAGTCCAAGACTAATAAAAGAAATCAAATGATTTTTTTCATAAATTTTTAATATGCAGAATTAAGTCCAAAGAATTTCCTTGGATCTTGTGTATAGGTTTAACTCAAGCTACCACAAAATTAACTTTAATTAGTTTTTTTTTTTACGAAAGGAATGTTGATTGTCATATAGACCGGTTTTCCGGAATTTTTTGGTTTGTTAATCTTGCCTTGTTTATCACAAAACGAAAAAAGCTTTGGTAAATATATTATCTATACATACATAATTGCTGAAACAAATTGGAGGAACAAAAGAAGTAATCAATATACTTCTTCGACAAGCAAAAAAAAAATATGACTAGAAATCGATAACCTTTAAAGTGGGAAACCTTATGATTTTTTTTCTATAATATGGCTTTTCTAGGTTTAAAGGTAAATAGATTTCTATGCTGGACCTTTATTCTCTATTCCGCCAATAACAGTGAATGAATTTTTAATACTACCTTTCAATAAATAAGGAATCTTTGATTTTAATAGGCATCGAAAAATTCGTACTATAAATCAGCAAATTGGTGATTTTTCAGCATTTTTCTTGGCATAAAATAAACAGTTGTACATGTAAAAATAACAGATTTTATTGCAAAATTCAGGATGTTTTTTACTTCATCACGAGACTTCTAGAAGGAGAAGGAGGCTTCAAACAGTTGAACCAGTAGTTTAACACACAGGAATTCAAAATTAACAGAGAATAAAACCTGAATAACTTGGCTGAAACAAATTTGAGGAACACAATATGTATTTATCTGACAGAAATACACGCAAAATTACTTAAAATCAATTGGCTTTGAAAGCGGAAAGGTTAGGTTTTTTCACAGATGTAAAAGTTCAGAGGGGGGGGGGGAGTAGGGCCTATCAGTTTAGAGAAGGGTCATAAAGCTCTATTCCGCTTATGAATAATTCAAAATTTATTAATAGTATGAGAAGACAAAATATTAATCTTGAATTTTGATTTTTCTCAAGAGGGAAGGCCTACTGATTTTGCTTGGATATGTCAAGAGGAAAAATATTTCTTTACAGTCATATTAAATTGCTCGAATAGGCAGACTATGCCAGAAAATTCAAATAAGCAAATAAATGTATTAACATATGACAGTGTATGTGGTATTTAGAATATTTTTTTCAACACTCGATGTGTGAGAGGGACGGTTACAGCCCTTTCAATTCCTCTAAAGAAACGAGTTTACCTGTAAGCGAACGACTCCCAATATGACCGAGTATTTCTCAATTTTTTCAAACTTATTTTTGAGCAGCACTGCTTTTCTTTGTATACATTTCCGTATTTCTTTACTGTCCAGAAGATTCTGAACATTCAAATCTTAATTCAATTTATAAGGATGGCAGATTATTCAATCTGCAGATTGTTCCAAATTTTTCAATATTAATCTTGGCAAAATACTAAACTTTTTGTAATATTTAGGTTACATTTTTCAACAGAAAACCTCGGGAGGCGGGGGGGGGGCGTATTCAACCATATTGAAGTAGCAGTTTAATATTGAGGATTCTAAAACAACCAAACAAGAAAATCTAAAAAATTTGGTTTGCTTCCCCCATGTTTGGGGGAACATTGAATGTATTTATTCGACAAAAAAATTTACAACACACGAAAACTAACAACACATTCACAAAAACTAACAACATAACAAAACAACACTGTTCATGTCAGCTACCAACTTTTTTTTCTTACTTTTTTCAGTTAGTAGTTTAAATTTATGGACTTAGTTCAGCTTACAATAAGCAATCTAAAATTTAATCAGAACTTTTAAATGCGTTAAACATAATCCCTTAAATGCTTAATTCAAATTAATTAGAATTAAAAAGTTATTTACTTCGCTCTTGCAAGCTTTCCAGCGATTTTTCCAACAGATTTTCAAAATCTTTTCCAATAGATTTTGAGGAAGGTGCTGACCCTTAATTGCGTCTCAGGCACGTAAATTACAATGGGACAGGGGAGTCCCCCAGTCTATTATATTAAATAAATAAAAAACTTTTTTCAACTCAAGGTAAGAAACAACATTAAAATTAAAACGAACAAACATATATAAATGGAGTTGCCTTTGTTTCAATCCCTCGCTCTACACGTTAAACTTTCGGTACTTTAAAAAACTTAAGAAACTGGGACAAAACGTCAAAATAAAGCGTAAAAAACAAAGTGTTGAGGAGGGAGCAGCCCTTCTCATGTGCAGAATCCATTATTTTAATTTAAATATTGCTCCTTATTTTCAGTCGAAAAAACATGTCTTTTGTTTGCTTATTGTCTGATCATTCCTTTAAATAATGCCGGGAAGTCCGCTTCTCTCCTCCATGGAAAAAAAAATTCCAATAAGGAAGATTCTGAGTCTATTGATTTTTGAATTTGATTAACTTTGTGGAAGTGATGAGAGACTTAATGCCAAGCCATGGCTATTTAGAGTAAAGCCAAGACAGATAGAAACTGTAAGAGGCAAAGCCGGCATTACTTTTTCGAAGTTGTATAGAAATGAGTAATTTCACTTGTTTATGATAGACTATTATCCATCTTAGGGCAGAACTAGCGTAGACAGACATAGAGTAAGGGTAACTCAAATAGTATATCAGTTTTGTGAGCCATTTCAAAGCAATTTGACACTAAAAAGATGATTCAAACATAAAATGAAATTTTTCTTAGAGCCCAACAAGAACTCGAAGAAAAGATGATTGAGCGGCTAGGTGAGACACACTTGAGGTGTTGACTTTGGAAATTCAATACTCTTCGCCCAAAATTCAATACTCTTAGGCCCTAAACCGATCGTTATGGTGAAAAAACTGGCAGAAAAGGCTATTGAAGAATTAACAGTTGGAATCTGGCGTTGCGGCTCCTGTGGAAAACCAGACAAATCCCTTTTGATTCTAGATCTTCACATTGACACTGGCTGTGAAGAGCTTTCACAAATAGAGTGTGTTGTCTGCCCTGTTGTAGTTCGTAATTACAGCAATTTTGTTGTTCATTTCATGGAACACCGAATGGGAGGGACAAGGAAATGTGCCATTTGTTTAAAAGAATCTATTGGTGATATGAGACAACGTCTAGTGTTACAAGGTCACATATCACCAAACTTGTCTGAACTAGACTTTCAGGTAAATGAATCACTAGTCGTTTCACATAATCCTTCCACTAGCGGCTACTTAAATTCACCTAAATCAGAATCTGATGAAAAAGATTTAGACAATCAAAACTTGGATTATATGTTGGTCAGTAAAAAACACACAAAATTAGAAAGACCTAAAAAAGAACACACAGAAAGAAAAATTTATATTTGTAATCCATGTAAGAAATGCTTTTCTTCCTCAAGGAGTTTGAAAGACCATCAAATGATACATACAGATGAGAGACCATGCATACAGGCGAGAGGCCATTTGAATGTGATATATGTAAGAAATGCTTTTCTAAATTAAGCTAATTGAAACAGCATCAAATTTTGCATACAGGTGAGAGGACATTTGAATGTTATATATGTAAGAAATGCTATACTGTATCAAGAAATTTGAAACAGCATCAAATTGTGCACACAGGTCAAAAGCCATTTAAATGTGATATATGTAAGAAATGCCTTTCTACATCAGGCAATTTGAAGGAGCATCAAATTGTGCATACAGGTGAGAGATTATTTGAATGTGATATATTTAAGAAATGCTTTTTTAGATCAAGCAATTTGAATAAGCATCATATGGTGCATACAGGTGAGAGGCCATTTAAATGTAATTTATGCAAGAAAGGATTTTTTTAAATCAAACCTAACATGATCACCTAACAACCCATTCTAGGAAGAAGTTTGATATATAATAGTTTACAATAAAAACCTCGGATGGTATAGTGATTTTCGTAAACAGAAGTTGAAATAGACGTTGAACAGTTAGAGCTTTTCCATGCAAGTTAATTCTCTGATCTGAACTAACTCTTTTGTTTTTTCATAATTGCAATCTTTGCTATCAATGAAAATTTCTTGCTTTTCTGATTCTTTGACAAATAAGGCTCGATCTTTATCTGAGAACTCTTGCATTTGTAAAAGCACAGAAGCAGAGCCAGTGCCTATTTTCTTCTTTCTTAGTACCTATTTTGCCTTCTAATTTCTAGTGCCTGGTAAAATAACTGTTTAAATGGGTAATTTCAACTCAAATAGAATTCTTCAGTGTTCAAAACGCATGACTATCAGGATTTTGAAGTATCCAACCATTTAACAAAAAACAAGGTCCTGTGGTTCTTACCTTAGCGCACAAAAAAAGAAATGGAAAGTATTAGTTTGTAAGTAAATTAGGTTCAAAAACTACAAAAAGCTTTATTTTCGAATGGCTTGAAAACCACAGAAAAATTGGCGTCCTATCAAAGTAAAGTGTTAATATTCAATTATATTGTGAAATTACTCAGTGTATGAGCCTTATTATAACGATCAATTTTTTTCATATTTTTCTCTGACTTAAAAATTTGTTCTTTTGATAATTTTCTTTCGGTGCTGTTTTCATATTCATTTAAAACACTAAGCAGTTTCATGATCCAAGAAAAAATTAAGAAATCTCAAAATGGCCTCAGCGAATGCACTATCCTTAAGACGGCGTAAGTGGATTGTGTAGTAAATTAATTTGACTTAATATTCGACTATCTGTGTCCCACTGTAATTAGTGTTTACAACACTCGAGTCTTGTTACATCATCCAATTTCACTTCATCTACACTACAAGGGAGGAAGGATGTAAAGACAAAGGTAAGAAATTAGACAATTCAGTTTAAAGTGAAGGGTAAATTTTTGTTGTCTTATTCACAAGGAAGTCAGGCTAAGCTAAGTTGAACTGAGTCCTTACAAACTCTGAAGGAAGAACCAAGAGCATTTTTGAAATCCATTTTTTGAGCATTCTCAATCTTAGATGTTGGATCTTTGGTAAGACTAGTTACTACATTACTAAATCTTTTGAGTTTATAAAATGATTTTAACAGGGATTATTGTTTTATTAAATTTATTATGTCAGATGCCAGGTCACTTATGGTAACGTTTTAGTAAATCCAAGGTCACTTTTTTAAGCACAAAAAAATGTCTTTCTTAGCTTGACAACAAAATGTTTTACTACAAAACTTCATCTGAACGCAAACTGCCGTTCAAACTGCCGATAAAGGAAAAAGGGGTGAATATAAAATTTATTTTATTGCTAAAACTGATCTACAATCAGGTTTGTTTCTCTAGATAATCACCTTAGCGCTTGAGGCATTTTTCATTTCTGTCAACAAGCTTCGTAATACTTTCTTCATAAAATGACGCTGCAAATGATTTGAAAAGAGTTGTGACAGTTTCTTTGTACTCCTCCTTGCTATAGAAAGGCTGTCTCGAAGCCACTTCCTCATTACAGGGTAAATATAGATGTCACTTGGTGCTAAGTCGAAATTATAGTGGCTGTTCAAAAGTGCATGTGCAATAATGGATGCACACAAATTCCCCAAACAGATCCATAAGTTCAAACAAATGTTCAAAACTACATAATTATTGAAGCTGTTTCTTGGACCAAAAAGATGCAATGCATGTGGAATTTAAGTTGAAACTAGTTTTGACTGCCATCGCTGATCTCCATTCCATGACTGGCAGTGCTGATCTTCTGAACAGATGAAAGTCAACACCTCAAGTGTGTCTCACCTAGCCGCTCAATCCTCTTTTCTTCGAGTTCTTGTTGGGCTCTAAGAAAAATTTCATTTTATGTTTGAATCAACTTTTAGTGTCAAATTGCTTTGAAATGGCTCACAAAACTGATATACTATTTGAGTTACCCTTACTCTATGTCTACGTTAGTTCTGCCCTAAGATGGATAATAGACTATAATAAACAAGTGAAATTACTCATTTCTATACAACTTCGAAAAAGTAATGCCGGCTTTGCCTCTTACAGTTTCTATCTGTCTTGGCTTTACTGTAATTAGCCATGACTTGGCACTAAGTCTCTCATCACTTCTACAAAGCTAATCAAATTAAAATATTAGTAGACTCGGAATCTTCCTTTTTGGAAATTTTTTTTCCATGGAGGAGAGAAGCGGATTTCCCGTCATTATTTAAAGAAATGATCAGACAAAACCAAAGAAAAGACATGTTTTTTTCAACTGAAAATAAGGACCAATATTTAAATTAAAATAATGGATTCTGCACATGAGAAGGGCTGCTCCCTCCTCAACACTTTGTTTTTTACGCTTTATTTTGACGTTTTGTCCCAGTTTCTTAAGTTTTTTTAAAGTACCGAAAGTTTAACGTGTAGAGCGAGGGATTGAAACAAAGGCAACTCCCTTTATATATGGTTGTTCGTTTTAATTTTAATGTTGTTTCTTACCTTGAGTTGAAAAAAGTTTTTTATTTATTTAATATAATAGACTGGGGGGACTCCCCCTGTCCCATTGTAATTTACGTGCCTGAGACGCAATTAAGGGTCAGCACCTTCCTCAAAATCTATTGGAAAAGATTTTGAAAATCTGTTGGAGAAATCGCTGGAAAGCTTGCAAGAGCGACGTAAATAACTTTTTAATTCTCATTAATTTAAATTAAGCATTTAAGGGATTATGTTTAACGCATTCAAAAGTTCTGATTAAATTTTAGATTGCTTACTGTAAGCTGAATTAAGTCCATAAATTTAAACTAGTAATTGAAAAAAGTAAGAAAAAAAGTTGGTAGCTGACATGAACAGTGCTGTTTTGTTATGTTGTTAGTTTTCGTGAATGTGTTGTTAGTTTTCCTGAGTGTGTTGTTAATTTTTTCGTCGAATAAATACATTCAATGTTCCCCCAAACATGGGGGAAGCAAACCAAATTTTTTAGATTTTCTAGTTTGGTTGTTTTAGAATCCTCAATATTAAACTGCTACTTCAATATGGTTGAATACGCCCCCCCCCCTCCTCCAGAGGTTTTCTGTTGAAAAATGTAACCTAAATATTAAAAAAAGTTTAGTATTTTGCCAAGATTAATATTGAAAAATTTGGAACAATCTGCAGATTGAATAATCTGCCATCCTTATAAATTGAATTAAGATTTGAATGTTCAGAATCTTCTGGACAGTAAAGAAATACGGAGATGTATACAAAGAAAGGCAGTGCTGCTCAAAAATAAGTTTGAAAAAAATAAGAAATACCCTGTCATATTTGGAGCCGTTTGCTTACAGGTAAACTCGTTTCTTTAAAGGATTTGAAAGTGCTGTAACCGTCCCCCTCACATATCGAGTGTTAAAAAAATATATTCTAAATACCACATACACTGTCATATGTTAATACATTTATTTGCTTATTTGAATTTTCTGGCATAGTCTGCCTATTCGAGCAATTTAATATGACTGTAAAGAAATATTTTTCCTCTTGACATATCCAAGCAAAATCAGTAGGCCTTCCCTCTTGAGAAATATCAAAATTCAAGATTAATATTTTGTCTTCTCATACTATTAATAAATTTTGAATTATTCATAAGCGGAATAGAGCTTTATGACCCTTCTCTAAACTGATAGGCCCTACTCCCCCCCCCCTCTGATCTTTTACATCTGTGAAAAAAACTAACCTTTCTGCTTTCAAAGCCAATTGATTTTAAGTAATTTTGCGTGTATTTCTGTCAGATAAATACATAATGTGTTCCTCAAATTTGTTCCAGCCAAGTTATTCAGGTTTTATTCTCTGTTAATTTTGAAGTCCTGTGTGTTAAACTACTGGTTCAACTGTTTGAAGCCTCCTTCTCCTTCTAGAAGTCTCGTGATGAAGTAAAAAACATCCTGAATTTTGCAATAAAATCTGTTATTTTTACATGTACAACTGTTTATTTTATGCCAAGAAAAATGCTGAAAAATCACCAATTTGCTGATTTATAGTACGAATTTTTCGATGCCTATTAAAATCAAAGATTCCTTATTTATTGAAAGGTAGTATTAAAAATTCATTCACTGTTATTGGCGGAATAGAGAATAAAGGTCCAGCATAGAAATCTATTTACCTTTAAACCTAGAAAAGCCATATTATAGAAAAAAAATCATAAGGTTTCCCACTTTAAAGGTTATCGATTTCTAGTCATATTTTTTGTTTGCTTGTCGAAGAAGTATATTGATTACTTTTTTTGTTCCTCCAATTTGTTTCAGCAATTATGTATGTATAGATAATATATTTACCAAAGCTTTTTTCGTTTTGTGATAAACAAGGCAAGATTACCATACCAAAAAATTCTGGAAAACCGGTCTGTATGACAATCAACATTCCTTCTGTAAAAAAAAAAACTAATTAAAGTTAATTTTGTGGTAGCTTGAGTTAAACCTATACACAAGATCCAAGGAAATTCTTTGGACTTAATTCTGCATATTAAAAATTTATGAAAAAAATCATTTGATTTCTTTTATTAGTCTTGGACTAGAGATGTTATATAGTTAGTGTTTTTTTAGTATGCAAGATCCAATAATGATGGTGTGGTGCGAAATTTTCTTTTAGATTATAGCACCCAGGGCGTACAGATCGTCATCACAAAGGCTATAAGAGCTTTGGAACATGTAGACCATCATTGCCGTGGTTATATCGATTTGGAGCGTCCAGACGGTCATTACTAAGTTCATATCCCCTTTGGAAGCTTACAGACTACCATTTCTTAGGTCATAACGCCTTTTAGATTGTATCGGCAGGGTCGGATTTAACGCTTTGACGCTTCTAGACCCAAATGTTTTCGTCACTCCGTTGTTACGAGATATTCAGGGACATCCCTGAAAATCTATGGGTAGTGGAAGCACTGAACAGAGCATAACTGAGGAGCTAAAAGAGATAAAAAAGAGACGTGATACCGAACTCTCAGCTGCCATTCTTGGGAAACGCTTGACAGTTCATAAATGGTCCTGGAATTCCAGTATTGTTTTAAAATCACTTTTCTTTGAATAGGCAGCGCGGCGGCAGAGTGCACCTGGCAATTGACGATAAATCACATCAGTTCAGTTTTTGTTAAGAAAACGATCACTCAGTGAAAATTATTGTGCCCCCTGGCAATATGCGCCCCTAGTCCCGGACTTATTAGTAAATACATCCCTGCGTACTGACCGTCATTGCTAAGTACATAACGCCTTTGGAGGGTACAGACTAAACACTAAGATCATAACGCCTTCAGAGCTTACAGACCGCTGTTTCTAAGGCATTACACTTAGGGCGTATAACTCTCTTTTTTGCAAAGAGTAAGTTGTTTCTGGAGACTGTTATGGGGACCAGTCTCGCCACCTAATTAAAAAAAAATCTGTACGGATAAAAAAAATATGTTTGTAAAACAATACTCAAAACACTGTTTCGGAAATGTAACAAAAACGACAAAACGAAATGGAAACATCTCCAAAACTAACCAGAGCAAGGACCTCTTAACAATGGCCTCACAATGCCAAAGGGATACTACAACTGCTAACAACTCACAGCAGCATCGAGACCAACAAAGCTGTGCAAGCTCCTCTTCCATCCCAATTTATTCAAATCCTCCCGCTTTACACCCTCCCAGGAAGTTCTCATTTCCTTTAAGTATTTCTTTATGACATCTTCCCACCCCAGCCACGGGTGACCTGCTTTCTGTTTATCCCTAGACAGCTGTGCCGGAAAGGATAATCTTTGGCAGTATGTCTTCCTCCATCCGCAGAACCTGCCCTGGCCATCTTATCATTTCTCTCATTTTAGCCCTAGAAAATAGGTTTGAACCACTCTTTTCGTACAGCCTAATGTTTGAAATGCGGTCTGTCAGCCGGTTACCCAGAACAATCTGTATGCAATTTCTCTGGAAAACATCTAGCAAATTTTCTTCCGCTTTTTGGAGTGCCCATACTTCAGAGCCATATTTGACCACTTGTCATCTCTGTAGCTTTCAATATTCTAATCTTGGTTTGCACACTTATCTTCCTATTCTTCAAAAAATCTAATTATGAAAAGACACCTTGAGCCTTGGTTATTCTACTTTCAGCATAGTCACTACTCCCACCATCTTTACTAATAAAACTACCAAGGTAAGTCAAGCTGTTCACCTGATCAATATTTTCATTGCCCAGCGTCACCCTTTCATCTTCTCTTATTCCTAACCTTAGTGACTTAGTCTTCTTAATATTAATTTTCAAACCTATTCTAGCACCCTGAACTCGCTAAAAATTCTTTAATTCTCCTCATATTTTCATCTAGAATGCTTAAAGCATCAGCATACTCAGGATGATGCTTAAGTTCAGGAGAGTTTTTCCTCCCCATTTGAGTACTGGTCTTCCATTGCCTTTCCTGTGCTCCTTAAGACAGAGTCCATCAAAATGGTCTATATAAAGAGGGATAAAGCACAACTCTGCTTAACTCCTGATTTAATGTTGATTGGATGTGTTTGGGAAACGGTGGGCTTGAAAGGGGTGTTAGTTGCCTTCCAATCACTTTCGACTATTAAGAAGGGCACTAGCCATTCCAATTTCCAATCAAATAAGCCGTTTTTGAACTTTTTACGACAACGCTTTCGATAAAAACATTATATGCCCCCAGGGCATAACGTACAACCCTTTCCCTGAGGGCTGCAGGGGGGATGTCACCTTGAATAACCTAATTTCCAGAACTTTTAACTACGTTGAACAAAATGGCTATCTCAAAATTTTGATTGGATGTCTTTGGGGAAAAGCTGGGCGTGAGAGTCGGGTTAGTTGCCCTCTAATCACTTTCGATTATTAAAAAGGACACTGCCCCTTTGAATTTCCAATCAAATGAGCCCTTTTTCAATTTTTGCGACAAAGCTTTCAATAAAAACCTTATATGTATCTAGGGCAGAACTTACAATCTTAGCCCCGAGGGCTCTGGGGGGAGCGTCATCCTCAAACACCTACTTTCCAGAACTTTGAACTACGTTGAACAAAATGTCTATCTGAAAATTTTGATTACATGTGCTTGGGGAAATGGTGGGCGTGAGAGGGAGGTTAGCTACCCTCAAATCACTTTCAACCATTAAAAAGGGCACTAGCCCTTTCAATTTTCAATTGAATGAGACCCTTTTGGAAGTTTCTACGACAACACTATCTATAAAAACCTTACATGCCCCCAGGGTATAACTTAAAACCTTTGCCCTGGGGGCTCTGGGTTATTGTCATCATCAAATACATAATTTCCAGAACTTTCAACTATGTTGAACAAAATGACTATCTCAATACTTTGATTGAATGTGTTTGGGGAAATGGTGGGATTTATTGTGGGGTTAGTCGCTCTCCATTCACTTTCGACTATTAAAAAGGGCAATAGCCCTTTCAATTTCCAATCGAATGAGCCCTTTTTGACGTTTCTAAATAATTGCTTTCTACAAAAACCTTATATGCCCCAAGGGCAAAACTGACACCCCTTGCCCTTAGGGCTATGGGGGGGGGGGTTTGTCATCCTCAAAGACTTAATTTCCAGAACTTTCAACTACGTTGAAAAATATGACTATCTCAAAATTTTTGCTGCGTGTGTTTGGGGAAAGGGTGGGCTTGAGAGGGGGTTAGTTGCCCTCCAATCATTTTCAACTATTTAAAAGGCTACTAGCCAATTCAATTTCCAATCAAATGAGCACTTTTTGAAGTTTCTACGACAGTTCTTTTTATAAGAACCTTATATGTCCCCAGGACATAATTTACAACCCTTGCCTTGAAAGCTGTGGGAGGGGGGGTGTCATCCTTAAAGACCTAATTTCCAAAGCTTTCAATTAGGTTGAACAAAATGGCTATATAAAAATTTTGATTGGATGTGCTTCAGGAAAAGGTGGGCGTGAGAGGGGGTTAGTTGCCCTCCAGTCGCTTTCGACTATTAAAAAGGGCACTAGCCCTTCGAATTCCCAATGGAATAGAGCCCTTTTTGAAGTTTCTACGACAAAGCCTTCAATAAAAACTTTATATGCCCCTAGGGCATAAATTATAACCTTGCCCTGAAGACTAGAGGAGAAGTGTCCTGCTCGAAGATATAATTTGCAGAACTTTCAACAGCATTGACCAAAATGGCTATCTCAAAATTTTGATTGGATGTGTTTGGATAAATGTTGGGTGTGGAAGGGGTGTTAGTTACCTTTCAATCACTTTCAACTATTAAAAAGAGCACTAGCCATTTCAAGTTCCAATCGAATGAGCCCTTTTTGAAGTTTCTACGACAACACTTTCTATAAAAACTTTATTTGCCCCCAGGGCATAACTTACAACCCTTACCCTGATTGCTGTGGGGGGTTTATCATCCTCAAATACCCAATTTCTAGAACTTTCAACTACATTGAACAACATGGTCATCTCAAAATTTTTATTGGATGTGTTTGGGGGAAAGGTAGGCGTGAGAGGAGGGTCAGTTGCCCTTCAATATCTTTCGACTATTAAAAAGGGCACTAGTCCTTTGAATTTCCAATCTAATAAGCCCTTTTTGAAGTTTCTACGACAAAGCTTTCTATAAAACCTTATGTACCCCCAAGGCATAACTTACAACCGTTGCCCTGAGGCCTGTGGGGGAGTGTCCTCCTCAAAAACATAATTTCCATCTGGAAATCAATTACGTTGAACAAAATGACTATTTCAAATTTTTGATTGGATGTGTTTGGGAAACGGTGGGCGTTGAAGAGGTGTTTGTTGCCTTCCAATCATTTTCGACTGTTAAAAATGGCACTAGCAATCCCAATCGAATGAACCCTTTTCGAAGTTTATACGACAGCTCCTTCCATACGAAGTGTCCTGGTCTAAAGAAAACAAAATAATAAAACATTGTGCCAGCATCGTTCTTTACTTAGGCAAGGATATTGCGCTGCCTATGATAAAGGTTTTGCAGTAACATTCCTAGCTGTGATTCTAACTTTCTTCCCTAAGACAATATAAGCAAAACATGGAGTGAATAACTTTTTATTCTCATTAGTTTAAACTATATTCAATAGATTATGTTAAACACATCCTAAAACTTCAGATCACATTTTAGATTGCTTATATGACCTCAATAAGTCCATTAGTATGTACTAGCAGTGGATAGAGCATAAAGAAAGTTGGCAGCTGACATGAACTGTGTTGTTGTGTTATATTGCTATCTCTCGTGAATGTGCTGTTAGTTTTTTCGTCGAATAAATACATTTAATGTTTCCCCAAGCATGGGGGAACCAGACTTTTCTTGTTTTCTATTATTTTTTTAAATCCTCTATATAAGAGTCAGTAGCACAAAATGGAAGATTTTGTGCTACTGTTTTGCAATGTTTCAAGATGATATGGCGTTAGTGGCAGAATAAAATAACAAGATGCAGCATCTTATTGATAGGACAAGCATGTATTTAAAAAAGAAGTGCTTGAGTCTGGATTTGAAAAATTAAGTGTTGGTAGTGTCTAAGAACGGAGGAAAGGTGACGAAAGAGAAGGGTTGAGTCCGAGGATATGCGTCTGAGACTTGAAGAATAGTTTACAAATTTGGGTTGTGATTTGACTGCAAAGGGTAAGTTTTTTAAATCATTAGGTAGGTTTTTAAAAGGGAAGCGAGCCTCTCACGTCTTAACTGCGAGCCAGGTAGCTATGACTAATGACACTAAGATGTATAAACAAACTATTTGCTAAAATAACTTAAACAATGCATTAATGTGCCAAATATGGGATATGAAATTGCTACTACATTGAAGATGGCTCGGGTAGAGTATTTTAAATGAGTTCATAGGCTAAACAGACTCGCAGGACACTCCCCCCCCCACCCAGTCTTCAGGGCATGGGTTATAAGTTATGCCCTGGGGACATATAAGGTTCTTATAGAAGGCGTTGTCGTAGAAACTTCAAAAAAGGCTCATTCGATTGGAAATTCAAAGGACTGGTGCCCTTTTTAGTAGTCGAAAGTGATTTGATGGCAACTAACCCCCCTCTCACGCCCACCTTTTCCCTGAACACATCCAATCAAAATTTTTAAATTGCTATTTTATTCACCGTAGTTGAAAGTTTGGGAAATTAGGTCTTTAAGGATGACAACCCCCGCCCCCTCACAGCTCTTAGGGCAAGGGTTGTAAGTTATGGGGGCATATAAGGTTTTTATAGAACGCGTTGTCGTAGAAACTTCAAAAAAGGCTCATTCGATTGGAAATTGAAATGGCTAGTGCCCTTTTTAATAGTCGAAAGTGATTGGAAGGCAACTAACAACCCTTCCACGCCCACCATTTCCTCAAACACATCCATTAAAAATTTTGAGATAGCCATTGTGTTCCTAGTAGTTTAAAGTTCAGGAAATTATACCTTGGAGCAGGACACTCCCCCCATCATCTTCAGGGCATGGGTTATAAGTTATGCCCTGGGGGCATATAAGGTTTTTATAGAAGGCGTTGTCGTAGAAACTTCAAAAAAGACTCCTTCGATTGAAAATTCAAAGGGCTACTGCTCTTTTTAATAGTCGAAAGTGATTCGAGGACAACTAACCCCCCTTTCACGCCCACCTTTTCCCCGAACACATCCAATCAAAATTTTTAGATGGCCATTTTATTCAACGTAGTTGAAAGCTTGGGAAATTAGGTCTTTAAGGATGACAACAACACCCCCCCCCCCACAGCCCTCAGGGCAAGGGTTGGAAGGTGTGCCCTGGGGGCATATAAGGTTCTTATTGAAAGCGTTGTCGTAGAAACTTCAAAAGGGCTCATTCAATAGAAAATTGAAAGGGCTAGTTCCTTTTTTAATAGTTGAAAGTGATTGGAGAGCGACTAACGCCCCTCTCACATCCACCAATATTCCCAAACACATCCAATCAAAATTTTGAGATATCCATTTTGTTCAACGTATTTGAAAGTTCTGGAAATTCGGTCTTCTAGGATGATAATGCCATCAGAGCCTTCAGTGCAAGGGTTGTAAGTTATGCTCAGGGGGCATATAAGGTTTATATAGAAAGTTCTTGTAGGAATTTCAAAAAGGGCTCATTTGATTGGAAATTGAAATTGCCTTTTGTAATAGTCGAAAGTGAGTGGAGAGTAATTAACCCCCCTCTCATGCCCACCATTTCTCCAATAACATTCAATCAAAGTTTAGAGATAGCCATTTTGTTCAACGTAGTTGAAAGTTCTGGAAATCATGTATTTAAGAATGACAAACCCCCCAAAGCCCTAACGGTAAAGATTGTAAGTTCTGCCCTCGGGACCTATAAGGTTTTAATAGATAGAGTTACCGTAAAACTTCAAAAGGGGCTCATTCAACTGGAAATTGAGAGGGCTAATGACCTTGTTAAAGGTCAAAAGTGATTGGAGTGTAACTAGCCCCCCTCTCACGATCACCATTTCTCCAAACACATCCAATCAAAAATTTCAGATAGCAACTTTGTTCAACGTAGTAGAAAGTTCTAGAAATCAGGTCTTTGAAAACGACAACCCCCCCCCCCCCGCCCTCAAGGCAAGGATTGCAAGTTACAAAACATTACATTTACTTTATACTGGGATTTTTTTATTTTTTTTTAGCAAAATTTACAGATACCTCGCTATCCTTATGTCATTTTTAGTGACCCCATACCTAGAAGGAATTTTTTTCTGACTTCAAACTTTCCAAACACTTTACCACCCCCCCCCCCCTCCTTATGTGCAAATATATAGCCCAAATTATAAATATTTCCTATCTATTCTGTCACTTGTCTTTGTTTTGTCTCATGCTAAGCTGAAAGAAAATAACAAAGAAACCGGTTTGTTCTCGAGTTTTACAGTGCGTCAACTCGAGTGAGTGGTGCATAATACACAAGAAATAAAAAAAAATACGGAAAAAAAATTAGACTCAAATAAAATTCTCAAATTTGGAAAGTCTTATTTTCCACGGGGGGGGGGGTATTTTCCGCGGTGGGGGAGGGTATTTTCCAGGGGTATTGTCCGGGGGGGGTATTTTCCGCAGGGGGATATTTTTTTGGGGGGGGATTTTTCGGGGTTATTTTCTGCGGGGGGGAGGGAATTCTGCGGGGGGCTATTTTCCACAGGGGAAATTTTACAGGAGATATTTTACCCGGTGGGGGGTATTTTCTGGGGGGAGTATTTTCCGTGGGATGTTATTTTTCCGGGGATAATCGCCGGGGGGGGGAGGGTTAAAACGGCAGCCACCGTCATAGACAGCCCAATAGCGCTGTCTAAGTAAAGATACATGATAAGTTAAAGTATTATATAGAGTGTATAACATTATACTGTGACAATTTCTTACATTCAAATAGCGACCGTATTTCAAATTTCAATGTATTCGAAAAATAAAGCTACAATTATTAACTTATCTGTTGGGCATTGTTTGACAAAGAATATCCAAAAAATTTTAACAGTTCTTGATATCATTGTGGCAGAAACCTTAAATTAATTAAAAATTTCCAGGGATGCCAATTGGAAGGGTAAATTCACTCATAGGGTTTAAAAATTACCTTCCCCTTTGCATCTTGGTTTAAAAAAACGAATTCTATAAAAACTACACAAAAGTTTTTCTTGTGTAAGTCAGGGTTAGGGGGGGCATACATTTCCGGAGGAGGTTAATCTAAATATCGTTTTTATGTCTATAATTCCCTTCACAAGCAAAGCTTGATCTCCTAGTACAGCATGATAAAACTATTAACAATAGAAAAAGAAAAGGGGTTGGTACCACTTATAAGTGCACACAAAATTAGTAAATTATGAGAAAATTATAGATATTTTGTTTAAATTCACTTTATTCTATTCTCAGCAAAGATTTCGTACAGCATGCTGATGCAGAGATAAATGTCCCACAAGTCGCGCTGGCGTTGTGTGAAATGTGACTAATTTCAGTCATAATTCTTTATACGTTTATGTCACAGTTCATATATAATCCAGTATGATCATTCTCTATCTCACCCATTATAAAAACCCGGACCGGGGTGCGAGTGCTCCGGAGAACGTTTTTGCAGATATAAACATAGGCAAAGTCAGATTAGCGGGAATACTGGTTAGTCTGTTTCCATCAAAGTGCGTTGAAACAATCGGAAATAGACTAACCAATATTCCCGCTAATGCAGAAATAAGTGGGAGGAGCTTTTTGTTCGCAACGAGAACGAAGACCAGAAATGATCTGCGATAAGCTTACTGGTGAATTCTGTCTACTGTGATGCTGATGCAGAGATAAATGTCCCACAAGTAGCGCTGGCGTTGTGTGAAATGTGACTAATTTCAGTCATAATTCGTTGTACGTTTATGTCAATTCTTTTTTTTTGAGCTGCTTAAAAGAAACATTTAGGAAGGCGAAATTAGCAAAAAGTAAGCATAGTATTATCCAGAGAGGCAGTTCTACATTTATGGATTAGTACTTGAATCCGAAGCGTAAGGAATAAGATGTTCTTGTCGCCTGTTAGGCGTTTGAAATACAAATAACAGCATTTGGAGCTTACCAAAATTAGAATTTGTAGCTTAAATTAGCTATTATAAATAGTGCTTATTAGGCATTTCAAAGACAAATAAGAGAATCAGAGTTTCAATTAAATACTGGAAATAAAATTGAAACATTTTGAGGATTCCTAGACCCCTCTACCAAATTCCATGACCAAACTACTACCGATTTGACCTGTCTAGTTATAGTACGAGTATCATTATAAAAAGCACTGAGTCTTATTTTCTTTTCGAATGATTTCTTTTTCATTCAGGAAACTATATTCCCTATATACCTACCTTATTCTTCAATGATTCCATTTCTATCTTACTTGTCGATTTAGAGGGTGTACTCATTTTCACTTTTCAAAGTTTTAAAACAAGAGAATCTAATCTTGACCTGATAGATTTTAAGAAGTAAATTCACCGTAAATATCAGGGGAAAAATTGACCTGAGTGAATGTGGCGAAACAGGAAGCATAGAACATTTTTCACTTTTACCATTAACTAGGCTCACATTTTTACTTAATGATAAGGTCTCAAAAGCAGTATATTATAAAAGCAGTATAGTATAAAAAAAGAAAAAATAGGAAAAAAGGAAAAAAAATTAAGTTTAAAAATGGGGTTTGGTGGTCATTTCAGCTTATTTGTTTTTCGTAAATATTAGTGTGTTTATTTTTTTGTGTTGTAAAAATAAGCTGAAATGATAATGTAAAAGAGGGTTTTTGTTTTTTTTGGTTTTGTGTTGGTTTTTTTATTCATTTTTTATTGGGATATTTTTTTTATATTTTTTTTTCAGTAGTGGCTTCTTTGCAGAATTGGAATTTGACAAAATTTTGTTTGTTGTTGTAAATGGCCACCGCAAGCGGGGACTTCCTGTGGAGGAGGGACGTCCTCTCTGCGGGAGAGCATTTTATTTTATTGTTAATAAAAATTAAAAAATTATTTTAGTAGAAGTACAATAATGTGAAGATCACTCTTTGGCTGCTAATTTTAGTAAAATGTAGAGTGTAGGTGGCATTTAGATTTTTGTAATGTTTAAAAGTAGTTTTTTTTAATGTTAGTGCCACTGAGAGGAGAGGAGGTGGGATTTAAAAAAAAAATAAAAAAAACAGTATATTTGGAAAAATGTTAATGTGGAACATATTATGAAGTTTTATGAAGTTTTATGAAGTTTAATGAATATTTTTCTCGTTTTCCTTGTGTTGAATGGAGCATGGATTAATTTAAAAAAAATTATCTGTTCAAAGTAAAAAGCCAATTTTACACTTAAAGCAAGCAACAGTTTTTAAAGCTACTTAATAAATTTTGGTCTTTTTAAAATTTTTGGGGGGGGGGCAAGTATCTGTCCCCCCCCCCCCCCGTCAGTGACGCTAATGTTAATAAAGTATAATATATTTATCGTATTCTGATCCCTAAATCCCAAAATTATGGAAAATCCAGGGCCCTAATTAGATGAAAAATATTAGTTAGGGGGTATATCATACAAGTACCAAAATAGCCTAGGTGACAAACTAGAAAATTACTTAGGTCTACTATCAGATTTCATTATTCTAGAAAACTGTTTTCCTACACGAACTGCTGTCCTAAGCATTGCCACTAAACCTTAACAAATCTCCAAGGCAAACCTAATTGTAACATAGGCCTACTCTTAATAAAATTCTTAATGCTAAATCAAAAGCTCCTTTGATGTCTAGAAAAGATGCATATATCAGCACAAAGATTAGATGGTAAATACATTCAAAATAAAAATTGTTCAAAAAACAAAATTAAAAAAAAAAAAAATTTCGTATAGAGCTTTTGTTAGCTCCAAAACAGAGTTTCTAGTGTTTGGAGGTAGCATTCTTACTCTTGATTCCCGTAGATCTTATTTTTTTTTATTGTATATTTGATTATGCAATTTGTATTTGATTCTCTGTTGCCATGGTGGGCGTTCTACCTGTAAAGTTTTGACATCATGTCGACGTTTAGCCGTTTTTAGACGACAAATAAAAGGCGCCCGCCCGTTTTTCTTGTCGACATAGTAATTATATATTCGAGCGGCAAATTTAAAATACAAAGGTATTTGGTCACAACCTCTTTTCATACTTTTCTGTTATAGCAACCCCACTGAAGAATCACGCTGTGTAAAACTCAGGAACAAACCGGTTTCATATGTCTGTATTAAGAGACAATTAGTTTACGCTCAGTGGAAAACAAGTGGCAAGTGACAAAATACATTAGATTTGTATAATTTGGGCTATATATTTGCATATTAGGCGTGGGAGTGGGGGTAAAGTATTTGGACAGCCTGAAGTTAGAAAACAAATAAAACTTAATAAAATGCAGGCATAATTGTAGCTAATACATTTTGCATGCAGACCCGCTATACTTTAGAACCCCCCCCCCCCCTAATGTGTAAATATATAGCCGAAGTTTGTTTCTAAAGTATTGTGTCTTCATCATGTTTTGGTATATTTAATTAGGATCAACCTAACTTCACTTTTTGAGCGAGTGGCTAAAACAGAAAAGTATCCCTTTTTTATGCGATGTTTCTTTTTTTCTGCTCAAGAATGGTAAGGGGCATGAGTATGAACTGATAAACTGAACAAGACTGTCGGTTGGCAAATGCGTTATTAAAGGCGTATTACATTTTGAAATTGCTGCAAAAGAATGCGTTCGATTTGCAATTCTATTTTTAAGTAAAAAGGCACCAAAGAGCAAAATGACAGTCTATCGACCAGCGTTGCCAACCGGTACAATCGTATCGTCTTTGGTACAATTTAGAAATCCTGGTACAATGCGATACATTTGAAATTTTTTGGTACAATATAAATCTTCCCGTATATTTTGGTTTTATTTGTTTCTTTCTAACTTAGATATATGTTCAAGCTTTAATTTATCGAAAATTTTCTTCTTCTTAAGGCATTTTAACCTGCTGTTCAGATGGTACAAATTGTTTGCGGTAAATTTTTTGTTCGTAAAACTGGCACAGTTTATTTTAAAGCAATGGCAACGCTGCAAATGGATTTTTAAAGGGCAATTCAAACGCAGGTGGCGATCATGAATAATCTTTAGGGTACTAACCGGCGTGATATGCTTATACTATCTCAGTATTTGATTATGGGCATATAATGCGCGTAGAAGGAGTATTCTTTGCAATTTTCCTAGTGTCTCAGACTAAGGTTAGTCTAAAATTGCTGTTTCGGGCGTTTTAGCCAAACGATTATTGTGAAACATCTTTTCCTAACTCTTTTCATATTATTTGGTCATATGTTTGGGTAGTTTCATCATAAGTAAATTAATGGTTTCGCCACGTAAGTGACAAACGTGCTCTATTTTTTTTAAGGTAGGCGGCTGAGGCTTGTAAGCAACCAGTAACACCTGGAGTGAGGCATGTGAATACCATTCCTCACCCTTCCGTAAAAATGGTGACTATGCACAGAGGGTTGGAGGGTTGTCAGGGATGTTAGTTTGTAAAATTTTTCTTATTTTTCAACTAAACAGGTCCTTTTGATTTTACAACTTAAAAGTGTTACTTTTACATCATCTTTTCCAGAAAACCGACAAATTTCCGGTACTTGTGCATTATACGGTACCCACGAGTACCCACAAGTCAAGTTTGGGTAATGCTAATGAAATATAATAAAATAGGTTGAATATATAATCGTTTAGAAACAAATCTGGGCTATATATTTGCACATTAGGGGGGGGGGGGGGTAAAGCATAGTATATATTAAATACAATACCTATCCTAGGTACTTTTTTCGTTAAATTTTTCGCAATTCATATTATTGTTGTATTATTTTTGTTGGAAATGAATTTTACCCCTACATATCTACCAATTCAGGGTATATATTTGCCAATTAGGGGGGGGGAGAGTAAAGATTAACTTACCTCTCATTTACATCAGAAATGAAATTACCCCCCCCCCCCCGAATTTGTAAATATACATCCTGATTTGGTATATATAGGGGTGGGGGTAAAATTCATTCCCGACAAAAATGATTATTATATTTGGAAAGAGCATAAAAAAGGCATTGTACCGGGAGCAAAATGCGATATATTTAAAATACAAGATTCTTTCCTTCTAAAGATGATTCAGACAAGAAATTAAACGTCCCCTAATTGAGTTCAAATACCGCTTCCAAGAGTCTAAATTCTTAATCAGCAAAAAGAGAAATTGCATTCTAGCTTCAGTCAAACAACGACGCTAGTCGTTCGAATTTCGCTAAGATAATTAGTAACAAAAAAAAATGCTACGCACAATATTTATAAGGAATTTTAAATGGTAAGAACCGTGTGAATCCTTAAATCATCAGAAATATTTAAAAGAATTTATTGGACGAAAGGTTCGCATCCTTGGAGCACTCGGGCCAATTGTGAGCCAGTTTTTACAGCGCAGGACTGAAGAGCTAAGTTTGATAGTGGGGTAAAAATGCCTTTTAAAGAGATTCGTAAAGTAGAAGCAGGACCTTTCAGATAGAAGTCTTAAATTCTTTCATGTTGTATCTCGGTCACCGTTATTGTCATTTGGAATGACCCACTGCTATTCACCTAAATATGTAAGTTTCAATAAACCTATTGCTTTTTGTATCTGTGTTTATTTAATTTCATGTGTCTGGATCCAACCTAACAATAGGTAAATAGTTTACAAAATCTCCAAGGCAATGTTCCCAGGGACTCGGATCTCCAGATAGCTCAAGAAAAAAAGGCCACATTTATATGTCTACATATTCTCTTTTCTCCCATTAATTGAGGTCGGTACGAGCCTAGTTGACACGATCATTAGCGCTATAGGCGGCGCTATCAGGAACTTATAAGGTGTAAGTTCATGACCTTTTGGCATAATATTTCCTTTGACGCGGTCAGTATTTAGTACCACATTTAGTATAGCCAGCCAATTTTTTCATAGCTACAAATACCAATTTTTTCATCGCTACAGCATTGGGCGGTATGTTTATTTTATTCGTAGATCAATAATATGAACTGCGAAAAATTTACCCCGTTTGACGGGTTTCCATTTGTAATTCGTTGTACAATATATAGCGATGGGCATCATAAAATGCACAAGTACCAAATTTCCTATTTTAAAGCAAGCTATTTTACCCTATGAAATAATAGTAGCTTGACTGTGAAAATGAACAGAGTTTTTCTGAATTTAAAAGAAATTTTTTTAATAAAATAATATTAAGTTTGAACAAGGAGGTGCCTGCATTCATATTTGCTTTTGCCAAGCGTGGCAAAAGTGTGCCAAGTGTGTTAGAAGCTTCTCAAGTGTAACAGAACAGCTTCACCAGTCAACTACCAGTAAAGGAAGTTGACTGGTGTATATCTAAAAGGTTTCCTGGTGGCACCCTGACAGTTTTAAGCCTTTTTAATGATAAATTACATGTTTGTCTCACCGTCACCATCACTCTTCGTAACTTGTCAGTGTGTAATTTACAGACACTGTTCTGGCGGAGTAGCCAAACAAGCGTACTGATGCGATATGCCCCCGGAGTATCACAAACACTAATCCTGATAAGACAGAACTTGGTGTTTTGAAGGAGCTAGTGTCTGCAGGCAATCCAGGATTTCATTCTTGCTCAAAACTTTTCCGAAATGATTTAATTCTGAAAAATTATGACATAATTAATTCAGAAAAATTAAGTTCTGCCGGTGGAGTTTAGCTCTATGCTACAAATATTCTGAAAAAGGATCTTAAAATTTCCAAATCAGTTCTGTTTTGGAAAAATTAAGTGCAATATAGAACAGAAAAATGATCATGAAAAGTTGCATGGCAACTTTTGTGAAGTGAAATGTGCTGAGAGTGGAGGAAATTTGTCATGCGTGACAGAAGCGTGCCAAGCGTCAAGGAGCTCTATCATGCATGGTGGAACTCTGCTAAGCCTTGTGGAAGTGTGGTCAATGTGGCGGCACTGTTAAGTACACGTCCTGCTCCGAGTTTTACACCAGATGGCAGAAAGTGGGTACCGCTGTCACTTAAAAATAGTACAATAAATTGGACGAGTAGCTATTTTTTCTGTTATACAGTAAATAAGCCTGGGTCTGCATGGACCATTGAAAAGGCTTCAGATAAAAATTTGCTTGCTGCAGATTACGTGTACTTTTTTCCTTGGTGCCTCAATTATATACGCCCTACAGCTCAAGTTGTTCAATCATTGATGCATTATATAACCGGTGTTTTCTTGTTATTTTCTTTCAGCTTAGCGTGAGACAAGACAAGAAGAAGTGACAGAATATATGGAAAATGTATACTTTGGTCTATATATTTGCGCATTAGGGGGGGGGGGGGAGGGGTAATGTATTTGGAAAGTTTGAAGTTAGAAAACAATTCTTACTACATAATATGCATAATAATAGTGCCCAACACATTAGGCATGCAGACCCGTTATACTTTACCCCCAACCCCCCCGCGAATGTGCAAATATGTAGCCCAAATTTGTTTGTTAAGTATTATGTTTTTATCTTACTTTGATATATTTCATTAGGGTAGAGCGTCAGAAAAACATATTAGAAGAGCATTAGGTACGGTGTATATCATACAAGTACCCTTTAGTAGGAGAAGGGATCCCACTCCTTTACGAAGTGACGTCACAGCCACAAGCCCTTTTTTCTAAGCCAATCAGAAGGCTAAAAATACGACCGGGAGTGACATCACTTGACCTCTAGGAATTATTAGCCTGGACTCTAAAGAGAAAGAAATTCTATTTTAATAGAGTCTCATTTCCTTTAGGATAAGAGATAAATTCTGGAATTATTATTATTTCGAAGCCATAATAGTGTAACCAGACATCATAGATAATTTTCAGAAATTTAAACGAGATACAAGGAGATTAGTAGAGATTGAATATATTACTGAGCCACATTCCTGGAAATTTAAATGTATCAGCGCACAGTTGCCAGAGCAAAGGAGCCGTAAGAGATTAATTGACATTTTAGGGGATTATTTGGGCGAAACAGTTTGAGACATCTTAGGGATTATTTAGACAGGGAAAAAGATAGAATTTCAAGGTTGTGGTCGCTATAATACACAAGTTCCAATTTTCAATATAGAATCTCCATTAAGAGTTATAAATGTGTAAGAAAAAAGTTATCAGAACGTCTTTCAGACCTCATCTTTGAGAGCTAGACGAGCGAAAGAATTGAACATTCAATTCTGACACTTTTTTGCTTAACATTATCAAATATGGCAATTTAGAATGTTATCATTTAAAAAGTTTCTCATGGTCTAAATATTTCCTGATTATGACTTCTTTATTTACTAACCTTAGACACTTCCACTTCAACTGTTCTTACAAACATCCAGCAATAAAATCAATATTAAAAATAAAATTATCACTATTTTAAAAATTATGCACGCTGAAACCTCTATTTCCGTACACATTTTTGACCAACTAATTTAAACGGGTAGAAAATACGATACTGATTGAAGACGTTCGTGAAACGTTGAATTGTACCTTATTCTTAATGCGCGAACTATTAGTTCAGGAAAGATCAAAGTACTTAAAGAGGTTTTCAGGGGTAAAATCTTTATTTATTTTGTTACAAGTTACGTCTAAAAGGATTTATTTTTCTCCTCATGTAAATTTTGGGTAAAGAGATGGCTTCTTTATTTGAATATTCTCATTTACTTAATTGATTTTGAGCCCCTTTTTATCTTTCTTTCGACTCGGATTTTATTCAAATAGTAATGATAGCTAAGCCTAGCAACAAATACAATTCATCTGCAAACACCCATGCTACAGCATATAAATAGAGCAACAATATAAAAATACCTTTACCTACTTCCACTTCGTAACCATGAACTGTTTGATTACACATCAAATACAAAAAGAGATTTTCTTTTCTGCGTTACCAAAAGCACTAGATTCTTCAGACTTTACAGTCTTATGAAATGTAATTAAACAAATAGAAAAGGTTTTTCAGTTAAAGTAAGGAACAAGTAAACTTCTGCCTGCTTTCCAAAACATACCCAGGCATAACCAAAATATAATTTAAGGTATCGGCCCCTTAAAATCCTGGTTAATTGCTTTTAAAACCTGCAAATAAATAACTGTACATCGATTAGAATCGTCTTACGTTTAAATTTGCAATTTAAGTTTGATGAAAAGGATTATTATAGTACGTTTAACTATGGAAAAAATAATATTCTGCTGCCTTGTCTGAGCACCCATACTAATGTTATATTTATTAGTATAATGTTATAAATTTTTTTTCCACAAAGTATATTTTTCAACTAAAAGTAAAGAGCTTCTACATTAAATCAAAGATGAGCAGAAATTAAGTCCAATAATTGTTCACGCGCAAACTTTGTTTAAACTTAGTTCTAATGTTATATTTGATAGTATGGCAGAAACTTCTTCGTTTCCACAAAGGATATTTTTCAACTAAAAGTAAAGAGCTGCTACATTAAATCAAAGATGAGCAGAAATAAAGTCCAATAACTGTTCAAGCGCAAACTTTGTTTAAACTTAGTTCTAATGTTATATTTGATAGTATGACAGAAACTTTTTTTTCCACAGAGGATATTTTTCAACTAAAAGTAAAGTGGTGCTACATTAAATCAACGATGAGCAGAAATAAAGTCCAATAACTGTTCAAGCGCAAACTTTCTGTAAACTTAGTTCTTAATGTTATATTGATTAGTATGACAGAAACTTTTTTTTTCCACAAAGGATATTTTTCAGATAAAAGTAAAGAGCTGTTACATTAAGTCAAAGATGAGCAGAAATAAACTCTAATAATTGTTCAAGCACAAATTTTCTGTAAACTTAGATCCAATGTTATATTTATTAGTATGACAGAAACTTGTTTTCCACAAAGGATATTTTTCAACTAAAAATAAAGAGCTGCTACATTAAATCAAAGATGAGCAGAAATAAAGTCCATTAATTGTTGAAGCGCAAATTTTCTGTAAACTTACTTCTAATATTATATTTATTATTATGACAGAAACATTTTTTATAAAAAGGATATTTTACAACTAAAAGTAAAGAGTTGCTACATTAAATCAAAGATTAGCAGAAATAATGGCCAGTAATAGTTCAAGCGTAAATTCTCAGTAAACTTACTTCTGATGTTATATTTATTAATATGACAGAAAATTTTTTTCCACAAAGTATATTTTCAACTAAAATTAAAGAGCTGCTACATTAAATCAATGATGAACAGAAATAAAGTCCGATAATTGTTCAGGCACAAATTTTCTGTAAACTTATTTCCAATGTTACATTTGATAGTATGGTAGACACTTTTCCGTTTCCACAAAGGATATTTTTGAAGTAAAAGTAAAGAGTTGCTACATTAAATTAAAGATGAGCAGAAATAATAGTAGAAGTCCAATAATTGTTCAAGCGTAAATTTTCTGTAAACTTAGTTCTAATGGTACATTTATTAGTATGACAGAAACTTCCTTTCCACAAAGGACATTTTTCGACCAAAAGTTATGAGCTGCTAGATTAAATGTATCGCTTAATTGACTTACCATTCCCATGTCCCTTCATGGAACGAATTTAAAATATTCAAATTTTATGATGATATTAACAAAAATGTAATATTTTACAAGCTAAGTTACGTAACAATTTCCACGCTTCATTTGCGTGCAATAGATACCGAGAGTCTTATGACTTCTCCCCGCAGTGAATTCTACGGGTTTTATGACTCCTCCCCTCAATGAATTCAGATGGTTTTAGGACTCGGCCTCCTAGCCATAAGTGTTTCTAACCTTGAATAAAGGTATAAAAGTTTAATGAAGTACTTCTCTGCTTAAATATTACATTAATAGCTTCCAGGATGATAGGACTATATGACACAGAATTTATTACAAAGGTTTGAAAAAATCATCTTGTGGTGTTATATTTGAATGTGCATTTCTATTATTGTCTCTGGAACTCGAAGATATTGACTATTATCATTGAATATTGAACTATAATATGTCTGAGTATGATAAAGTCTTATGATGTACTACATTACGCCGTATAAACAGACTGGGATTCTACACTAAGGTGATTACACCACATAATAAAAGTAGTCAAGAACTGAGAAATGTTCAGGAAGAAGTCAGTCAAATTTGCAGCTTTTTTGGGGTTGAAGCACTATAAGAAAAGGGTAACGCACCTATAGATAAAGTTTTAATTTGAAACTTTGACCCTAGGATCCCACTTTTCAATTTAAAAGAATTTATGTGTCCTAAATTTGAAGGGACTTATCACCATGCTAAGTCCCTTGATTGGATACACAATATCGAAATTTCATTCAAAAAATTATGAGAAAATTGTAAGTAAGTAACAAACTCTTTCTTGAATTCACCTGTTGGATACACAATATGGGAATTTCATTCAAGAAATTATGAAAAGATTGTAAGTAAGCAACAAACTCCTTCTTGAATTCACTTCTTGGATGCACAATAAAGAAAATCATTCAAGAAATTAGGAAAAAATTGTAAGTAAGTAAAAAAATCTTTCATGAATTCACCTCTTGGATACACAATACGGAAATTTCATTCAAGAAATTATGAAAAATTGTAAGTAACAAACTCTTTCTTGAATTCACCTCTTGGATACACAATACAGAAATTTCATTCAAGAGATTATGAAAAAATTGTAAGTAAGTAACAAACTCTTTCTTGAATTCGCCTCTTGGATACACAATACAGAAATTTCATTCAAGAAATAATTAAAAATTGTAAGTAAGTAACAAACTCTTTCTTGAATTTACCTCTTGGATACACAATACAGAAATTTCATTCAAGAAATTATGAAAAATTGTAAGTAAGGTACAAACTCTTTTTTTTAATTCATCTCTTGAAATTTCATTCAAGAAATTTTGAAAAAATTCTAAATAAGTAACAAACTCTTGCTTGAATTCACGTCTTGGGTTCACAATACAGAAATTTCATTCATGAAATTATGAAAAATTGTAAGTAAGTAACAAACTCTTTTTTGAATTCACCTTTTGGATCCACAATACAGAAATTTCATTCAAGAGATTATGAAAAAATTGTAAGTAAGTAACAAACTATTTCTTGAATTCGCCTCTTGGATACACAATACAGAAATTTCATTCAAGAAAAAATTAAATATTGTAAGTAAGTAACAAACTCTTTCTTGAATTTACCTCTTGGATACGCTTTACAAAAATGTCATTCAAGAAATTATGAAAAAATTGTAAGTAACAAATTTTTTTTGGAATTCACCTCTTGGATGCACAATATGGAAGTTTCATTCAAGAAATTATGAAAAAATTGTAAGTAAGTAACAATCTTTTTCTTGAATTCGCCTGTTGGATACTAAATATGGAAATTTCATTCAAGAAATTATTAAAATATTGTAAGTAAGCAACAAACTCTTTCTTGAATTCACCTCTTGGATGCACAATACAGAAAATCATTCAAGAAATTATGAAAAAATTGTAAGTAAGTAAGAAACTCTTTCTTGAATTCAACTATTGGATACACAATATTAAAATTTCATTCAAGAAATTAAGAAAAAATTGCAGGTAAGTAACAAACTCTTTCTTGAGTTCACCTCTTGGATACACAATACAGAAATTTCATTCAAAAGATTATGAAAAAATTGTAAGTTTGTAACGAACTCGTTCTTGAATTTGCCTCTTGGATACACAATACAGAAATTTCATTCAAGAAATTATGAAAAAATTGTAAGTAAGTAACAAACTCTTTCTTGAACTCACCTCTTGGATACACAATACAGAAATTTAATTCGAGAAATTATGAAAAATTGTATGTAAGTTACAAACTCTTTTTTTTAATTCACCTCTTGAATATACAATCCAGAAACTTCATTCAAGAAATTTTGAAAAAATTGTTAGTAAGTAACAAACTCTTCCTTGAATTCATGTCTTGGGTACACAATACAGGAATTTCATTCATGAAATTATGAAAAATTTTAAGTAAGTAACAAACTCTTTTTTGAATTCACCTTTTGGATCCACAATACAGAAATTTCGTTCAAGAAATTATGCAAAAATTGTAAGTAAGTAACAAACTCTTTCTTGAATTCACCTCTTGGATACACAATATGGAAATTTTATTCAAGAAATTATGGAAAAAGTTATAAGTAAGTAACAAACTCTTTCTTGAATTCACCTCTTGGATAAACAATACAGAAATTTCTTTCCAGAAAAAATTAAAAATTGTAAGTAAGTAACAAACTCTTTCTTAAATTCACCTCTTGGATACGCGTTACAAAAATGTCATTCAAGAAATTATGAAAAAATTGTAAGTAACAATTTTTTTGGGGAATTCACCTCTTGGATGCACAATATGGAAGTTTTTTTTCAAGAAATTATAAAAAATTGTAAGTAAGCAATAAACTTTTTCTTGAATTCACCTGTTGGATACACAATATGGAAATTTCACTCAAGAAATTATGAAAAGATTGTAAGTAAGCATCAAACCCTTTCTTGAATTCACCTCTTGGATGCACAATACAGAAAATCATTAAAGAAATTATGAAAAAATTGTAAGTAAGTAAGAAACTCTTTCTTGAATTCAACTCTTGGATACACAATAGGGAAATTTCCTTCAAGAAATTATGAAAAAATTGTAATTAGATAACTTACTCTTGAATTCTCCCTCTTGGTGCATATTCCGGGCAATTTATTCAAGATAATGTGAAAAAATTGTACGTAAGAAGGTAGAACACTCTTACTTGAATTTACATTTTGGATACACAAATATATAAATTTCTTTCAAAAAATTATAAAAAATTGCAAGTAAGTTGCCAACTCTTTTTTTTAATTTACCTCTTGGATATACAATCCAGAAATTTCATTCAAGAAATTTTGAAAAAATTGTAACTAAGTAACAAACTCTTGCTTGAATTCACGTCTTGGGTACACAATACAGAAATTTCATTCATTAAATTATGAAAAATTGTAAGTAAGTAACGAACTCTTTTTTGAATCCACCTTTTGGATCCACAAAATACAGAAATTTCATTCAAGAAATTATTCAAAAACTGTAAGTAAGTAACAAACTCTTTCCTAAATTCACCTCTTGGATACACAATATGGAAATTTTATTCAAGAAATTATGGAAAAAGTTGTAAGTAAGTAACAAACTATTTCTTGAATTCACCTCTTGGATACACAATACAGAAATTTCTTTCAAGAAAAAAAAATTGTAAGTAAGTAACAAACTCTTTCTTGAATTCACCTCTTGGATACGCGTTACAAAAATGTCATTCAAGAAATTATGAAAAAATTGTAAGCAACAATTTTTTTTGGAATTCACCTCATGGATGCACAATATGGAAGTTTCATTCAAGAAACTATGAAAAAATTGTAAGTAAGTAACAAATTTTTTCTTGAATTCATCTCTTGGATGCAGAATACAGAAATTTCATTCAAGAAATTATGAAAAAATTGTAAGTAAGTAAAAAACACTTTCTTGAATTCATCTCTTGGATACACAATACAACAATTTCATTCAAGAAATTATGAAAAATTGTAAGTTTTTGCCTATTGTAAGTTTTTAAATTGTAAGTTTTAAAAATTGTAAGTTTTTGCCTTGAATTTGCCTATTGGATACAGAAATTTCAATCTAGGAATTATGAAAAATTATAATCCAAGAGGTGAATTCAAGAAAGAGTTTGTTACTTGCAATTTTTCATAATTTCTTGAATGAAATTTTTGTATTGTGTATACAAGAGATGAATTCAAGAAAGAGTTTGTTTCTTATTTATAATTCACCTCTTGGATACACAATATGGAAATTTTATTCAAGAAATTATGGAAAAAGTTATAAGTAAGTAACAAACTCTTTCTTGAATTCACCTCTTGGATACACAATACAGAAATTTCTTTCAAGAAAAAAATTAAATATTGTAAGTAAGTAACAAACTCTTTCTTGAATTCACCTCTTGGATACGCGTTACAAAAATGTCATTCAAGAAATTATGAAAAAATTGTAAGTAACAAATTTTTTTGGGAATTCACCTCTTGGATGCACAATATGAAAGTTTTTTTCAAGAAATTATGAAAAAGTTTTAAGTAAGTATTAAACTCTTTCTTACATTCGCCTCTTGGGCGAATAGTACAAACATTTCATTCGAGAAATTCTGAAAAATTGTACGTAAATAAGAAGCAAAATGTTATTTGAATTGACCTATTGCATACGCACTATGGAAATTTTCATTCAAGAAAATATGAAAAATTGTAAGTAAGTAGCAAACTCTTTTTTTTAATTTACCTCTTGGATATACAATCCAGAAATTTCATTCAAGAAATTTTGAAAAAATTGTAAGTAAGTAACAAACTCTTGCTTGAATTCACGTCTTGGGTACACAATACAGAAATTTCATTCATGAAATTATGAAAAATTGTATGTAGGTAACAAACTCTTTCTTGAATTCACCTTTTTGATCCACAATACCGAAATTTCATTCATGAAATTACGAAAAAATTGTAGGTAAGGAACAAACTATTTTTGAATTCACCTCTTAGATACACAATACAGAAATTTCTTTCAAGAAAAAAATTAAATATTGTAAGTAAGTAACAAACTCTTTCTTGAATTCACCTCTTGGATACGCGTTACAAAAATGTCATTCAAGAAATTATGAAAAAATTGTAAGTAACAAATTTTTTTGGAATTCACCTCATGGATGAACAATATGGAAGTTTCATTCAAGAAACTATGAAAAAATTGTAAGTAAGTAACAAATTTTTTCTTGAATTCATCTCTTGGATGCAGAATACAGAAATTTCATTCAAGAAATTATGAAGAAATTGTAAATAAGTAAAAAACACTTTCTTAAATTCATCTTTTGGATACACAATACAGCAATTTCATTCAAGAAATTATGAAAAACTGTAAGTTTTTGCCTATTGTAAGTTTTTAAATTGTAAGTTTTAAAAATTGTAAGTTTTTGCCTTGAATTTGCCTATTGGATACAGAAATTTCAATCAAGGAATTATGAAAAATTATAATCCAAGAGGTGAATTCAAGAAGAAGTTTGTCACTTGCAATTTTTCATAATTTCTTGAATGAAATTTTTGTATTGTATATACAACAGGTGAATTCAAGAAAGAGTTTGTTTCTTATTTATAATTTTTTTCATAATATCTTTAATGAAACTTCTGTATTATGTATCCAAGAGGTGAATACAAGAAAGAGTGTGTTTCTTATTTTCAATTTTTACATACTTTCTTGAATGAAATGCCTGTATAGTTTATCCAAGAAGTGTATTCAAAAAAAGTTTGTTACTTACTTACAATTTTTCATAATTTCTTAAATGAAATTTCTGTATTGTGTATACAAGAGCTGAATTCGAGAAAGAGTTTGTTACTTACTTACAATTTTTTTATAATTTCATGAATTAAATGTCTGCATTGTGTATCCAAGAGGTGAATTCAAGAAAGAGTTTGTTACTTACTTACAATTTTTTCATAATTTGTTGAATGAAATTTCTATATTGTGCATCCAAGAGGCGAATTCAAGAAAGAGTTCTTTACTTACTTAAAATTTTTCATAATTTCTTGAATGAAATTTCTGTGTTGTGTACACAAGAGGTGAATGCAAAAATGAATTTGTTACTTACTTACAATTTTTCATAATTCCTTGAATGAAATGTCTGTATTGCGTATCCAAGAGGTGAATTCAAAAAAAATTGTTACTTACTTACATTTTTTTCATAATTTCGTGAATGAAATTTCTGTATTGTGTACCCAAGAGGTGAATTCAAGCAAGAGTTTTTTGCTTACTTACAATTTTTTCAAAATTTTTTGAATAAAATTTCCATATTGTGTATCCAAGAGGTGGATTCAAGAAAGCGTTTGTTGCTTACTTACAATTTTTCATAATATATTGAATGAAATTTCTGTACTGTTTATCCAAGATGTGAACTCAAGAAAAAGTCTGTTACTTACTTACAATTTTTTCATAATCTCTTGAATGAAATTTCGATATTGTGTATCCAAGTGGTGAATTCAAAAAAGAGTTTGTTACTTACTTACAATTTTTCATAATTTCTTGAATGAAATTTCCATATTGTGTATCCAAGAGGTGGATTCAACAAAGCGTTTGTTGCTTACTTACAATTTTTTCATAATTTCCTGAATGAAATTTCTGTATTGTGCAACCAAGAGGTGAATTCAAGAAAGAGTTTATTACTTATTTACATTTTTTTCATAATTTCCTGAATGAAATTTCTGTATTGTGTAACCAACAGGTGAATTCAAGAAAAATGTTATTACTTACTTACAATTTTTTTCATAATTTCTTGAATGAAATTTCTGTATTATATAACCAAGAGGCGAATTCAAGAAAGAGTTTGTTACCTACTTACAATTTTTTCATAATTTCTTGAATAAAATTTCCGTATTGTGTATCCAAGAGGTGAATTCAAGAATTAGTTTGTTACTTACTTGAAATTTTCTCATAATTTCTTGAATAAAATTTCCGTATTGTGTATCCAAGAGGTGAATTCAAGAAAGAGTTTGTTACTTACTTACAATTTTTTCATAATTTCTTCAGTGAATAGAACTATTCTATAAAATAAAGACGGGTTAAGCTTAAAGATATTTATTGCTTAAACATACTAAAAAATAGATTTTTTTTAAACACATATTTACACCATAATACTACTTAAAGGTAACTGCTAAGCATCCAGAAATGAGGATCCCGTGATATAGGCCAGTTTCTAACATTTATTATGCACTTATCGTGATCAGGGTTGTCCCTAGGTAACCACTGCACGAAGAACCTAACCTCGTCTTCAGGACGGTGATAAGTCACTTCAAATTTAGGTCACATAAATTCTTCTAAATTGAAAAGTGGAATTCTGGGGTCACAGTTTTGAATTAAAACTTTACCTGTAGGTACGTTACCCTTTACGTATAGTGCTTCAACCCAAAAAACTGCAAATTTCACTGACTTCTTCCTGAACATTTCTCAGTTCTTGATCACTTTTGTTATGTGGTGTAATCATTCTATCGTAGAATACCAGTCTGTTTAGACGGCGTAATGTAGCACTCCGTAAGCCTTTTTCATATTTTACGCTTATAAATCATAAATTTACGCTTGAACAATTATTGGACTTTATTTCTGCTCATCTTTGATTTGATGTAGCAGCTCTACTCTTAGTTGAAAAATATCATTTGTGGAAAAAAAAGTTTCTGTCATAATAATAGATATAACATTAGAACTAAGTTTACAAAAAGTTTGTGCTTGAACAATATTTGGACTTTTTTCTGCTCATCTTTGGCGTATGTAGCAACTCTTTACTTTTAGATGAAAAATATCCTTTTTGGAAACGAAAAAGTTTCTGCCATACTATCAAATCTAACATTAGAACTAAGTTTACAGAAAGTTTGCGCTGGAACAATTATTGGACTTTATTTCTCCTCATCTTGATTTAATGTAGCAGCTCTTTGCTTTTACTCGAAAAATATCCTTTGTTGAAACGAAAAAGTTTCTGCCATACTCTCAAATATAGCATTAGAACTAAGTTTACAGAAAGTTTGTGCTTGAACAATTATTTGACTTTATTTCTGCTCATTTTGATTTAATATAGCAGCTCTTTACTTTTAGTTGAAAAATATCCTTTGTGCAAAAAAAAAGTTTCTGTCATACGAATAATTATAACATTAGAACTAAGTTTACAAAAAATTTGCACTTGAACAATTATTGGAATTTATTTCTGCTTATCTTTGATTTAATGTAGCAGCTCTTTACCTTTAGTTGAAAAATATCCTTTGTGGAAAAAGAAGTTTCTGCCATACTATCAAATATAACATTAAAACTAAGTTTAAACAAAGTTTGCGCGTGAACAATTATTGGACTTCATTTCTGCTCATCTTTGATTTAATGTAGCAGCTCTTTACTTTTACTTGAAAAATATCCTTTGTAGAAAAAGTTTCTGTCATGCTAATAAATGAAACATTTGAATGGGCGATCAGACAAGGCAGCAGAATATTATTTTTTCTATAGTTAAACGTACTATAACAATCCTTATCATCCAACTTAAATTGCAAATTTAAACGTAAAACGGTTCTAATCAATGTACAGTTATTTATTTACACGTTTTAAAAGCAACTAACCAGGAGTTTAAGGGGCCGATACCTTAAATTTTATCTTTGTTAGGCCTGGGTATGAATTGGAAAACAGGCAGAAGTTTAAAAAAAATAGATAGTAAAATAAAAGTTCAAAATAGGGATAAAATCCTTTTTAATAGACAGTGTACAGAAAATTCACAAAAAATACCAGATATTTCGGTCACATATACAGTGACCGAAATACTTGTTATATATTTGTGTATTTTCTATACACTGTCTATTAAAAAGGATTTTATCCCTATTTTGAACTTTTATTTTATCGTCATGGAAAGGCAGTGCAGTCTCCGAAATTATTTACGTCAAACTAGAGAGTAATTATATTTATTTTAAGTTTTAAACTTGTTCCTTATTTTAGCTGAAAAGCCTTTTCTATTTGTTTAATTACATTTTATAAAACTGTAAAATCTTAACAATTCAATACTTTTGGTAACGCAGGAAAAAATTATCTCCGTTTGGATTTGATGTGTAATCAAACAGTTCGTGGTTACGAAGTGGAAGCAGGTAAAGGTATTTTTATATTGTTGCTTTATTTAAATGCTGTAGCCTGGATGTTCACAGATGAATCGTCTTTGTTGCTATGCTTAGCTATCATTACAATTTGAATAAAATCAGAGTCGAAAGAAAGATAAAAAAGGCTCAAAATCAATAAAGTAAAATAGAATATTGAAATAAAGAAATCATCTCGTTACCTAAAATTTACATGTGGAGAAAAATAAGTCCTTTTAGGCGTCACTTGTAACAAAAATAAATAAAGATTTTACCCCTGAAAATTTCTTTAAGTACTTTGATCTTTCCTGAGCCAAAAGTTCGCAAATTAAGAATAAGAAACAATTCAACGTTTCACGAACGTCTTCAATCAGTATCGTGTTTTCTACCCGTTTAAATTAGTCGCTAAAAAAGTGTTTGGAAATAGAGGTTTCGACGTGCATAATTTTTAAATGGTGATAGCTTTCTTTTTAATATTGATTTTATTGCTGGATGTTTGTAAGAACAGTTGAAGTGGAAGTGTCTAAGGTTAGTAAATAAAGAAGTCATAATCAGGAAACATTTAGACCATGGGGAACTATTAAAAAGATAACATTCTAAACTGTCATATTTGATAATGTTAAGCAAGAAAGTGTCAGAATTGAATGTTCAATTCGCTCGCTTGTCTAATTCTCAAAGATGAGATCTGATAACAGATGTTCTGATAACTTTTTTCTCACACATTTATAACTCTTAATGGAGCCTCTACATTGAAAATAGGAACTTTTGTATTATAGCGACCACAACCTAGAAATTCCAACTTTTTTCTTGTCCAAATTCCCTAAAATGTCTCAAACTGTTTCGCCCAAATAATACCCTAAAATTTCAATTAATCTCTGACGGTTCCTTTGTTCTGGCAGCAGTGCGCTGATACATTTAAATTCCCAGGAATCAGGCTCAGTAATATATTCAATCTCTGTTAATCTCCTTGTATTTCGTTTAAATTTCTGAAAATTATCTATGATGTCTGGTTAAACTATTATGGCTTCGAAATAATAATAATTCCAGAATTTATATCTTATCCTAAAGGAAATGAGCCCTTATTAAAATAGAATTTCTATCTCTCTAGAGTCCAGGGTCATTATTCCTAGATATAAAGATGTCACTCCCGGTCGTATTTCTATCTCTCTGATTGGTTTAGAAAAAAGGGCTTGTGGCTGTGACGTCACTTCGTAAAGGAGTGGGACCCCTTCTCCTACTCCCTTTCCTTAACAGGAGTTACTCTGAATAACAAAAAGACGAACATATTTATGTAAGATAAAGTTGTTTTATATTAGGCTTGAACATAGCAATTTAAAAAAAAATTCACGAAATAAAATAAACGTAAAAAAGGTTTGAAACCCTCATTCAGACTCAAAGCTGTATTTTAGAACGGATCTAGTTCGAAATCCTAATAACAGGATCAGTCTAAACCAGAGATTCCCAACTGATTTAGGACCATGCCCCACCTAGGCATTTATAAAATCCTACTGCCCTCTTGCTCTTGAAATTTGGATTTTGTTATTCAAAATTATACATATAATTCGCCTAAAGGAAGTTTAAAAGGCCCTTAACTTGTTGTTTTACGGGTTATCCTATAGGCATAGTTTATGCTAATGAAAGATAATGGGTGTGCAAAAAAACCTTTTATACAATGCATGACGTTATTGCAAAACTATCGTGTATCTTTGTTACCTCTTTAAATGCAGACGAATCCGACGTCGACGTTTTTTTTTAAATTAAAGCTGTAAAGTATAGTCGGTCAAAGGGTCCTTGCCCTGCCCCAGACCCACCAAAATATTACCAAGCCCCACCGGTTGTGCCTATACCCCTACGTTGGGAATCATGGGTCAATTTGAACGATAAGATTAGAGGGGGTAATCACCGTAGTACTGGAGAGCCTATAAATGAGACCGGGACTCATCAAGGAACATCAAGCAGGAACATCAAGAAAGGAACTAACCTACTTTAGAAAGAGGCGTTAGAATTCAATAGTCAGATTACAGATACTTATACAAGAGAAATAGATCTAAAAATTGTTTGTGACGCTGGGTGAACCTCAAATTCTTTCTTCTGGAATTTGTTACAGGATTCACGAAAGGATATGTCACATAGTTATTGCGTGCACAAGGACATGTCACATAGTTATTGCGTGCACAAGGATATCACAAAGAATAATTATTTAAAGAGAGAAAGGCTTGAATGATTAATTGTTTATCAACTATGGGATAAATTTGAAGGATTGGTAACTCCATTAAGAGATACATATTGTTTTTATTTTGGAGGGATGTTTTGAGAATAGTTATTTAGATTTTCGAATATGTTTAACATGGGAATTTTAAATGTATAAGTGCGGTCGGTATACTATACAAGTACCAAATGAGGAGTTTGGGCAATATTAAATATTGTGTAGTACCGGGAATAAAGATAAAATCAATATTAATAAAACTGTATAATTTTAGGCAATGATACGACAGCCATTAGTCGTCCATGTCCCAACCTCCAAGGGCCCCAATACCCCTCCCTCTGGCTTGTTGGCCCCATCCTCTTATTTTTTATACTTTTTTTTAAGTTGAATTTTGGTTCACTTTTTTAGCTGTTGTTTTTAGCTATTTGTTTAAAAAAAATTCAACTTATTTTGTACATATCTTAGAATGACATGAAATATACTTAAAACCAAAAAATTAACATTTAATATTTTCGAAATACAAAATGAAAATTATGTAGATATGTTAGTCGCGACTTTTACTATTAGAAAAATAGTGTTTCTAGTAGCACTTTTCTTTCTTTTCTGACTTGGAATTTTTAGGACGGAAAATTATTCAACTTTTATTATTATTATTTTTTATTTATGCACCTGTATTAGTTGTACTCTATGGTTGCTCATAGACACTATGCGGTTCTCCCAGTGACACTCTATTTTTACATGTCTTTTTAAATGTCTTAGTAGTACTTTTCGTTTTTGATGACTTGGAATTTTTGGTCTTGCAACAGGGTTTTAATTTTCAGAAATAAGAACATCCACGTTTAAAAAACATCTGATTTTATTAATAATAATACTTATTTTTTAATAGAGTTGGGTGCTAGTTTTCAGAAATAAGAACATCTACGTTTAAAATACATCTGATTTTATTAATCATATTTAATTTTTTAATAAACTTGGGTTTTAGTTCTTAGAAAGAAGAATATCCACGTTTAAGATACATCTAATTTTAATAATGATATTTGATTTTTTTTATAAAGTTGGATTTTAGTTTTCAGAAATAATAACATCCACGTTTAAAATACATCTGATTTTATTTATAATATTTGATTTTTTAATAAAGTTGGGTTTTAGTTGGGTTTATTGTACTCATAAACAATGGCTGCCCTTGAAACTTCAACCCTGTATTTATCCTTAACGTTCCAGCGTCTGCACGTATCCTGTGGTGTTATTCCTGTATAAGTCGAAGCAAAGCAAACCGTGTTGTTATCTAACCATTTCACTGCAATAACACCAGAATGAATGTCAGTCCTGTAATCGGAAATTCTTCTCTTTTGATTTTTTCATTTCACCATCTGTGAGGAGCGGGCAGCACTTCAGTTGTGCTTTATTCAACGTACCAATACAAAGGAATCCTTTAATTTTGAGCAACCTCATTATTTTCAAGCTCGAAAACCAGTTGTCAAAGTAAATCTTTTACTTCATTTTCTCTGGTAAGGTACTCACCAGACAAAAGACTATATTGCCTCCAACTCCGTGATCTGGCTCTATGTCATCTTCAAAAAAAGTGCCCTTACCTTGATAAACTTCAAAATCATATACAAAACATAACAAACCAGCTCTTGTGAACACTTTTATTCCCCATTTCGTTGGTTTTTATTGTAGATATTGTCTCAAGTTGCTTCGTTCCTTGAAAGGAATCATTTGGTCGTCAAATGAATGGTGTTCTTCGGGGCTGAATTTACGAAACTTGGAACGGATATGACCCAGAACGGGTTGAATCTTGCATAGCTTGTCAAATCCATGTTCTCCAGGTTTCTTAACTTTTTCGTTGTCATTAAAAGGAAGAAAACGTTTGATCTTGTCAAATCTTTGTCGGCCCATCTTGTCAGCAGTTGCAGGGTATCTGGTAGCTGCTTCATAATGCATTCAATTATAGGGAACTTTTATCACCCAATGTAGTAGAATAATGCTCATGAAAAGGTTTAGCTCTTAGACAGTGAGGCAGTGGCTGCATCTCTCAGTTTGAAGCGTCAAGACATTACTTTATTCGACTATCAGCTCAAGAAGTTTATTTTCACATAATTTTTGGAAGCGTTTCAGTGGAGTCTCCAAGATGTCCGGAACTTGGCGAGGCTTTCCTTTCAGAGACAGATCAAATTTTTCTATCTCTGATTTTTTTTTTCCAGCAGAATTTTCCTTGGACTTTCGATTTCATCTCTGATTCTTAAGTACTTACTACAACTGGTCGCTGTTGCTGAGTAGAGGCTGGAGTTTCCCCCGAGTCATAGTCGCTGGGTTCACTGCTAGCCTGCACGTCATTCTTTTCCAAAGATAAGTGTCGATTTACCAGTAGGGGCAACAAGTCTGGATCATAATCATTGATAAGATCTTCTGGAGACAGGAAGTCTGGACCATCGTCATCATCATCACCCGGTAAATCCGACAACATCTCTTCTGAATGTCAAAAATATACTTGGCTGCCTCTTCTGCATCAATTTGGTGATTTCGAGCTCATTTTCTTACTGTGTCATAAGATTCCGCCATCTAGAAACAAAAAAAAAATAGACATATGGCACACCCTGACTATTCAATGATCTATCATCCCTGAAGGGTGGTATGAGCTATTAAGTAGGAGGGACCCCTCCTACATAATAGCTGATGTAAAATTATACCGTTTTCTTCTCTGTTTTTATTTTCTTATTTAGTTGTTTGTTTTACAATTTTGAGTCACGATTGTCTGATGTCGTATTTTTATAACACGAGGAAATGTATCTTGCTACATATCCAAATTCTTGCACTCATCATGAATTTCATCTACAGTAATTCAAAATTGTGTATATTTATATACATATAGGATATGCAAGGAATCTCCCACCTTTTCGTTTTATTTCCAGTTTCTAGCTTAGAAAATACCTACCTTTTCATTCGTTTTTCTTATCCCTTGGCTTGGTGACTCACTGCTGGGGCCACATGTCCCACAGCAGCTCGCCGAAGGGAGTAATCGACTGCCATCTTTCTTTGCCATCAAAAGGTGTTGTTATAAGCAATATTTTTTACAGCAAGATGGCAGTTTTAGCTCGAAAAGTAAAGTTTTGATTTTCTACAACAATTGCTTCTATAGGGTTAATAAAGTTGGGTTTTAGTTTTCAGAAGCAAGAACATCCATCTGATTTTATTAATAAAATTTATTTTTTTAATAAAGTTGGGTTTTTGTTTTCAGAAACAAGAAAATCCAAGTTTAAAACACATATGATTTTATTAATAATTTTTTATTTTTTAATAAAGTTGGGTCTTAGTTTTCAGAAATAAGAACACAAGTTTAAAATACATCTGATTTTATCAAAAATATTTCATTTTTTAATAAAGTTGGGTTTTAGTTTTCAGAAATAAGAACATCCATGTTTGAAATACATCTTATTTTTTTAATAGTATTTGATTTTTTAATAAAGTAGAGTTTTAGTTTTCAGAAATAAGAACATCCACGTTTAAAATAATCTGATTTTATTAATAATATTTTACTTTTTAAGAAAGTTGGGTTTTAGTTTTCAAAAAAAAGAACACCAATGGTTTAAAATATATCTGATTTTATTAATAATATTTGATTTTGAATAAAGTTGGGTTGTAGTTTTCAGAAATAAGAACATCCACGTTTAAAATACATCTGATTTTAATAAAAATATTTGATTTTTAATAAAGTTTGGTTTTAGTTTTAAAAATAAGAACATTCAAGTTTAAAATACATCTGACTTTATTGATAATATAAGATTTTTTGATAAAGTTGGGTTTTAGTTTTGAGAAATAAAAACATCCACGTTTAAAATGCATCAGATTTTATTAATAATATTCTATTTTTTAATAAAGTTGGGCTTTCGATTTTAGAAATAAGAACATCCACGTTTAAAACATATCTGATTTTATTAATAATATTTGATTTTTTAATAAAATGTAGTTTTAATTTTCATATATAAGAACATCCACGTTTAAAATATATCTGATGTTATTAATAATATTTGATTTCTTAGTAAAGTTGTGTTTTATTTTTTAGAAATACGAACATCCACCTGCAAAACAGATTGGATTTTAATAATTATGTTTGATTTTTTAATATAGTTATGTCTCAGTTTTCAGAAAAAAGAATATCCACGTTTAAAATACACCTAATTTTAACCTTGATCTATGGTTTTTTAATAAAGTTTGGTTTTAGTTTTCAGAAATAAAAATATCCACGTTTAAAATACATTTGATTTTATTTATAATATTTTTTAAAAATAAATTTGGGTTTTAGTTTTCACATATAAGAACATCCACGTTTAAAATACATCTGATTTGATTGATATTATTTGATTTTTGTATAAGGTTGGGTTTTAGTTTTCAGAAATAAGAACATTCACGTTTAAAATACATCTGATTTTATTAAAAATCAAATATTATAAATAAAATCAGATGTATTGTAAAGTGGATGTTCTTTTTTCTGAAAACTAAAACCCAACTTTATTAAAAAATCAAATAATATTAATAAAATCCGATTTATTTTAAATGTAGATGTTCTTATTTCCAAAAACTAAAACCCAACTAAACTAAAACCCAACTTTATTATAAAATTAAATATTATTAATAAAATCACATGTATTCTAAACGTGGATGTTCCTATTTCTGAAAACTAAAACACTTTATTTAAGAAAATGTCAAACATTATTAACAAAATCAGGTTGCATTTTAAACATAGATGTTCTTATTTCCGACAAATAAATCCCAACTTTATTACAAAAACAAATACTATTAATAAAATCAGATGTATTTTAAACGTATATGTTCTTTTTTCTGAAGACTAAAACCCGACTTTATTTTTACAAAATCAAATATTATTAATAAAATCAGATGTGTTTTAGACGTGAATGTTCTTATTTCCGAAAACTAAAACTCAACTTTATTAAATAATCAAATATTATTAATAAAATCATAGTATTTTAAAACTGGGTGTTCTTATTTCTGAAAAATAAGTCCCAACTATATTAAAAAATCAAATATTATCAATAAAATCAGATGTATTTTAAACGTGGATGTTCTTATTCGTGAAAACTAAAACCCAACTTTATTAAAAAAGTCAAATATAATTTTAAAAAATCAGATGTATTTTAAACCTGGATGTTCTTATTTCTGAAATCTAGCACCCAACTTAATTAAAAAATCAAATATTATCAAAAATAAAAAAATTTTTAATTAAAAAAAATCAAAAATCAAATATTATTAATAAAAGCAGATGTATTTTAAACGTTGATTTTCTTATTTTTAAAACTAAAACCCAACTTCATTAAAGAATAAAAAATTATTATCAAAAAAATCAAATATTATATTAGTAAAATCAGATGTATTTTAAAAGTGGGTGTTCTTATTTCTGAAAACAAAAACCCAACTATTAAAAACTCAAATATTATTAATACAATCAAATTTATTTTAAACGTGGATGTTCTCATTTCGAAAAACTAAAACCCAACTTTATTAGAAAACGAAATATTATTAGTAAAATCAGATGCATTTTTAACGTGGATGTTCTTATTTCTGAAAACTAAAACCCAACTTCATTAAAAAATCAAATATTATTAATAAAATCAGACATTTTTTAAATGTGAATGTTCTTATTTCTGAAAACTAAAATACAACTTCACTAAAAATCAAATATTATGAATAAATCAGATGCTATTTTAAATGAGGATGTTCTTATTTCCGAAAAATAAAACCCAACTTTATTAAAAAATCAAATATTATTAATAAAATCAGACGTAATTTAAACATGGATGTTCTTATTTCTGAAAACTAAAATCCAACTTTATTAAAAAATCAATTATCATTAATAAAATCAGATGTATTTTAAACATGGATGTTCTTATTTATGAAAACTAAAACCCAAGTTTATTAAAAAATAATATATCATCAATAAAATAAGATGTATTTTAAATGTGGATGTTCTTATTTTTGAAAACCAAAACCAAAATTTATTAAAAAATCAAACATTATTAATAAAATCAGATGTATTTTAAACGTGGATGTTTTTTTTTCGGAAAACTAAAACCCAGCTATATTAAAAAATTTAATATTATTAATCAAATCAGATGTATTTTAAATGTGATTGTTCCTATTTCTGAAAACTAAAACCCAACTTCATTACAAAATCAAATATTTTAATAAAATCAGATGTATTTTAAACGTATATGTTCTTATTTCTGAAGACTAAAACCCAACTTTATTTTTAAAAAATCAAATATTATTAATAAAATCAGATGTATTTTAGACGTGAATGTTCTTATTTCCGTTCAAATATGTTCAAATATTATTAATAAAATCATAGTATTTTAAGACTGGGTGTTCTTATTTCTGAAAACTAAGTGCCAACTATATTAAAAATTGGATATTATCAATAAAATAAGATGTATTTTAAACGTGGATGTTCTCATTTCCAAAAAATAAGACCCAACTTTATTAGAAAACGAAATATTATTAATAAAATCAGATGCATTTTAAACGTGGAGGTTCTAATTTCTGAAAACTAAAACCCAACTTTATTAAAAAATCAAATATCATTAATAAAATCAGATATTTTTTAAATGTGGGTGTTCTTATTTCTGAAAACTCAAACCCAAATTTATTTGAAAATCAAATATTATTAACCAAATCAGATGTATTTTAAACGTGGATGTTCTTATATCTGAAAACTAAAACCCAGCTTTATTAAAAAATCAAATATTATTAATAAAATAAGATTAATTTAAACGTAGATGTTCTTATTTCTGAAAAATAAAACCCAACTATATTAAAAAATCAAATATTATTAATAAAATCAGACGTAATTTAAACGTGGATGTTCTTATTTCTGAAAACTAAAGTCCAACTTCACGAAAAATCAAATATTATGAATAAATCAGATGCTATTTTAAATGAGGATGTTCTTATTTCCGAAAAATAAAACCCAACTTTATTAAAAAATCAAATATTATTAATAAAATCGAACGTAATTTAAAAACGCATATTTTTATTTCTTAAAACTGAAACCCAACTTTATTAAAAATTGAATATCATTAATAAAATCAGATGTATTTTAAACGTGGATGTTCTTATTTCTGAAAACTAAAACCCAACTTTATTCAAAAATAATATATTTTCAATAAAATCAGATGTATTTTTAACGTGAATGTTCTTATTTTTGAAAACCAAAACCAAACCTTATTAAAAAATGAAACATTATTAATAAAATAAGATGTGTTTTAAAAGTGGATGTTTTTTTCGGAAAACTAAAACCCAACTTTATTAAAAAATTTAATATTATTAATAAAATCAGATATATTTTAAATGTGGATGTTCCTATTTCTGAAACCTAAAATCCAACTTTACTAAAAAAATCAAATATTATTAACCAAATCAGGTGCATTTTGAACATGGATGTTCTTATTTCCGAAAACTAAATCCCAACTTTATTACAAGATCAAATATTATTAATAAAATCAGATGTATTTTAAACATATATGTTCTTATTTCTGAAGACTAAAACCCAACTTTATGAAAAAATCAAATATTATATTATTAAAATCAGATGTATTTTAAACGTGGGTGTTCTTATTTCTGAAAACTAAACCCCAACTTTATTAAAAAATCGAATATTATCAATAAAGTCAGATGTATTTTAAACGTGGATGTTCTTATTTCCAAAAACTAAAACCCAACTTTAATAGAAAACGAAATATTATTAATAAAATCAGATGCATTTTAACCGTGGATGTTCTTATTTCTGAAAACTAAAACCCAACTTTATTAAAAAATCAAATATTATTAATAAAATAAGATGTATTTTAAATGTGGGTGTTCTTATTTCTGAAAACTGAAACCCAACTCTAATCAAAAATCAAATATTATTAACCAAATCAGATGTATTTTCAACGTGGATGTTCTTATATCTAAAAACGATAACCCAACTTTATTAGAAAATCAAATATTATTAATAAAATAAGATTATTTTAAACTTGGATGTCCTTATTTCTGAAAAATAAAACCCAACTATATTAAAAAATAAAATATTATTAATAAAATCAGATGTATTTTAAACGAGGATGCTCTTATTTGCGAAAACTAAAGCCCAACTTTATTAAAAACTCAAATATTAATAAATTCAGACGTAATTTAAACATGGATGTTCTTATTTCTGAAAACTAAAATCCAACTTTATTTAAAAATTAAATATCATTAATAAAATCAGATGTATTTTAAACGTGGATGTTCTTATTTCTGAAAACTAAAACCCAACATCATTAAAAATCAAATATTATTAATAAAATCAGATGTAATTTAAACGTGGATGTTCTTATTTCTGAAAACTAAAACCCAACTTTACTAAAAACTCAAATATTATGAACAAAATCAGATGTATTTTGAACGAGGATGCTCTTATTTTCGAAAACTAAAGCCCAACTTTATTAAAAACTCAAATATTAATAAATTCAGACGTAATTTAAACATGGATGTTCTTATTTCTGAAAACTAAAATCCAACTTTATTTAAAAATTAAATATCATTAATAAAATGGGATGTATTTTAAACGTGGATGTTCTTATTTCTTATACATAAAATTCAGCGTAATTAAAAATCAAGTATTGTTAATAAAATCAGATTCATTTTAAACGTTGATGCTCTTATTTCTAAAAACTAAAACCAAACTTTATTAAAAAATCAAGTATTACTAATAAAATTAAATGGATTTTAAAAGTGAATGTTCTAATTTCTGAAAACTAAAACCCAAATTTATTAAAAAATCGAATATTATTAATAAAGTCAGATGTCTTTTAAACTTGGATGTTCTTATTTCTGAAATCTAAAACCCAACTTTATTAAAAAATCAAATATTATCGATAAAATCAGATCTATTTTAAACGTGGATGTTCTTATTTCTGAAAATTAAATCCCAAAGTGGTAAGGTGATCTTATGGTATTTACGTGATTTAGTGGTAGATGCCTTTATTCTCCCTTTATAGGGGAGATAAACTATGGCCCTAAGGTAATTAAATGTTGGTAGCGTGCCTTAGGCTATGACCCGACTAAGGAAGCGTACCAGCTGGGTATATTCGAGAGACTAAATGTAGATTGTAGAGAAGTTGGCTATAACGCAATACTATTTTTCAGTTAATATATACTAATACAAGGTTTAATAATATATATATATATATATATATATATATATATATATATATATATATATATATATATATATATATATATATATATATATATATATATATATATATATATATATATATATATATATATATATATATATATATATATATATATATATATATATATATATATATATATATATATATATATATATATATATATATATATATATATATATATATATATATCATATATATTCTGCAGGACTGGTTGTCGCAAGTAGACCACAAGTCTCAGAAAACTACAATAATACATACTAAGATACTTAAACACTTACAATAATCCGACCATATTCCAAGGTATTTTTAAGTCAACGGACCAGAGGTCAGTCCGGCATAAAGTTATTATCAGTCTTTCCCTTCCAATAAAATGTATCTTTTATACATTTTATCAACCACACCTTAAAAAATCTTATCGAGGCCCACTGATGTGCATAGCTAGGAAGTATTAATTTCTCAATTTCCCGTTAAGCAGAAACTTGACAGGATATATTCCTTATCTTAATAAAAGTGGTATTTCTAAACTTTTGTACTTGCGTCTTAATATTTTTACTAAATTCCAAATTTACTTACTTAGAAAGCTTCACACAATACTCCCTATTTAAAGAAGAGTTACCATCAACTCTCAATACTTCACTTTTAAAAAAACTTAATTTTGTTTACAGCTATTATGCGGCTTTCTTAGGGTCATTCTGTGCATATACCCTCAGTGGGTTTCCTTAGGGTCATGTTTATGGTCAAATATAGGCCATGTCCTTTTTTTCCAAGGATCTCAATTTTGAAATTTATCCTTGTTTCTCTTTTTCTCTGTCTCTAAGACTGGAAAATACTCTTTTTACCCTTTTCATATGCATCTTCTGTTTTGGCTTGACCCCCATCGTCTTAAGCATCACATTAGTGGTTCTGCTTAAATTAGATTTGAAGTTATATTTGAAACATTTATAAATTATTTGAGTTTAAATTTAATTCCCATTAATAATTTAATTTATCTGGTTGATGTGGTTGATACACCGTTTGTTTTTCAGGGTTAGAAATGCCTTGGATAAATTACATATAACAATTTTTGGTTTTTTAATTTTTACATATTTTTCCAGCACAAAGCATTTTCACATTCTTTCAATAATATACAGCCAATTTGGCTACGTAGCCCATTTTCTAGGCCTAATTTAAGTTCTGATTTTATCTAACTTTATGATGAACGTGTAGTAAAGTCTGTAATACTGCATACAGTTTCCAAAATATCAGTTGACCAGTTATGGTTTGGTGTCCGATGGTGTGAACTGTTGGTATCAGGATACAATTGAACTGGCTTTGAAATTTTCTGCTTTCCAAAAATGTGTCAAAAAAATGATTGAGAAATGGATCCGAAAGGATGTTACAAAAAAATTTGATTTCCAAAATAAGCTAAGGCTGTATCTAAAATAATTATTCACACTAAAATACACATAAAGCATAAAGTGTTACATATATAGTTAAAAGAAACACTCAATTTTGTAAAGTTTAATTACTTTTAATTACTTTTCTCTCTTTTTACTCTAAACATAATATGCCACTTAAATAGAAATAGTGTGTTTCTATTGTTGGATTATCCTTTCAAACTTAATACTTAACGGACTATTTAACAGTTAAATATTTAAGCGTTGACTCGAAGTCAAACATTTAAATATAACATTAAATCACTAGTTAAAACTTAAAGTAAATAAAAACATAGTATATACATAAGCATTGTGTAATAACTTACAAAAGTATCTTTTAAGTTGCAAACTAGATAGAAAATTCAACTACTGGTTAAAATTTAGAGCATTTGAAAAAATAAAACACGGCATAGACATTGGAATTAATTCCTGTTAGTGTTTTGTTAATTGCTTATAAAGTATTAATGAAGAATACATCTTTAATGACACAAAAGGCAAAATAAAAAAACAAAATACTCAACATATTAATTCACTATATTTACATTGATATTTAAAATGACTTAAGTTATGTTTTTACATATCTTAATTATTTAAATACAAACAACAATTATGTACCCTTACAATTTATTTAGTCACTGCAATATTTTTTCATTTTACAACTTTTAAATATGTCCGTCAAGACTTTAATCGGATAAGTCTTAATTGCAATTAAAATTTTTACAAAAACAATTCAAGTCCAACAAATAGATTTATAAACTATAACTGAGAACTGTGATTAGTCTCTAAATAAGGGCTTGGCAATAGTTCATATAAAATGACTTTGCTATTTACATTTCTATATTTACAATTTTGTTTTTACGATAACAATTCCGTATTTATCAAAGGTTTTCAAAATACCTTTATAACTGTATATGTTTTCTCAATAACATTTGTTATCAATATAAACATTTTCCATATACGACTATTTATTTTTCGCTTCTTTTTCTTATCTTTGTTTTACAACTTTGGTTCTATTTCGAATCAACTTGTGTCCTTAACTGTTTTTAGCTTACTATATGCCTGTTTGTTTATTCAAACTTTTGAGCTTTCTTATTTTTTCAAATTTTCAGGTGATTGAGACAGTTAAAAAGAAATGTATTAGTCTGTAATCTCTTATTTGTTCAGCTTTAATGTCTTTTTGGGACAAGGCTCCATTTTCAGCTTAGATTTGATAAGCTCAAAATTTAGTTGTTCACCTTTTACCTGTTATGCCATTATCAATTGACTCGTGCCTGTACTCTGAATATTTGCTTACCAGGGCTACCTTCTGGTAGCTCCTTACAACGTTTCTAGGTTCTTTTGTCATCGGCTACAGCTAAAAGGACTATTATAAACCTGCACACACAACAATTAATTATCTATAGTATAGCCACACTTTTTGATTTGTGGTCACAGTTTTCTCTCGGGCTATTCTGTTATCAAACAAAGTGGCCCTTCTGCGGAAAATATACCTTGCCTTCATGGCACACAGTAATTTATTTTTTGACATACAAGTGACAATGACTATTTTCACTTTAACTTCCCATTTTTAGTGGTCTTGTCTTAAATTTCAACTTCAATTTAGGTCCTGTAGGCTATTATTTGCCTTTTTTTAATTTTTCATGCCATTTTAGTCATTTTTCCGAAAACAACTCCCACATAAGAGAGCAAAATTTTTCCTGTCTACTTGGAGCATATCTACCTGGCTCTGTAGTATTAATGCTACTTATTTTGTACTTATTTAGTACAATTATTTCGTGGTAGTTTCGTTCGGTCAGTTTCAATATGCACGTATATCAGAGTTTAACTGACTCTATTCAATTTCTTTTCCTTCAATTTGGTCTGGCTATATTTTCAACTTAAACTCCTTTTATTCTTCTTTTCGATTATTTGCTTCAATGAAGCCTAAGGTTTTTTTCAAGTCTTTTTCAGCTTTTTCACTATTATAGGTCTCTTCTAAGCCTAAAAATTTATATGTTTCATGTTTTATTGAATAACTTTTACAAGTTTTTATGCTGATTGCCATTCTATGGTGAAATTAATATTTTTAAGTGGTGGGGGGTGTCTATTGCTGCAACCCATATTTTTTTAAATTGTTTAAATTTCTTCGTCCGAAAATGTTTGTGTTAGAAAAGTACTGAATTTTTTCAGCTGATTTTTAGAACACTTTTAATTAAGTTTTGACCCGCATTTGCTAGTTCTCATTTCTTCATAAGAATATAAGTTTTTACGATATCCTGATTTCCGCAAAATTGTGTGGTTTTCATCGCAATCACATATTCTTTGTCTATGGTACTTCACAAAAAAAAATTATGCCTAGTTCGTGCCAAATTCTGTTTTGCGATAGGGGTTATCAGTGCCCATTGTGGTTTCTCTATAATCTCTTATATAAGTCGCAACTGGCGTTTCTCCTCAGTTTAATTTTCGCCTTAGTTTTATATAGTATTTGAGTGCAATTGTGATATTTCAACTATTACCCTGTTCTAAAGGTTTATTGGTTTAGTGCCCGGGTGAGGTGGCTAAGTCATATTTATTTTTATTTTTTTCTAGGATGTAGGACTCTACCCGAACATTCAGCTCAAACCTCCTCCCACGTTTGACTTTTATTTCTGATATAAATTTGGTTAGCTTGGTGAATCCCCCAATGACAAGACGTTTAGCAGTTTCCATTTTTAAATGCAAATGTTCTTGTCATTGGTGTCTTTCGCCTGCAATTTGCTCGCCCTGGTTAATTCTGTTAATGGTGTGTGTTGTGAAATTATTTAATATGTGAAATTATTTATACCAGAAAACGAAAGCTTTGTTTTATGCTGGGCTATACTTTTTAAATTGTGGTCATTTCTTTCTACGGATCTTATTTATGTATACCGTCCTTATTGGTAAGTGTTCATTTATTATCTTTCACTATTTACAATAATATTACATCTAGCTTATACATGTAGTGCACTTAATGTAAACTCTCGCTGCCTTTCCCATTATTATTTTTAATTCCCGTCAAAAATTTTATTTTTCAAATTCGTCTGGGGATGCTTTTTCAGAGGTCAAAGGTCAGTAGATGCCTCGCATTTACTTAACAACGAGAGACAAGCAGTGATTTGAGCTCACTCCAAATTTGCCAGCTTCCAATGAACCTATTTCAGTAGACTACCTTCCTTCGTTTTTTTTTATTACGCCTCAAAATGATTTTTTCAATATACATTTCAAAAGAATCGCCTTTTAATGCTGATTGTAAATATGTATAATTCAATTAGTTTCATTAGACCCATTCAAAGTTACGAGTCAACCATTAATAACTTTAACTGTAATGCCACTGTGTAATTGTTCCCGTGATAAAGTTTCTATTTGCTTCCTAGACACAATCTATTTGTAGACTAATTGGGATATAAGGTACTATTTGCTTCACTCTATTTGATTTCTACTATCAGACCGTATTTATCTGATACATTATGAAGGAAGTTTTGATGTTATTAACATACCGATTTAAGGAAGAAAAAATATAGATATTTCTTTAGAGGCTCTTTACTCGTTTTTTTCCAGGTTATTGTTTTTTTATTATTATTATTCAAATACTAATCGGCTGGGGGGACCACTAGTTTTTCCTTTATCTGTTTCTTGAACAAAATTTTGGATTCCAAATTATTGTTTCTCTTCTTTAGAATATTGAAAAGTTTTTCCTTGGTCTCTATAATGTGGCTTACAATGTTCTGAATTCGAGCGTGGGTTTGTTGCTTCGTCAAATGTCTTTAGCATCCATTCCTCATGACTTTGGCCTTTTTCATTAGTAATTTATCTACTTGTGCTGCTGAAGAAGGAACTTGTTGCTGTCCTTCTGGTTTCTTTACTTTTCTCCATAATCTCTCTCTTAATGAGGTTTTTCTTAAGGATTGCCTAGATTTATGTATATCTGTGTCTGTAGAAAAACTATTTGTTTCACGTTACGTTAGGTCGCTTTTGGTTGATGACGTTTGTTCCAAAAGCTATTTTTATGTTAAAACCGAAGTTAGGTCCAGTGCATGAAATTTAAATAATTTTTGGGTTTTTTCCAATATTTCTTCTTCTATGGATTTAACCTCTGGTTTATCACGTTTCTTCCCAGTAGGTTGTGCTTCAGACTCTTCTCTATCGCTTTCATCGCTAGTATCCGATGAGAATTGAACTTTCCCTTTGACTCTTGTTTGTTGTTGAAAGTTTGTAGCCAAGACTGGGCTAAATATTCCTTCCACTTCTCCCAACTGTTGTGGTCATTAAAAAGGTCAAAGAATTCATATGGTCTTCTGATATATACTGGTGAAATTGTTTCATTTATTTCTTCGTCTGAAGGAATAGGCTCTGATTTCCATGGTTTTGAGGAAAATCCTTTTTTCATTCTATTATGGTGTACTATTTCTTCCTTTTCATTATACTGATGTTTTAGAACATAGGGTAAGTTATTTGGTAGAATTTTTACGATTCTATAGGGCCCGTCCCACTTTGGTTTTAACCTTTTCTTTTCCTTCTAGATTGGTTTTGTCTACATAGATCGATTCCCCTAAACAGTAGTTAGTCTTATTTTTGCCTTTTGTGTCATATTTTTTTTGTTCTGTCATCGCATCTTCCAAATTGTCTTTAACCTGTTCCATAGCTTTTTTAATTCACATCACCATTTCTTGTTTGTATTGGTACGGATTGTAATATATTCTATCATTCTGTATTTTATCTAAAAAAAATTTTGGGATCTCTTAGATGTTGTAAAAAAAATGGCGTATCTTTTAAAGAACGTGAAAAAGCCGCATTTACTGCAAAGACTACGAATGGTATATTTTCGTCCTAATTCTCATTTTCCTCTCTTGCATGTATCCCCAGCATGTAAGCAAATTCCCTATGTTTGCGTTCAACTTTTCAATTAGCTGACGCCATGTAAGAGGAGGTAAACCATCGTCTTACCCCCAAATATTCCGTAATTTTGTCTAATAATTTGGCTATAAAACAGGGCCCATTGTCACTAAGTAAAATTCTAGGAAAAATTTCGTGTTTCAAAAATAACCGGTTGACTAAAATTTTCGCAATGGTGTTTGCTTTTTCGTCTATAATAGGGAAAGCGTATAAATATGAGTTGAAATGGTCAACTATGGTTAGTACACACCTATTTCCTTTCCTGGAAACTGGTAAACTTCCTCCTGCTCCCCAAATGTCTAAAGACATTATTTATCCTACCCCTGAAGGGGTGGGGTATTGACCTAATTCGGCCCTAGGGGTCTTTGGTGGCGACTTCTGTTTGACACACTCTTGGCAGCCTTGTATGAAAGTTTTTACTTTTGAGAACATTTTTAGAAAATATAAATTTCCTTTCATCCTCCCAATAGTTTTCGCTTCTCCCATGTGACAGCCAATAGTTGTGTGTGCCATCTGTAAAATTTCTCCTTCCAGTGATTTTAGAATTTGTGGGATAATTTTTAAGTAATTTTTTCTATATTCTTGGGGTGCTCTGTAATATCTTACCGAAATATTTTTACTTTCATCCAGATCAAAATTATCTAAGTCCTTCAAAAAATGTTTAAAGTGCTCTGGAAGTTCCGTTCCTTTTGATAAAAAGGATTTTATTGCCAAACAAAAATCAACTTTATCTTGACGATTCGAAATATTTCCATTAGATAGCAATTCCACCCCTTCCAGTTCGTTTTGGAAGTTGTTATCAAATTTCCTTCCGTATCAGGTTTTCGTGACAAATAGTCTCGTAAAATGTTTGTACGGCCCTTTGTATATATTGGGGTATATTAATATGCTTGCAGACGTAGTATCCACCGTGTCAGCTGCACTGAAGTATTTTGCATCGTTTGTAGCCAAATTAGTGATTTTTGGTCTACGCGTAAAATGAATTTTTTTCCAAGTGAAAATTGGCGAAAATATTCTGTAAGAACTACAAATCCTAGGCATTTTCTTTCAACCGTCAAATATTTTCTTTCTGCCTCTGTCAGCGATCTGCTGGCGTATTGGACTGTTGATTCTACTCCTTCAGAATTTATGTTTAATAATATGGCCACAATTCCGTACCCTGACGCATTTGTTTGTAAACAGAAGTCTTGTGACAAATCTGGTAGTTTAAGTATTGGTGCCTGTAATAATTGCGTCTTTGTTTCAATCAGTACTTGTATCGCATCTGATTGGCATACAAGTTCGTCTGATTTTTTCCGAAGGTTTTTGAAAGGTTGTGCTATCGCCGCATAACCTCTAATATATCATCGGACATAACTAAACAATCAAAACACTGATCTGCAGCTTTTTTTTTATCTTTTGGTGGCTGTAAATTTTCTATGACCGTAAATATTTCTGGATTTGGTGAAATAGTACCTTGGTTTATCAGATGTCCAAGAAAACTAGTTTTGGTACTACTATTTTTAAAATTTCTGGTTTTAATTTTGAGCCTGCTTTTTCAAATTTTTCCTGTATTTTTCTAAGTGCGACTAAATGGTCTTCCAGGTTTTCATTAAACAAAATTACATCATCTTAGCAAGCCAAGGTATTTTTTTTCTTCCTGGTTCGTTATCTTTTAACACCAAATTCATTAGTCGACTAAAAAAATTTGGACTAAATGATAAACCAAATGGCATACATTCAAATGTGAACGTTTTTCCATCATCTAGACTACTGTTGCTTTGTGCTTTGTTTCTGGATCTATGGCTATTTGCCAATATCCTGCTGTTAAGTCAAAACTAGTGTAGTATTTTGTACCTCCCAGCAAATATATCCTGTCAATTCGTGGTAATTCCATAACATCTTTTACCGTGACTGCATTTAGCGCTCTAAAATATTTGCATAACCTCCAGGCATTATCTTTTTTTCTGACTATTGCTAGTGGAAAACACTAATCGCTAACACTTTCTTTAAGTATACCCTGTTCTTCCATTTCCTTTATTTGGTCGTTTAGCCCTGGTTTTAAATGATAAGGTGTTTTATACGGTGACTTTTTAATTGGAGGCCCCAGTGTTGATATTTTGTGCGTGATTAAGTGAGTTAATCCGTCATTCGCTTTGTGTCTCGCGAATGTCCATCTAAAATCCCAAAGAATATTTCCCACCCCGTTTTTACGTTTTCCAGTAAATTTTTTAAATCAAATTGTTGCAAAAAGTCAGTTTTTGTCATTCCATACTTTTCTTGTGGTTGCGGTTTTGATAGCATTTGTTCGTGGCTAGTGAAATTTACGCTTAATTCTGGGCTGTTTAGAGATTTAATTTCTGAATTTGAAATTTATTCCACTGACCCAAGCTCTATTTGGTTCAGCTTTACTTTGTTATTACTTAGATTTGATAGTTTTAAGTATGTGATGCCATTTTCAATTTTAATAACTTGATTTTCCACGAATATCGTGGGGTATTGTTTGAGGGTGTATCCTCCTATCATGGTATCCATTGTTTTAACCTTTCCTTCTTTTGCATTTAATGTCGCTAGCACACTTGATCTGTTGTTCCCCCTTCTATTGTGATTGTTCTGTTTATTTTTAGGTTATAATCCGAATCGCCATTCTCTTTATCTGTTGTTACGCAAATTTGCCTATTAGTTTCATTTGTCTGGCTTATGGTTATTGTATCAGATACGGGTTCCTATACGATCCCATATTTCCTTATAGCGTCTACACCTAGAATACAAGGAAATGGTAGCTGCTTACATATTATCACCGTTACTGTTATTTCTTTATCCCATGTGCTAAATTTTAATGGACATTCCGCCAAAATTATCAGCTTGTGACCTGTTACTGATGTCAGGGTGTTCTGGCATCTGCTTACGCGATTTTTGACACTAGGAGGAAACCTCTTAAAAACTTCATCTCGAATTCATGATTTAGATGCACCTGTATCTAGTAAATACGGTAAATTTTGAAAACACTCAATTTTCAAACAACACAAGATCGTTATACTATTATTATTTGCATTTGGATCATAATACTTTAAACTATAAAGGGGTCTTTGTAAGGATACAGCTCTATCAATCCTTACAGGCTGGTTTCTCCGTTTAAATGCCCACTGTTTGACCAAAATTTCTGGGGTTATCCCAGTTTTTTTCAGCTTTGCTATTTTGACCCTGGGTGTTGTTAACCGTTTGCCATCTATGCCGAAATTCAGGAATTTTATTTGGTGTTTGCCAAGTATTATTTGTTCCCCGCCTTCCTGAATTTCTGCCCCCCTGCGCTCAGAACTGGTGTCTTGTCTTGTATGTCTGGCCTTCTTTGCGTATTCTATGCCAGCAATCTGCTGCATAGTGATTCGGTTTGCTACAATAATAGTAATTAAATTTTCTCTTAAATTGTTTGTTGGTTTCCTGGTTACCTCTAAATAGTCTTGATCTGTCATTGTTGGTTCCCCAACTATCTGTCTTTGGTGGGGGTGGGAGCCCATATTTTCTAGAATTATTAGCCTTTAATCTCTCAAGGTTGTGGAATCTGTCAGCTATTTCCCTAGACGGCGGCCCTCGGCCTCCGTCGTGCCTTTTTGGTTCCCCATTTGGCTCCTCAAAGTTCACCCACTTCTGTGCTCTTTCATATTTTATACTTTTTTGGGCTCCTGTGTTATTTATTGACATCTGATCAAACTTTTCCACTGCCTCGTCAGTTTTTACCCCTGTTTATACTAGGATTATAGCCTGTTCTAAATTTTCAGGTTTCCGTGATAATATTAGTCTTAATAGCTTTTTTGGTTTTCCTTGCGTAAAAGTATATGATTGTACTTTCTGTACTGTCTCGTCATTTCGGCCTTTCTCTAACTGTAAGCATACAGATCAACAAATTTTGTCTGCATATTCCCTGATACTAGTTGAGATATTGAATGTCACTATCTCTGTTCTTAGCCTCTTGGAGATACTCGTCTCTATGAACCTTGTTTTAAAAGATTCAAATAGAGCACTAATTTCTTGGGCTCTTTTTCCTTAATTGCCTCAAAGTGTTTAAGGGCACTTCCCTTTAATCTGGCTGCAACGCATTGCTCTTTGACCTTATTGTCAAATGACTCAGTTAGTTTTTCTTAAATTTTCAATTTTTCGATAAACTCATCTACATCTGAAATTCCCGCGTATTCTGGTATAATTTTTGCAATTTCAAGTGCTGTTGATAAGAAAGCCATTTTTTTCTCTGGTAGAGCCATATTTTTTTCAATCTACTATTTTTATATAGCCCTCTCGATCCAGTTTTTGCAACCGCCACCAGTTGCGGTAAGATGATCTTATGGCAGTTAAGTGATGTAGTTGTAGATGCCTTTATTCTCCATTTATAGGGAGATAAACTATGACCCTAAGGTAATTAAACGTTGGTAGCGTGCCTTAGGCTATGGCCTGACTAATGAGGCGTACCAGCTGGGTATATTCGAGAGACTAAATGTAGATTGTAGAGAGGTTGGCTATAACACAATACTTTTATTCAGTTAAATATACTAATACAAGGTTTAATAATATATATATATTCTACTGGGACTGGTTGTCCCAAGTAGACCAAAAGTCTCAGAAAATTACAATAATATATAATAAGATACTTAAACACTTACAATCATCCGACAATATTCCAAGGTATTTCTAATTCAACGGACCAGAGGTCAAATAAAGTTAGTATCAGTCTGCCCCTTCCTATAAAATTTATCTCTTATACGTTTTATCAACCACACTTTAAAAAACCTTATCGGGGCCCACTGACGTACATAACTAGGAAGTGGTAATTTCTCAATTTCCCGTTAAGCACAAACTTGACCGGATATGTTCCTTATCTTAATAAAAAGTGGTATTTCTAATCTTTTGTATTTGCGTCTTAGTATTTTTACTAAATTTCAAATTGACTTAATTAGAAAGCTTCACCACACCAACTTTATTAAAAAATCATATATTGTTAATAAAATCAGATGTATTTTAAACGTGGATGTTCTTATTTGTGAAAACCAAAACCAAACTTTATTGAAAAATCAAATATTATTAATAAAAGCAGATGTGTTTTAAACGTGGATGTTCTTTTTTTGGGAAACTAAAACCCAACTCTATTAAGAGAATTGAATAATATTATTAATAAAATCAGATGTATTTTAAACATCGATGATTTTTTGAAAACTAAAATCCTTTTCCAAGTCTAAAAAATTCCGTCATAAAAAAAAAAGTGCTACTAAAAACACTATTTTTCTAATAGGAAAAGTCATTACCAACATATCTATATTATTATCCTTTTATATTTTGAAAATATCAAATGTGATTTTTTTGGTTTTAAGTATACTTCATGTCATTTTAAGACATGTAAAAAATAGATTATCACTGGACGAACTACGTAGTGTCTATGAGCATCCATAGAGTATCTCTAATACCCTTGCATAAATACAAAAAATAATAAAAAAAAAAGTTGAATAGATTTCTGGCCTAAAAAATCTCAAGTCAGAAAAAAAAGAAAAATGCTACTACAAACACTATTTTTCTAATATTAAAAGTCACGACTAACATATCTGCATCCTTCTCATTTTGTATTTCGAAAATGTTAAATGTGAATGTTTTGGTTTTAAGTATATTTCACGTCATTCTAAGACATACAAAAATAGCTGGAAATATTGTTTATGTTTGAAAAAATATACAAAATAAAACAAAAGTTAATAAAAAGGTCAAAAAAATTAAACTTCAAAAAAGGATAAAAAAAATGAGGGGATGGCGCCAAAAAGTTGTAGGGAGGGGTATTGGGGACCTTGGAGGTTAAGGCATGGACGACTAATGGCTGCTGTATCACTGCCTAAAATGTATACAGCTTTATTAATATCCAGTATTCCCGGTACTACATAATATTTTATATTGCCCACACTCCTCATTTGGTACTTCTGTATTATACCAACCACACTTATACATTTAAAATTCACATGTTAAACATTTTCGGAAATCTAAATAATTATTCTCAAATCATCCCTCCGAAATAAAAACAATATATATATCTCTTAATGGAGTTACCAATACCTCAGATTTATCCCATAGTTGATAAACAATTAATATTTCAAGCCTTTCTCTCTTTAAATTATTTTTCTTTGTGATATCCTTCTGCGCGCAATTACTATGTGGCATTTCCTTGCAAGAATCCTGTAGCAAAATCCAAAAGAAACAATTTGATGTTCACCCAGTGTCACAGACTGTTTTTAGATCTAGTTCTCTTGTATGAGTATCTGTAATCTGACAATTGAATTTTAACGCCTCTGGCTAAAGTAGGTCAATTCCTTCTCTTGATGTTCTGGCTGGACTCCAATTGTCTCCCAAATAAGGAGTTCTGGTCTCAACTTATAGGGTCTCCACTACTCACGGTGAAGCTTTTGGTTTTCTGAAAGGGGCTGGATTCACCAGAATCATTTTCAGTCCGATTTATTGCAGGTAACCACCTTTTCTGAAGCAAAGTAACTTTTGTTTTTGAATCTGTGATTAAATTTGTTATCTTTGTACTAATTTCTCATCATTAGATGGTTTAAAATATTAACCACGCCAATAAATATTTTGTTTATTATACTGAGGAAAGGGGTATAAACTAAGCCTAGTCTAATACTAAAAACATAACGACATGAAAGAAAATTGAACAACTAAGAAAAATGTTTAAACTCCTGAAAGACTAAAACCAAGAACTAGACGTGGATCTAATGGATGTGATTGGCAAAGAGATAAAGAGGATGTGAGGGTTCAAGGACCGAAACCATCCCTGACATGCTTTTTCGGGCTGGGAGCCGAATTTTCCCATAAGACCGCGATGTGGCACTAATGTGCCACATCAATGTGACGTAACTAATGTTACGTCACAGTGTTTGACAGGTTGGTATGGTAATCCATCTGTGAGAATTTTCTCGGGAGGGCAACTTTCAGACCGAATTTTTTTACGTCGAGTAAAACAAGGGTCAGTTCTTTGCCCCGTCATATTTAATAACGCAATTAGAATAGCCACATGGTACCTATCCCCATATGTGATTGACGGTATCTACTTTAGCCACTTGTCGTATGCTGATGATATTTTGTTATTTTCAGACAATTTAATATGAATGCAGAATGCAATTAATATATTATATTCACATCTACGGGAGAAATGATTAGAGATTGAACTTACTAAAACAGAAATCCTAGTGGCAAACAATAATAGTGATTTCCAGCATCATCCGGTGGGATCACTAAATATTTTTCTATTAAATAGTTATTCTATTAAATACCTTGGGTTGCCTTTTGGCCTGACAGTTAAAGCTACGCGGGAGTTGGTGTTATCCTCTGTATTGGCAAAAACTTATGGTCTACTAGTCAGGGTGAAAGGTCGTTTTAATAAACAAACTCTTGCTATAATTTATAATTCCATGTTTGCACCTTATGTGTTTTTCATCGTTCCATTTTGAAGTTTTTAAGTAAAAGTGATAAAAAGTGTATCCGCGTGTACTTTTTCTGATTTTGTAAATATTTTCTTGGAATTCCACTATGGTTCAAAAATAGTTATATTATACGAAAATTCGGAATATTTGATACTACAGTTAAAATTGATCAACAACACGATCGATTTCTTAGACGATCTAGAGAAAATAGAATAATTTTCCCCTTAATTGTCTTGTTTAACGGGAAAATAGTTGTGTCGCCATAGCTTTAATAAGATAGCTATTTACGCGTTATGTATTATGGGTGTTTATGCGTTACGTTTTATGAGTGTTTTAGTGTTATGCACTAATGAGCTATCATAGGCTATTTATTATATCTTCATGAGTTATTATGAGCATTATGAACTACATATTATCGTCGCTTTCGTTAGAATTGTAATTTCATATTTTTTAGTTTTCTTTTCATTTATTTCCTATACTCCTCTGTGTACATCCATGTATGTAAAGAGGGCATCAATAAATTATTATTACTTTAAAAAAAAAAGGCTTTATTCTGTTTTAGTGAAAAGGACCTAATTTTCAAAAGCTAAACAATAGATACCGCCAAGTTACGCAAAAGAAGATGGGTTAAACATCGTAAAAGTAATAAAGTTTCTTGTTTATGACCTATTGCTGCAAATTTTTTACTGTTTAAGTTTTCTCACGTTCTTTTTAAACTTTGCTGTTTCGTGGTTTTACCGTAGGATAAAATCTGGCTTTATTTAAATTGACTTATGCGAACAATCTCTTACTAATTGTAATCTAATTTCTTAATTTATGAAGATTCACGCAACTGTGAACTTCCGTCCAAAATATATATCTTTATTACCCTGTTTCAACACATTAATGGGAGCGACACCCACTGACCTACATAATATTACGAGGTTACCTGGGGGGTTCCCCTAATAAAATAATCGATCCCACATCCAGAATAAAATCGTACTGTAGGCTACGTTTCTGTTTAAAAACTGATCTATTTTTTTGTTCAGATTCACTCTTGGCTTTGCAAAAGTTCAATAAAAAAATTGTAATTAAAGCTTATTTTGCACAATTTTCTTAAAACTTCAAAGTAATATAAAATCGAACAATAAAAATAAACTTCAAATATATAAATTTATATCATGGAAATCCAGATTTGAAATTACTCGGGCTCAAGATAAAGAAAGATAACCTACTGGCTGCTTTTGGCTTTTCAAAATAAGAACCATGTCAATATTTTCCCCTAAGAATTGGTTCTACCTTTCAGTCATAAAAACCTTTCAAGTACAATATATATATATATATATATATATATATATATATATATATATATATATATATATATATATATATATATATATATATATATATCACTATATATATATATATATATATATATATATATATATATATATATATATATATATATATATATATATATATATATATATATATATATATATATATATATATATATATATATATATATATATATATATATATATATATATATATATATATATATATATATATATATATACACATATATATATATATATATATATATATATATATATATATATATATATATATAAATGTGTTAGAGCTAATCACTTGGTTAGAAAAAAAAAAGATGGAAAAGAAGAAGAAAAGAACCGTCTTCCTAATCCAGCAATTGAGATAAAGGAGCCCTTGAACGAGGTCTTGAACTTACTTGTCGATCCAATTACCTAGGACAAAACTGTATAACCAAACCGTCAACCATCTCGAAATGTCCAACTCCATGCAAAGTCGTCATTAATAAATGTAAGCCTTTTAAAATTTACAAACAAAAGCAACTTAAATCTAACGACAAATTTCCAAGTGATTACCTCCCATTAGGGCTCCTCAGAGAAATACGACCTGCGTAAATAGATTTCGAAGCTTTAATTTCCTTACCCGATGAGGTGGAGCGTCTACCATAAACCTCTTCGATGGTATCCCTGTGTTAGGTAAATTTGGAAATACATGTCTACTATAAATTAAATTGAAGCTCAGAGTTTTATGTTTTCAGTAATTATTACCCTTTCTCAATTCTTACCTACAGTTGAAATATGAAATACGATGAAATATGTGTGAAAAAATATTACATTTTTGGCTATAATCAGAGGCGGCCTTACTGGTGCGTAGTTCATGTTGCAGCCGCCACTGCACGCGGCCTTACACAAACTAAATCTGCCTTTTCATCCCCGTCAAACAAGTCGTTTCAAAAATATATTGAACTCAGGGATGAGTCACCGAACTGTGTAATAGTCGATAATCTAATTAATCAATCTGGGAGAAAAATATTACTCTAAATGTGTTACCAGGGCCAAAAAGGCCCTAACGAATGACGGATTTGACAGTCTTACAACAGCTGGCTTTATACCCATAAAGAGGGACCCCAAATTTGGAGACCCCAGTCATACATTCCACGGCTTTTTCTTTGAGTACCCTCTCGAATTCATTAAGTCGCTCACGTGATTGTAATTCGTAATATATTTGGTCCTGTTAGCGCGGGGTCACGGTAGACGCGGGACTCGGTGTAGTTGCACCACTTGCCATCCCCAAAGGCCGGCGCTGGTTACAATTAAGGACAATTAGATATGTCTCAAGCTTCAACAAAGTCTTTTTGTTGTGCGCCAAGTCAGAATATTTAAATAATTGTGTTTAGTTCTACCCGATGTTTTACCTGTCTACTTTGAAATAAATTTTTATCTACATTATTTTCCTTTTAAGGCTATTCCTCTGAAATTTATTGCACATCGATTAACGAGTACTTTTTAATAGCAGGCTAGCATCTTAATTCGGATTGCAACTCCTTGTTTCGGAGCTTATATTTTCAGTATATGCGTCTTATACGTTTAAAATTTATTTTAAGATAGATTTTGGATTATTATTACAATTTTTTTATAACATATTATAAAATGAACAAACAAATTCTGAGATTTTAAAATTATTAGATAATTCGAAAAATATATATTTTAATTAGAATTGTATACTACATTAAATATGATAAATTGTACTATCAACTTCGTGAACATCACCTTCTTATTTCATTCAAAATTTACAATTTTTGAAAAGCTGATTAACCTGGATAATGGTGATCCTGATTTCAGGAATCAGCTTATATGTCGTACAGTTCATGTAAACTAATATGGGTTTTGATGTAATCAAGATTCGATTGACGATAATTCCTTTAACTGGTACGAACGATTGCCACAAAAAGCGAAAGATATTAGAAATTTCTAGAGACCACCGAGTCAATTGGCATTTTGAGTGATTATTTGATTAACTGATATATCGTTAATTTCGATATTTCGGACCAACTTTTTCCTATGATTAATTCTTGCTTTTGCCACACTTCAATACAAAACATATGATTAAGGAGTATTTTGTATAATGTTTTATTTTTGAAAAATATACAATGAAATAATATATAATGATTACATAAATGAATATCAAGGAATCTCTGATTTGAAATTACCCGTGCTCAGGACGATGCAAACTGAATTAACGGATATTTTTGGCAATTAAAAAGCCACATGTCAATGTTTTTCCTAAGGGTCGGTTCCATTTATAAGTGATTAACTGACCATCCAAGAAAAATGCGTACGTTAACAGACTTGAATATTCTGGCCTGCCCCATGGTCATTAAACTGCGTGGCACAAAATGGCTGGAAATATACTTGGATGTGGTTCCTAAAGGTGGAGAGCCAAAAACTTTCTGTTTAGGGTTTAGGTCGTAGAAAAGTGAATGGCCATTCTAAATTTCCCATTCTCTTGGATTTTGGCCCTCATTTGGCAAAATTGATGGTTTTTGAGACAGAATGGCTGAAAACGTAAACACAGAACTTGCTCCTCCTCACCTTCCGAAGGAGTTCCCACTTCCCTTAAATCGTTCCTGACAAGATTCTCCCACGCCGTTTGGAGGCAACCTGATTTTTTTTTTTGGCCCTTGACGGTTGCCCGACAAGGACGATCTTAGGACACATATCATATTTCATCCCCAGAACGTGTTCTAGCCATCTCAATCTCTCTTTCATTATAGTCCTAGCAAACGGGATTAAAATAAATTTTCATACAGCTTAGGCTACTGTTTGAGATACGGTCAGTCAGTTGGGTACCAAAAATTAATTGCCTACTGGTAAAATGTCTAAGGCCTTAAAATTGTGAAAACTAATTGTCTACTGATGAAATGTCTAAGGCCTTAAAATGGTGAAAACTAATTGTCTACTGATGAAATGTCTAAGGCCTTAAAATGGTGAAAACTAATTGTCTACTGGTGAAATGTCTAACGCCTTAAAATGGTGAAAACTAATTGTCTACTGATGAAATGTCTAAGGCCTTAAAATGGTGAAAACTAATTGTCTACTGTTGAAATGTCTAAGGCCTTAAAATGGTGAAAACTAATGGTCTACTGATGAAATGTCTAAGGCCTTAAAATGGTGAAAACTAATTGTCTACTGGTGAAATGTCTAACGCCTTAAAATGGTGAAAACTAATTGTCTACTGATGAAATGTCTAAGGCCTTAAAATGGTGAAAACTAATTGTCTACTGGTGAAATGTCTAAGGCCTTAAAATGGTGAAAACTAATTGTCTACTGGTGAAATGTCTAAGGCCTTAAAATGGTGAAAACTAATTGTCTACTGATGAAATGTCTAAGGCCTTAAAATGGTGAAAACTAATTGTCTACTGGTGAAATGTCTAACGCCTTAAAATGGTGAAAACTAATTGTCTACTGATGAAATGTCTAAGGCCTTAAAATGGTGAAAACTAATTGTCTACTGGTGAAATGTCTAAGGCCTTACAATGGTGAAAACTAATTGTCTACTGATGAAATGTCTAAGGCCTTAAAATGGTGAAAACTAATTGTCTACTGGTGAAATGTCTAACGCCTTAAAATGGTGAAAACTAATTGTCTACTGATGAAATGTCTAAGGCCTTAAAATGGTGAAAACTAATTGTCTACTGATGAAATGTCTAAGGCCTTAAAATGGTGAAAACTAATTGTCTACTGGTGAAATGTCTAACGCCTTAAAATGGTGAAAACTAATTGCCTACTGATGAAATGTCTAAGGCCTTAAAATGGTGAAAACTAATTGTCTACTGGTGAAATGTCTAAGGCCTTACAATGGTGAAAACTAATTGTCTACTGATGAAATGTCTAAGGCCTTAAAATGGTGAAAACTAATTGTCTAAGGTCTTAAATTTATCATCATTAACCTTATGAATGTAAAAATCAGAAATATTTTTGGACCATTCTGGTTGATTTATAAAATTCGGGAAACCCGTGCTTCAATCCTTCAATGCGTGTTGATCAATCCTATGCTCTCCATGTACTGTCATTTTGTTCCGGCTTATTCTGGTTAGTGAGTTCAGCCATTGAGTTACGTTGTGCGTTCTGGCTAGCACATCATGCGTCCTAATGCACGCAAAAAGTCCAAAACTTTAGGATTATTTACTAATTATTTGATTTTTGTTTCTTTTGTTTGATTTTAGTATGTTGTTAATGGCGATCCACCTCTCCTTTTAGGCATGTAGGACCTAAATGTTGGTTAGATGTGCCCAAACATATCAACCATATTAAGGAATTATCTGAGCTTGTGTTTCAAGTTAAACGACCTTTTTTTAGCATCTAAGGCATCTCTCCAGTTATATAATGCAGATGGCCAAAATGTAAATCAGTATTTTTGGGCGTGTATTTAAGTGGTTTCTTAATATTATTAATGTTAGTAAAGTTATGCTAATTTAAAAATTAAAAATTAAATTATAATGAGAATTGACATTAAACAAACATTGTTTACGTCTTTAGGGACAGACTTGTTAACCGAATTCTGTAGTATTTGATATGTTTTTTTCTCTTTTTGTTATTCTGTTTTTGTGATTTTGTTGCTTTAATAAATTTCTCTCTCTAAAAAAAAAGAAGGTCGGTATTCATGGAGCTATAGCCGCCCATTATCAGGGTTTTTGAACCTTCCCTAGGTGGTTTTGCGTATGTATAGTTTATTTTGTAATTAATACCTACTAAAGTAAGTCAAATCAAGTTCTTTTTTTTAATTTTGGGTACTTTTTGACTATCATAAGACTCGCACTTATATTGATCGATATCTTATCTTCAGGCTTTCATGCTTCTATTTTCATCCTATTTAATTATTTTGTACGTTCTCGCTAAGATCTAATGCGTCTCATCTTTATCTTAATCATTACTTATTCGGATTGATTCCAACTAGAAAAGCAGATTAAGTGGATCAAGGTAGGTATAGGAACACGAGATATACCTCCTTTTTTGTCCTTGTTAAAACACAATATATAATGTCGTTTTCAGTACAACCAGTGGTGTCGTTGGGGGGGGGGGGGTGAGGGGGGTATCTGCACCCCAATAATATGGATAAAAAATTACTATATAGCCCATTCCCCTTGATTCTCCGGATTTGCACCCCTCTTGCCCCCAATACAAATGCTGGACCTAGGCTCCTGAGCACAAGCTAAGTAACTTGGAGTTACTTCACCACATCTCCAAAACCCCAGGCGCTGTGTTCTGATTTTCGGTAATTACTGCGCCAAGTACAGAATCTTACTTTTATTCTTTGATGGCTGAGCATTGAACAATTGGTATATATTAACATAATTATAAAAAATCATATTTTAATTACAGGCTTTTAAGCAATGTGCAGAAGACCAAGACTGTCCAATCGGAACCGTTTGCAATGTGAGCAGAAATTTGTGCATAATGCCCAAGAAAAATAAGAAGGCTTTATACAATGCCGCAACCAGAAGTTCTGCGACTGAGACCCTAACTCTAAAAATTGCTGAAGCCACAAAAAGTCCAACTACTGAAGCAACAATTGCTGTTGTTTTAAATTCTGACAATGTCACTATGTGTAAGTGTTTCTCACCTAACCTTGCAAAGAAATATAGCGCATAAGTAAAATGTTTGAACAGAATATTAAAATGCGTCCTTATAAAATAACTAAAACTGTCTATGATCCTTGAATTAATTAAAATGACCTTATTAAACAGCTAAACAATTTATTAAACAACTGTCATTAAAACGATTTCATCTACCATAGTAAAATAACCATAAAAATTCGATAAATTTATTCATTAGTTAATTCTTTTTCCAATACCCTTCTCCCATCTGTTTAATGGTAAGTCAGAAGGTCAGATGGTGTGGGTTCCATTAACCTAGCATTCACAGAAGACTAACAAGGCTTCCGGGAAAATACTGGGCCCAAGAGCAATATTAACGACATATTAACAACAATTAGGATCGTCCTAATACAAAACACAGATGCATCCCCTTTGGCATACCAGGTTCTCCGCGGGATCCGTGTTCTGTTCAGATTTTAATAATGGATTCATGGGCAGCGTGCTAGAGCAAAGTAGATCTTAAATTCTAATGGATGATATCCTAAAGTCAACCCACGCCAATTTTGAACATGACCAATTTAAAGACTGTATTCAGAGGAGGGGTTAGGGGTATGAGCCTCCCCCCCCCCCCCCCGAAATGTTTGTCTTACTCGTAAGAACGTACCGTAATAAAAATGCGTTCAAAAAAAAATTTGATGCGTTTTATTAGTTCTTTTTTTACCCCCCCCCTCTTGCATACGGCCCAGAAGTTTTTTTAACTGAAAGTAAGAAGCGACATTAAAACCTCAAACGAACAGAAATTATTCCATATATGAAAAGGGCTGTCCCCTCCTCAACATCTCGCTCTTTGCTCTAAAGTTTTTTATTGTTTAAAAAAATAGAAATGTGAGAAGGAGTCAAACCTTGGCTTAAAGAGCGGGACTTCGAGAAGGAAACAGTCCCGTTCATATACGGAATAATTTCTGTTCGTTTGAAGTTTTGATGTCGCTCCTTACTTTCAGTTAAAAAAACTTGTTTCTCTTATTTAATTTTTGAACGTTTTTGAATTAACACGGGTTTTGATTTTGGCTCACCGTTGGTGAATAATTGAAACAAAATTTGCATATCAATTTTACTTTTATTTGGTTAAATGGCTTTCTCGAAAGTCGTTTAATTTTATTTACGAACGTTTTTATCACTAATAAATATACGTAACTTTCGAACTTACATACGTAACGAACTTCTATATTCATATATTTTTAATAAATATATTAGGGAATTCAGCCCCTAGTCAATACCTCGCTATTTACGCTAAAGTTCGAATTTTGCTCCAATTCTTTAAAAATGACCGCTTAATCACAAAGGCCGTTAATTAGAATAAATAGCTCTTATGAAGGTACTAAGAAATCTTTGGCTGAAAGAGCAAGATATTGACTAGGGGGCGAACCCAATCACATAGGCAATAATTTCTGTTCGCTTTAAGCTTTGATGTTGCTCCTTACTTTCAGTTGAAAAACTTTTTTTATTATTTAATTTCTGATCGTTTTTTAAATAATGCCGGGAAATCTGGCGCCCCCTTCATAGCATTTTCCCTTCCTCCATGAAAACTTCATCCATGGAAGATCCTCCCACATAACCCTGACCCCCCACTACCAGAAAAAATCCCTCCTGAAAACGTCTGTATACTTCCCAGTAACCAATACCAATACAATATGTAAACATTGGGTTCAGTTAAAAATTTCAGCCCTCCCCCCGGGGACTTTGCGGGATTAAATTATCCTAAAGGACATAGTTATTATATTTTCGACCTTGCTTGACATAATGGCTATCTCAAAATTTTTATCAGGTGACTTTGGGAAAAAATGAGCGTGGGAGGGGGCCTAGCTGCCCTCAATTTTTTATCACTTAAAAAGGGCACTAGAACTTGTAATTTCCGTTCGAATGAGCCCTCCCACGATATTCTAAGACCACTGGGGCGGTATGATCACCCCTGGGGAAAAAAAAACAAATAAACACGCATCCGTGATCTTTCTTCTGGCAAAAAAAATAAAAAATTCCACATTTTTTCCAGACAGGAGCTTAAAACCCATACAGTAAAATTCTCTGATACGCTGAATCTAATGGTGTGATTTTCATTAAGGTTCTATAACTTTTATGGGGTGTTTCCCCTTTTTTCTAAAATCAGGCAAATTTTTTTTCGAAAATCAGGCAAATCGCGTAACTTTTAATGGGTAAAATTAAACTTGATGAAACTTATATATTTGAAATCAGCATTAATATCTGATTCTTATGATGCATCTATTGGTATCAAAATTCCTTTTTAGAGTTTCGGTTGCTATTGAGCCGGGTCGCTCCTTACTTGCGGTTCGTTACCACGAACTGTTCGATACAAAAGCCAAGTATAGAAGCAACTATGGGCTATGGCCTGCAGTTCGTTTTTTATTAGATTGCATAATACAGCACAGAGTATTTTGGCATCAAAGTGCTGAAAAAGCACCGTATAGAGTTATTTTCTTTACCCCCACAACCATGGCCGTATTCAGGATTTTGTCTGGGGGGAGTGGGTTACAAACAAAACTTAAAAAAAATGTTTATATGAATTTGTGTTATATTTTCACAAGTTGGGCAAATATTTCAGGGGATGGAGGCTCAAACCTGGTAACTACCCCACTCCCCTTGTTGGATACGGCCTTGCCCTTGACCCCTTTCCTTTCTGTTGTCCATGGTACTATGTCTAACTTTCCTTTTTTGGCTTCTGCTTGTTCTTAGTTTTGCCCATCTTTTATTGTTTTGAAATTTATCTCTTTACCTTTTTTACTTTTCTTTTTACTATGATTATTTTTTCTCGAAACTCGAGTGATGAATATAGTCATCCTCCACATTTTCATAGAAACAAAAGACTTGTGCTTAATATCACCCTTCCTAACTCCTTCTGTAACTTTGACGTTTAGTCAAGTTTCTTATTTTATTTATCCTTGGTGTTCCACTACTTTCATTATTTTCGTTTTGCCTCTAAATTATTTTTAACTCTAAATTACAAATTGGGGACTATGAAACCCGAGGGTGCGTTGAGTTCCCACCACGTGGTGTATATCTTGGAACGCCACATGTGCCAAACAATTCCGCCACGCTTGACAGGGTCTCCAAAACTCTTGCAAAAATTCCCACCTTGCTTGGCACTTGCCACCCCACTGTGACCCCTCGATGAAATCATTATGAAAGTGATTACTCTCATGACCAAATCTATGTCTAAAATAATCTAAAATCTGACCAATTCTTAAATAAGATTAAATAAAAAAAAACAAGTTTTTTAAACTGAAAGTAATAAGCGACATTAAAACTTAAAACGAACAGAAATTATTCAGTATATGAAAGGGGCTGCCCCCTCCTCAACGCCTCGCTCCTTACGCTAAAGTTTTTTATTGTTTTAAAAAATAAAGTTGTGAGACATAGTTAAACTTTAGCGTAAAGAGCGAGGCATTGAGGAGGGGACAGCCCCTTTCATATACGGAATAATTTCATCTCGTTTTAAGTTTTAATGTCGCTCCTTACTTTCAGTTTAAAAAACTTGTTTTTTTATTTAATTTCTGATCGTTTTTTAGTTAATGCAGCTTTTATTTTGGCTCACCGTCATTGAGTAATTAAACAAAATTTTCATAAAAATTTTATTTTTCTTTTGCTAAATGGCTGTCTCTAAATTTGGTTCTGACGTAATTTACAAATTAACTTACGTAACGAACTTCTATATTCGTATATTTTTCTTCTGGCAAAAAAATACAAAGTTGCACATTTTTGCAGATATGAGCTTGAAACCTATGTAATAGGGTTTTCTGATACCCTGAATCTGACGGTGTGATTTTCATTAACATTCTTTCACTTGTAGGGGGTGTTTTCCCACTCCTTCAAAAATCATTTACATTTTCTCAGGCTCGTAGAATTTGATTAGTAATAATAAACTTAATAAAATTTACATATTTAGATTCAGCTTTATAAGCCTCTTCTTTTTATACATTTATTGACATCAAAACTCCGTTTTTAAAAGTTTCGGTTACTATTGAGCCGTATCGCTTGTTTTTTTTATTGTTTTTTTTTTATTACGTATATGTTATTATGTATATGAGGGGGTTCTCCCCTTAGTCAATAACACGCTCTTTAAGTTAAAATTGAAAATTTTTTTTAATTCACAAACCCCTGAATCACAAAGGACGTTTAGTTAGAATAGATAGCTCTTTTGAAAGCACTAAAAAAACTGTAGCGTAAAGAGTGAGGTATTGACTTGGGGGAGAACCCCCTCATATATGTAATAATTTCTGTTCGTTTTAAGTTCTAATTTTGCTTCTTACTTTCAGTTGAAAAAACTTGTTTTTTTTAATTTAATTTCTGATTGTTTTTTAAATATTGCTTGGAAATCAGGCGCCCTCTTCATAGAAATGTCCCTTACCCCAAAGAAACATTCTCCACGGAAAGATTCTCCCGAGTAACCCCCTCCTCCAGCCCCCCCCCACCAGAAAAAAATCCTTCCTGAAAATGTCTGTATACTTCCCAATTACCAATACAATATGTAAGCAATGGGCAAAGATCATAACTTGCAGCCCTTCCCCTGGGAACTGGGGGGGATTAAGTCATCCTAGAAGACATATTTATAAGATTTTTGACTATGCCGAACAAAATGGCTGTCTCAAAATTTGAATTGGGTGACTTTGAGAAAAAAAATGAGCGTGGGAAGGGGCCTAGTTGCCCTCCATTTTTTTGTCACTTAAAAAGGGCACTAGAAATTTAATTTCCGTTCCAATGAGCCCTCCTACGATATTTTAGGACAACTGGGTCAATACGATTACCCCTGGGGAAAAGAAAAAAAACAACAAATAAACACGCATCCGTGATCTTTCTTCTGGCAAAAAATGGATAATTCCACATTTTTGTAGATAGGAGCTTGAAACCTCTACAGTAGGGTTCTCTGATACACTAACTATGATGGTGTGATTTTCATTAAAGTTATATAGCTTTTAGGGGGTCTTTCCCCCTTTTTTCAAAAATCAGCCAAATTTTCTCAGGCCCATAACTTTTGATGGGTAAGATTAAACTTGATGAAACTTATATATTTGAAATCAGATTTAAAATCTGATTCTTTTGATGTACCTATTGGTATCAAAATTCCGTTTTTAAGAGTTTCGGTTACCATTGAGCCGGGTCGCTCCTTACTTACAGTTTGTTACGACGAACTGTTTGATATATTAAAAAAAAAAAAAAAAAAAAAAAAAAAAAAAAAAAAAAATCGAAAAAAATATAATGCACTGATATTAACTAACACTATATAGTATGTAAAGGAGTATTTTATTTCATTTAGTATTTTATTCCATGCATACAAATTCACAATAAAATTATATGTAAAACAATCTTGATTACAAAACAAGTGACAATAGTTCATTTTCAGTCATGGAATCATTTTTTTATATTTTATAAGAATCTCCAAAGGAAAAATGATTTTCGAATCACATTTTTTTCTTAAAAAAATCAAAGAATTTCAGCAAAATCTGGCGAGAGTTGTGTTTTTGCCAGGTTTTTTTATACAAGTTTCTACAGATACTAACTTGCTTCTGAGGCGATATCCTGTGTATTTGTAGGATATCTCTCTATTTGCAGGATATCTGTAATTTGCAGGATATGCGTATTACAGGATTACATTTTTTTTATTTACATAATAAATCTGCAAATTCGTCATAAGACATAAAAATAAGTACAAGAATTGTGAGAGGTTTTGACACTATCTGAACGGTCACATGAGGCTGGGAAGCAGGGTTGCCACCCTAGTGATTAATCCCTATGTTTAACAATTGTTATTTTGCCTAAACCAAAAAAAAACACTAAATCAGCACATAAATCACTAATTGCTGAAGAAAATCACTAGATCAACAAAAAATCACAAGAATCTAGTTATTTTTTTTTTTTTTTAAATTAAAAGACGTGTTCAATATCGCAAGCTCCAAAGGAATACAAGACAGAAGAAATTTTAAGATACCCTTTTCAGCTCTTTTTCAATCTAAAACATATTTAAAAGAAAATAAAAAAAAAAAAAAATTTTGAAGACTGGTAAAGCTGAACCTTGGGTATCGAATGATAGTAAAATTGTCGATAAAACTGCTGGACCACATAAAAATGGCACCCCAAAACCCAGAGAGGGAACGCAAACCTCAAAACACCTATGAGATATTAAATATTTAAATTTTTCTTTATTCTTTAAGTTTTATTCTTTAAATGCTGTATAATTCTTCCTGGGGAGTCAGCATTACACAATGCAATCATCATATGATTTATCATATCAATCAATCAATCAGTCAATCAATTAATTCAATCAATAAACTCGACAAATTGCACTTCAATATAAACTCCCCCATAAGGCTCTATGGCCAGGAAAAAAACAGGGGAGAAACAAAAATGAATCAAATATATAAAAAGCAAAAACATTTTCAACATCATGCATTCACACCTTTAAGAGACTCAACACAACACAAAAAGAAAAAAAAAATATATAAGAAGAAAAAATCATAATATACAATGATCCACAAGGTTCTATGGCCAGGAAAAAAAAACAGGAGAAAAACAGAAATGGCATAAATACTATAAAAAAAGTATTTTCAATATAATGCACTTCAACCTTTCAAAGACTCAACAGACACACACACACACAAAACAAAACAAAGAAGATAAAAAAAAAAAATAATTAAAAGACCCAAAAAAAAAGCGATTTTATGTGTCCCCCCCCCCCCCCAAACAAAAAAGAAAGATGTAGGACAATCCAACAAATTAAACCAAATTCCAAATATATATTTGAAACCAAGCCACAAAAAATATTAGACAAACTCAGTACCCCTCACAACAAACGTTTCCAACTCAGGCTAGTGTCCAATGACCAGGCAATAATGATTGTAGCTTGTTTTCTAGCCCCATCTTTTGAGGACGCCGAAAAACGATTCATTGAAATTGATTTGGAAACACATGATATTCACATATCCCAGATGATGCTCACCCTTCAAGACTTTTATGAAAGATTGATTATACTAGTTGGTGCAATTATCATTTTTCCCATTGTAATTACATTAGGTTTACCATTTCTTGTTTTATCAATACCTTTAGGCTTAGTTTGGTATATTTTTAATATATTATTTACTGAGTACATTGGAATATTAGAATCAGGGGCTTAATTTCCTATGGAGCAGAAGGGGCAACTTCCCCTCCCAGACCTCGTCCCCCCAGCTAAAATTTAGTTTCTTGAAAATCTTGTAAAAATAAGATAAATCTGCATAATTTAAGCATCAACAGAAATGAATTAGTTTTCTTTAGCATACCTTTACCTTTAGTGTACTATAGAGCTCATTTTTTAGTTTTCACTGTCATTTTTACGTGATTTGGGATAGTTGGCCCTAACTCCCAATCCCCCAGTATTTTGACAAAATTACGCCACTGATTGGAATTAATAAGCCGAGTGTTTATTCGATCACACACTTTAGTGCGATCGAAAAATGTGGAGAAATAAACGGATTTTTATCAGAAATTGTTTGGTTGATTTAGAAATATTACAGAAGGGGGTCTAACTTTAAAGAATTGACTATAGGTGCCCATTGCCCACACATATTACAAAAGATGAATTTGAGTTGTTTTTTTTTTACTTGAGTTGATCCAAGTCGTGAGTAGTATTTGGCTCTTCCAGTTAAGTGGCCAACTGACCTTGAGTTAGTTCAGCATATACCCTCTGATAAGTGAGTTCTACCAATGGTATGCCCACAGGCTTTCTTTGAGTTCTTAATAGGGTATGGTGGCAAAGGGATATTCAGTGAAGTCAAAAAGCTCCATAAATCCTCTCAAGGGAATAGCCAATCGTGAATTTTTACTTTAAAATCATATATTTTTTACTCTCTTTGGGCATTATGCATATTTTTGAGAATGCAATCGAGAAGAGGAACTTCATATCTATTATCACGTTTTATTTTGAGAGGGTTAAGTCCCAAAGTCATTTGTTTTATACAAACCATCGTAGGAAGATTCGGGGGGTGGGGGTCATAAACATCCGACATAAATATCACATAGAAACCCTTAGGGTTTGGCATCTTTTTTCTCTTTTCTTTTTGTTTTTAGCAGCTATCCAAGAATCGAAATCAGAGTTGTACATCTTAGCCAGCAAGACAATAATTTTTTCTTATCTATGCGAGTTCAAGTTTTTGATACCATTTCAAATTGATATAGACCACCGTCTTATAACTTTCAACAATTAGTAATAATCAAAATCCCCCAAAGTTTTATCGTCCTCTACGTTCCAGGGTCCGGAATTTTCAACACTTTAAGAAGTCCAGTGGACCACATATAATCATCCTTTTCAAAATTTTATTAGGACGATTAATTTGAATTATATCTCCAACTGAGAACCACACATTTGGCATTATTTTTCATTAGAGTATTGGTCTATGCAAATCTCAATTGAATTGTCACTGCGAAGAATCCCCTCAGGTGAACGCTTCGAAAAGGTTTGGCGAGGTTGTTTATGGTATTTTTCAATATTTTATTTAAATCATGAATAAATGATGCAGTGTTTTTGGGTTTACGATGTCTGGAAAGGAGAAGACGAATAGTTCTGATCAGTCACTCAGCCAGGCAGCCAATGCAGCATGTGACTGTGGACTGTGACTGGGATACAAAGCTGCACGATATTTTTCTAAATAAAATTTATTTTTGGTTTTTGTTTTGTGCCACTTCCAGGGTCATGTGATCTGCTGAAAAATTTTTAAGGGAAAAACGGCCTTAATTTTTCGATAGAGACTACCATGAACCCAACGATTTCGGTGACGAGTACAGCTAGGTTCATTTTGAAGATAGTATTTCACCCCATTTGGCTAAACCTATGACGTCTGGGCAAGACTAGTGTACAAGGCGCACTTAGCTTTCCCATCATCCTAATATTCGCGTAAACACGTTTCAGGGTTTCAGCCACTTTTGCACGCAAATTTATACCGTCACGACCGCTACCTTTTTACATACTGAGTAAATAAAAATTCGTGGCTAGACGCTTTCGTCTGCTATTTTGACTTTGACTGAGAGTCAAAATATCGTTGATAATGCTGCTCCTGCCGCCATGCGTACTTCCTCTTCTTCTTCTTTTACATTGCCTCTTCTTTCCTCTTCTTTTCCTCAATGTCCTCAAAGAGGAAATTGCCTCTTCTTTTCCTCTTCATTTCCTCTTCTTTGGCAATGTAAAAGAAGAGGCAATTACATTGCCTCTTCTTTTCCTCTTCTTTTCCTCAAAGAGGAAAAAACAATTTTCCTCTTCTTCTTCTTTTACATTGCCTCTTCTTTCCTCTTCTTTTCCTCAATTTCCTCAAAGAGGAAATTGCCTCTTCTTTTCCTCTTCTTTTCCTCTTCTTTGGCAATGTAAAAGAAGAGGCAATTACATTGCCTCTTCTTTTCCTCAAAGAGGAAAAAACAATTTTCCTCTTCTTCTTCTTTTACATTCCCTTGAAGCTCCATTACTTGTTTAAAATTTATTTACTGCAAGTGGCTTTGGAAAATTTGAGGTGTGTAAATAATTTAAATAATTAAAGTCAACTAATAGAGTTTTCTTAGGATTAGAGACAAAATCTATTATCAGATCAACGAGTCTGTAATTGTTGCGGATGATGATTTTAAGGAAGAAAGTTAGAAAAGTAGGTAGGAATATTAATGGAATTGCTTTGTGTTTAATAGAAAGTAAGAGGGTATAAGAATTATTTGAGCAGTAGATCTTGTGAAAATAAGAGGAATGTAAAGAAAGTATCAAAATGTAAACGAAGGAGGTGTGAATTGGAGTTCATGGTCGAAATTGCCGAAGATCTGGAAGCTGCAGCCAGATGGCATTATAGTAAAATGTTTTGTTTTTTTACGTTTTGCGCGAAACGCCTTACGGATAGCGGATGCAGGAAAATCGCAAAAATGTTCAAAAAGAAACAATTCACTGTAGCCGCTGAAACGCAAAAATATCATGAAATTCTTAAACAGCAAATTCATAGGAATAGGCTAAATCAAGTTCTAGATGCCAAGAAAAATATTCAAAGGGCTAACCCATATTACCCTAGGCTAGCTATGCCTAATTAAGAATATAATTCTTATCTTATATGTTCATTTCCCTGTTAATATCCCACCAGGTGTAGAGAATCAAAATCTTGGACTCAAAGAAGATGATCCTCATGTTCTTTATTATATATTCATGGAAAATTCAGGATAAACATGATTAGTTTCTCAGTTAGATAGTTAGGTTCTGGTGCATTATATACAACACAGCGCTATAGACTGTAAAAGGAAATGCTAATGGAAACCCGTCAAACGGGTATTTGCAAGAAATAGATTGATTGCAAAGCGTAGTTTCTCATTGAGTTTATAATATTTAAAATGTTTTTTTTTTTTATTTAGGGGGGGAGGTACCTAGGTTAGGTTACGTATTTAATATATGCTTGGCTTTACCCCCCCCCCACCCTGATTTGCAAATATATAGCCCAAATTCGTTTCTTAATTATTATATTTTTATCCTGTTTTATTTTATTAGCATTAACCAAACTTGACTTCTTTCGTGTGTTGGATGTAATGCACAAGTACCTTCAGTTACTTGAAATGTGTGGTTCTAAAAAGCTTTCAATTCAGAATAATGGTTGCGATTTTAAAGGCTCAGTATAAATATTTCAACGCAGCCATTGAACCACCGTGACGCATAAACTTGCAGCAAAAAAAACGGAGGAAATTTATTGGGTCACGAAAAAACGGCTGTTGCCTCTGTCAGTACGATAGGCGTTCGATTCGTAAAATCTTGACATCGTATCGACATTTTGCCGTCTTTTGACTTCACAAAAAAAAGTCCACTGTTTTTCTTGTAGACATAAAAATTATACTTTCAAGCTGCAAATTCAAAATATACGGTAGTTTGACGACATTCATGTTTTAATGATAGTTTGCTTGCGTTCGAGGATGGCCAGGAGCAGGAGAATCAACTACTTAACTAAACAAAGTTGATAGTTTGTTAATCTTATATTACTAAACGAGCACTAATTGTATATTTGTATTAATATGTTTGTATAATATACAAATAATATAACATTTGTATAATATATAAATTTATAAAGATAAATTTATCTCTAAATTTTATTTGAAAACGGCACTTTAATTTTTTCTCAAAATTGCCGTATTATCATTTTCTGGTTGACAACCGATCTAGACAAGGCCGCATCCAGGGGAAGGGGGGTAGTGAGTTCGAACCCCCCCCCCTCCCTCCCGAAATGTTTGCCTGACTCGCAAAAACGTGAGAAAAACAAATATAGACACATTTTGATGCGTTTTAAAGTTTTTTGACCCCCCCCCCCTGACAAAAAATCATGGATATGTCCCTGGCTCTAGGTATGTTACTAGAAAAATTTGTTTCCCCCTACAAGCCATTTTAATATATTTCATAAATTGTGCGCTGACTGAAATTAGGGACCTCTGAAGGTCAAAAGCCTTGCGCATAAGCAGTATTGTAAGAGGTATTGTAATAAGTAAGAAAATTACAATAACAATTTGTAAACAAGAGAAAGAAGAAAAATTTTCTAAAAATAATTTGTTTTGTCTAAAGATTAGGAATTTTTTCACTTTGTATTCTAATTCTGTGTGCTTTGTAATTTGTTCTGTTGGTGATTTCCTTATATTTTTTTTTAATTTTTGTGTGTATATGACCCTTGGGCTTTTGAAATATACTGATCTATCTGTCTATCTATGGTTTGTTTGAGAAGATTATTCGTAATAAGATAATTGTTCGTTTTCCTTTGTGAAAAAAGAACCTAGATAGGTCATTACTAACAACTCCGGGAAAATTTGGATGGGGCCATAATTTTGGAAAAATATTTTTCAGATGAATGATGTCGCATATACCTAGACGTCCAAAACCCTTAAAATAAAAGTTGTTTCTCGAAAGAGACCAAAAAATTGTCTTTCTTTCCACCGACTGAAGCTCGGTACCCTGAAATTCCAGCATTAAATGGTATTATGGTGTTAGATTTGAAATTACTGCCAAAAAAAAGTATGTTCGATTTGCTAATCCGAATTGACATAAAAAGGTACGAATCAAACACCAAAGAGCAAAATGTCGATATTAAATTGGCGTTCTATCAACTTCGAAATGGTTCTTTTCGAAGTTAAAAAGAACTGGTTTCGGAATGTTTCTTTTTCCAAGTTAAAAATAGTAATATAGCTCTTCGAAAATATAGAGATTTCGAAAATGGTAATATAGTTCAATAGCAATATGTTATAATAACGTGGCTTAGATGATGCAGCGTAATCGGTAAATAAATTCATCATGTCAGCAGACGGTATGGGATGATCTTATCCATAATCCTTAGGCTAATAGCGGGTAGTTATGAGGCTGTAGTATCTCAGTGTTTGGGTTGGGGGCATACAATGCGTGTAGAAGGAGTATTTTTAACATTTTGTTTAGCGTTCCATGCTAAGGTTAGTGAATAATTGTTACCATGTTTTAGCCTAATGGTTATTGCGAAACATCTTTTGGTAGCCTTTTTTTATTATTTCAAGCCATATGTTCGGGTGTTTTCATCACAATTAAATTAACGGCTTAGTCACTCAGCTAACACGGGCATTCAGTATTTTGTAAAGGGGAGAGTTAGGGGCATGTAGAGTTCCTTTAAAATATGCAGAAAGTTTGTATGAGCCATACTGTAAAGGTACCTTCCATTTTAATCCACGTTTTTCCAAATTTTTTATGTAGCTTTGGACTACAAGTGACCCTGTCAGGGGGATATTCAATTGCCGTTGTAGTGACTACTGTATTAGGAAAAGCATTGAATACAAATATAATCGTACTAGGCCTACTATTTTTGTTATTGATATTTCGAATATTTTAAACAAATTAAAAATAAAACTTCAAAATAGGGATAAAATCCTTTTTAATAGACAGTGTATAGAAATTCACAAAAATACCACGTGGCCCATCCCCTAGCGGGTCTAGGGGTTATGTCATCCCAGGAGACATATTTATTTGACATTTCGAATATTTTAAACAAATTAAAAATAAAAGTTCAAAATAGGGATAAAATCCTTTTTAATAGACAGTGTATAGAAATTCACAAAAATACCAGATATTTCGGTCACGTATACAGTGACCGTCATCAGTAGCAAAACGTCATCAGTTTTATTACTGATGGCGGTCACTGTACATGTGACCGAGATATCTGGTATTTTTGACTGAAACATCGGAAAGTGGTCGGAAAGTAAATGAACAAAGCTTAGAAAAGCTTAGAAATGTTTAGAAAGATCTGTACGAATTCGAAGCACTGAATTACAGTTGACAATGCCCTAGCTTCAATGCAATTATCTTTTCGAATATTCTCTAATTATATATTCGAATATATAAGTTCGAAGAAACGAAGCCTACTTGCTGCAATTATCTTCCGAACATTTATTATAGCTAGGGTTTTCCGTTTCTCCCCCCCCCCACAAACCCAGGCACGTAAGCAGACAATTATTTCTAGATACAAAACATTTTGGGTGAGAGAGGTCAAAATTCAAAAAATAAGAGGCTAATTATTCAAAAAGATGCCTGTAAATGCTTTAAAAGATGTTTGAATTCCCATAATAGGGAATTTTCACACTTCTCGGGGATGAAAATTCACCAGAACTGCAAATACATAAAAGTTCTATAAATGTTGCATGAAAATACGGAAAAAGAAACCACACGGACCAGGCTCCAACATTATTAAACTAATAATGATAGTCTAATAATGATATCAATGATATCTTATGATATCAATCCAGCGGAATAAGAAGTCAGAAGGAAGTTTCAACTAAAATGTATTTTGATTGTAGATCAAATTAAAAGAAATTATTATACCGAAATCTTAGCAATAAAGAAATAATATTTGGTACTGGTGCATTATACCTAACACACGAAAGAAGTGAAGTTTGGTTAAATCTAATGAAATAAAATAAAATAGGATGAATATGTAACATTTTAGAAACAAATTTTGACTATATATTTGCTCATTAGGGGGAGTGAGGGGCAAAGCATAGCTTATATCAAATACGTAGCCTAACCTTACCTAGGTACCTCCCACCCCCTAAACCCCAAAAAACAACAGTTTAAATATTGTAAATTCAATGAGAAACCACGCTTTGCGATCAATTTAGATAGCAAATACCCGTTTGACGGGTTTCCATGTCTGCATTCCTTGGGCAGTCTATACCGCTGTATTAGGTATAATGCACCATTATCTAATATTTTTTAGCTTTAAGCGCTTAGCTTTTAGCCCTTAGATAAAAAAAAATCAAAGAAAAAGTGCAATTTTCCTGAGATAAAAATCTTAAAGCGGGGATAACATCTCCATTTCTTGGGGACATTATTCCCATATCCCCAACAAATGGGTATAATATAATTTACATTAAAGAAATAGATATGGAGGGGGTATTTTGAGCTAAGCAATGATGAAGGAACCGCAGGAGTTAAGCAATGATGAAGGAGCTAAGCAATGCAGAAGGAAAGTTATGTTTGTACTGCCTGTAAAAAATAATGAAAAAAAAAACAGGAAAAAAGATGGTACTTTCCCATTATATGGGCCTTTACAAGGAAACCAGTGACGAAAAACCCGTTCTTAACGGGTTAATTCAAGACACCGCTATAGAGTAATACAATACATAGCGTGGTTTTAATTGCGTGTACGATGTTTAAACTATTGTTTTTTGGGATTTAGGGGGGGGGGAGGGAGGTACCTAAGTTAGGTTAGGTTACGTATTTAAGGTACTGTTTTGCTTAATGGTACACACTAAAGAAGTGAAGTTGGTTTAATTCTAATAAAAAAATAGGATGAATATATAATAGTTTAGAAGCAAATTTGGGCTATATATTTGCACATTAGGGGGTGGGGGGTAAAGCATGGCATATATTAAATACGTAACCTAACCTAACCTAGGTACCTTCCCCCCTCTTAACCCCAAAAAACCACAGTTTAAATATTGTAAATTCAATCAGAAACCACGCTCTTCGATCAATTTAGATAACAATTATCCGCTTTACGAGTCTCCAGCACTGCATTCATTCAACTGTCTATAGCCGTTGTGTACCATTAAGCAAAACAGTGCCGTATTTAATACATGCTATGCTTTACCCCCCACCCCCCTAATGACCAAACATATAGCGCAAATTTGTTTATAAACTATTATATATTCATCCTATTTTATTTCATTAGCATTAACCAAACTTGACTTTTTAGAAAGGCCCATATAATGGGAAAGTACCAAAAAGATTATATTTCATACAAAAAAGAAACATAAAAGAGGTAAATCAAGAATAACAAAACATAAAATTACGCACAAAAATTATCATGTTGAAAAGTATTTATTCTTTAATAATTTTCGTATTTGGCTTGCTACAATAGTTCAAGGAATTTTTTTGATCAATTTTTATTATATTATATCAACTTCTACTCGAGGTTAGTCCACTATCCTTACCCTCGTGTACATTTTCGAGTGTCAATTCCACAGCCATGCGTGGCGTACTCCGCTTTAAACATAGACTCACTTTCTTCTCGAAACACCTCCTCATATCACGCGTGGTAAACTCCCACCACGCGTAGTGCTCGCCATATGGTGAACACGATTTTTTAAAGCGACAAAGTGCAGAGACCTCCCGCAATGATATATTTAACAAGGTAGACATACAAAATAAGCTCAAATTAACTGACTCGTAATATTTTCCAATATCTATAGAATTTTACAAACTAAGGCTTTACTGAAAAGGCAAAACTAACCCCAAAAAATAAGACGTCCTGTTAAGAGTGGGCAATTCCATAAGGTTATTAATAGTCTTTCACCAGTCGTGACTCGTAATATCACTAACTTTTAGCACACAATTACACTTCTTGAAGAAAAACTTAAGCAAGCTCAGTTTTCAGTAAAGCGCCAGTTTTTGGAACTCTACTGATGCTAGAAAATTTCACGAGTCGGTTTATTTGATTCACTTTTGTAGATAAATCTTATGTAAGCTGCAACGTAATAATTTGAGCTTGTTTTAAGTTTCAACTTCGCTTGTTACCTTCGTAAGAAAAAACTTCTTTTTTAAATTTTTGCTCGTTTTAATTTTTGTAATGAACACTATAAACCTTTAAAAAAAATTTTTTTACTTACGCAACGAGACTAAAGAAGTCAATGATTATTTGTTAAAACAGAACATTAAAAACAATTTCAATCCTTGTATCCCATAAGCATTCCCATGAGATATATGCAACTTGTCACAACTGATCGATCCAAGGAGTATGTTGTCATCGATAACTTTGAGAATTTACACATAACAAATCAAATGAAATACATAATGGTATTTTTTTTCAAAGTGCATTTTCAGTTTTCACTTACTAAGGGGGTGGGAGTAGGAGTGAACAAGTGGGATATTATAAACCCCAGTAAAGTATATTATAAACTCCCATTAAGTAAACCCCCATTAGTAAAGTATTATAAACCCCCATTAAAGTGTTTTCGACCGTCGAGATCACAATGGTACACTCGTTATGTTTCCTGGGCTTTCCAGTCCTAAATGCCATCGAAAAGTGCATTTTTGATGGCACATGGCACTTGACGATGGAGTTATCAAGGCGATTTTATAAGATGCAGTAGCTTTTAATTGAGTCTCTCTGAGATCTTGCGGTAGCCTTTTAGCTCTAGGAGAAACAACTTTCTACCTAACTAACTGTACAATGCTAACTACAGCTACGTATTGTTTTTGTACTCACAGTTTATTACGAGCACGAACTGTTTGATACTTCAATTAAAAACAATAAAAAACACTTGTTTCTAAATGGCGAACCTGGTCCATTGCTTTCCTTAGCAGAACCTCCCAGTACCACTATTTTGGACTATCGTTCTTGCGCACTGAAAACAGTGTTGCCGCTCCTAGTGATTTATCACTATTTTTAGAGATTTTTATATGACGCAAACAAAAAAAGTCACTAAATCAGCTCATAAATGGCTACATTATTCAAAGAAAATCACTAAATCAACCAAAAATACCTAAAATCGTGTGATTTATTTTTTCAACGGGTGGAAACTCTGACTGGGAAGCGAATGGGCATGTAAGGTGTGTATTGGAAAGTTGTACCATCCGTCCTAAATTTGAACCAACGGTAGCGTCGAATTCGGATTTTTTGTGTGAAAAAAATACCTTCTCTTACTTTTCTCTTAAAATTCCTTATACTTTTCAAAAGGCTGTGAGATTTTAAATAAAATCAAAACATGGTTTTTTATAGATATATGGATTTTATATACAGGTTTAGCCATTTGTCTGTTATGCAGGTCTAGAATAAACAGGAATATTTACATGTAAAGTGAACAGAGAAAGGTTTTATACCCTTTTCTTAAAGCTCTTTATAATTTCCAATGGGTATAAGGTTTTAGTTAAACTGAAAGCATAGCTTTTTGTAGATACACTAATTTTGACTATCGGTTTAGTCATTTGTGGATTATTAAGCTTTCAATAAAGAAGCATATGTACATGTAAAATCCATGGACAAACTTTTTCTTACTTTTCTATTCCATGTGCCGGGACACAGTGACATAAAAGGGCAAAAACGTGACATATTTTAGAAATTTAGGGCATAAAAGGGCGAAAAGGAGGCACTGGATTGAACTGGATCGAACTGCGTATTGAAACGCAGAGTACATCTGCTTTTTTTCTTCTTTTTCTATTCCATGTACCGGGATACAATGTCATAAAGGGGTAAAACCGTGATATATTTTAGAAATTTTGGACATAAAAGGGTGAAAAAGGCGCACATTTTGTAAATTATATGACATAAAATGAAATATTTCCCAATTGTATATTTATTTTTGTATTTTTTTTTTTTTTTGAGTATCCAGGTTTCGCAAGAAATGCCGTGAGTATAGGACTTTCTCCAAAGTAAAGGATTTGCATGTTTATACGAGTCTTGTACTTTTTTACTAAGTCAGTTTGTATGAATGTTTTATATCGATTTTTCTCGTTTTCATTATATTTTATGTTAACTGGCGCTTTAAAAGAGGTTTACAAAGCGTCTTAAGGTCAATCATACAACTGGTAAAAAATTACCTCTAGTTTTTGAGATTTCAAGATGGATACATATTAGCTAAAAAGGACACATTTTTGGATGCTCAGGGGACACATTTACAGACCAAAAAGTTGGCAACCCTGGCTATCAAGCTTATCTGAAACCTTTGAAAAACATAAGAATGTGAAATGAAATACTAAGAAAGTATTTTTTCATCTACCTTACATAAGTATATATGCCTATTAATGGTTATACAGGGTTATGGTGAAATAAACAATATGCAGTCAAAAAGTCTGGATTTTTTATTACATGTATAATTTGATTTTTTTTTTTCTTTGGTTAGATTTGGATTTTAGTGGCGAATTAAGAGAGGGTGTTATTATGCTATCCTTATTTTAATTAGTGTTGTTAATGTCTGATATTCAGAGAATTTCAGCCGTCCATCTCCAGTCTTTTTGAGCCTTCATCTTGCCACGGCCGTATTCAGCATTTTTTTTTGGGGGGGGGGGGTTGAAAAAAAAATTAAAGATCAAAAATGTGCTTGTATTACGTTTTTACGAGTCTGATAAACATTTCGGGATGGGGGGGATTCAAACCCCCTAACCCCAGAAAATGACCTTGCCCGGGCAGTTGTGCGTGTATATATTTTATTTTGTAGTTTATAGTAAATAAAGCAAGTCAGGTTCCTTTCGATTTCGGTTACATTTTGTCTCTCGGAAAATCCGCACTTATTTTGACGAACCCCTAATCTTCAGCCCTTCATGATTCTATTTTCATCCTGCTAGTTATTTCGTCGGTTCCAGCTAAGATATCACGCGTTTTTATTTCAATTCGCACTGTTTCGAATAACTAATTATCATTTCGAACCGGATAAGCTCCACAAGCAGTTTAAACTGGATCGAACTGCGTATGGGAACGCAGAGCACATCACGTTTTTTTTATTTTGTTTTTATTTTATTTTTTCCCTTGCCATAAAACATAAATAACATGCAACTGAAACGCCAGGGTTATTTATATTAATTTGGGTGATCGCTACGCAGGTGCCAACTCGTACTTTTACCCTTCGGTAGTTGAGCATTGAGCAACTAGTTGTAAGAAACCATGCTTTAATTACAGGCTTTTAAGAAATGTGCAGAAGACCAAGATTGTCCCGTCGGAACAGTTTGTGATGTGAGCAGAAATTTGTGTATTATAGTCAAGAAAAATAAACAGGTCTCGCATAATGCCACAACTAGAAGATATAAGACTGAGACCCCAGCTCAAAAATTTACTGCAACCACTCCTATCTTAATTAAGGAAATTCCTGTCACTGAAGTAACAATTACAGCTCTTTCAAACTCTGATGCTGTGGCATTCTGTAAGTATTCCTACTCCAGCCCCTCGTCCCCCCCCCCCCCAAAATGAATTTTTATTGAATGCTGACTCACAAGCCTAAGAGGTTTAGCGGCTAAGTAAAATGCTTTTGCAGAATCATAAAATAGCATGTTATAAAATAATAAGAAAAAAATTCTCTATGATCGTGCACTAAATTGAAATCAATTTATTAAGCAATTATTTCTTCTGAAAACAACTCTGATCTACCCAAGTACAATAACCATCAAAATTTGACAGATTTATTCATTACTTAATTTTCCTAATGTTCTTTTACCACTACTTTAATAGAAGCTCAGGAGGCCACACTTACTTGTACTTGCAGCTGGACTAAGTGCTTTCCACCTTATCTGGTATCTAAAATTCAGATGTTTCGCAGGATGTTTCTTAGCAGGCCGCATGACATATGATCTATTGTATAATTTTTTCTGTCCTTTCCGACTTTTCTATGTGATGATTCGGTACGGCTTTGTTGCTTGCCAACTAAGAAAGCAATAAGTAACAAGCTTGAAGGCGTGCATGTCTTATCTTCTTAGAGTAACGCTCTTTTTTGTTTTTCCTTTTTCATATCCTTAATAAATTAAATTAAATTAATGAAAATAATGAAATCTTAAACTGAATGAAAGCCACGTAAGCCAAACATCCAAAATAAACTTTTAGTTCTGCAAATTTATTATTTTTCGCTTTTTGCATGGCATGAAAATGAAGCGAAATTATTCTTTCGACTTATTTAATAATTTTTTCTTGTGTTCTTTTAGAAGGCTTTTTGTGCGTTCCATCTTAACTTGTCATGTAGAGATGTAGATTCACTTTTTTTCATTCGTTGAGATTCCTTTATAAAAAAAAGAAAGGGTCAAAATGTTTCCTTGGCTCCTTGGTAAAATATATTTAAATAACGAGGTATTTATTTTCATTTAGGTTGGGGTTAATTTCGTAAGAGGATGTAAATTATGAAGTGGCATGCTACTTAAATGCGGACAAGGGAGGAGTCAGACCTATGACCCATGAAATTACTTATTTTTCAAAAGCCCCATACCCTAATATGTTCAACCATTTTCATAAAATTGCCGGATTGTTTTACTGTTTCGATGACTTGAGGCTTCGTACAATTAATTAGTATTCTAGGATCTACGTGATCTACTTCAAATTCAAATACGTGGGAGTCAGCAGCAGGGGCTTCTGCATCTGACAACGGAATTCAAGGGTTCAAGTGGTTATGGTTCAAGGGGTTAACACTGAAAAAATAACACTGCCCTAAAACCTTCATAATTCTGAAACAAAAACAAAATCTTTAAAAATAGTGGTTTTCAGTTATGAATACACCTGAGATAGGCCTAAGGAGGGGGGGGGCACAAAGCTTTTTTTAATGCCTTTAGCTCTTTAAATATTTGTATCTCATTTAGATAAATGCAGCATACCTTAATTTGGTCTTAAAGCTATGACCAACCAGAGTACAGAATACTTTCCTTCCCCCCTTAACCCCATTTCTTTTTTATTTCCTGCGGTCCAAAGCCGTTGCAACAACTACAGAGTATACAGACCCATATCTCTTGCTTGCCAACCCACTAAAATCCTCACGGAAATACTCCTAGGCCGCATAAGAAACATGAGAGACCGCATAAGGCCGCATAAGAGGCCGCATAAGACAAGACATGTTATACCTGTTTATCAAGCTGGATTCTATCAGAACAGATCCAATATATACCAAATATTTGTCATGAAACAAATCACGGATCGATATTTGGAATTCGGTAAAGAGCTATACCAACTGTTTATCGACTTTAAGCAAGCCTTTGACCTAATATGGCGAGATGGTCTCTGCCATATCTTGACTCACTAAGGAATTTCCTCTTACATTATCGAAATTATAAGGAGTATGTACAAGAAGGTGAAAAGCATAGTGCAGACTAGTGAAGGACTCACTGAGGAGTTTTTACCTCTGCAGGGGTTCTCCAAGGATGCCTCCTCTGACCCACTCTTTTCTGCCTATTCCTAAACAGTGGGCTGGCAGTTGTCCCTCATAACACGGGAATAGTCTTGGGAGGATACCTTTTTAACCGACTTGCCTATGCTGATGACATTAATCGTCTGAGCGGAAAAATAGAGGAGATCCAAGCCAGTGCAAACTCTCCCAACGAAGCACCTAGTTGTTTTGGAATGATGATAAACGCCTGCAAGACCAAGGTGATGAAAGTATCACAGCATGCATATACTGGCCCCTCCCCTCACCAAAGTCACTATTTGGGGTGAGGAAATCGAATGGGGCGACCAATTTATTTACCTAGTAAGTGTTCTGAACTCCAGAAACGACTCCTCAAAAGAAATCAAACGACACCTGGCTCTTGCCTCTGCATGCTTCAAGTCACTGTGCTCTATTTGGAAAAATAGACACCTCCCCTTAAAACGAGATCCGACTCATCCGTACCTTAGTGATTCCAGTTGCAACGTATGAAGCAGAGACATGGACTCTAAAAGCCGATGACAAGCACCAACTGGTAGTATTTGAAACTAAATCGCTCCGAAAGCTCAGTGGTATTACTTACATTGACCGATTATCAAACGAACAACTGCTGTCCTCCTTGGATTGCCCTCAAACCATCATGCAGATCGTCAAAACTCCAGCAGCTCCGATGGTTAGGACACGCTCAGTGTATGTCCCCAACTCAACTGTCTAAAAATAGCCTTTGAGGGAAGAATAAATGCCTCTCACCCCAGGGATGACCTCCCAAGTGCTGGTGGGGAAACTTTTTTGACCACCCCAACAAAGTACTACTAAGGACTGCAACGGACAGGGAGGCATGCTGAAAGTATTGTTATGATGCCATTGGAGGAGGAGCCCTGAATCGGCCAACCCGGCCGGATGGGAGTTAAGTAAGTAAGTAACTCTATTTTTACCTTTATTATTTCCCATGACATAAGAAAAGAATTAAGTCATCCTTCACATCTCTACCCAAATACATTCATCTAATAAATGATGTAATTTTAATATTTTAATAAAAAAAATTATTCCTTGTTTTTGGTAAACCAATACTGTCATTGTTTTTCCTGCTTTAATTAAAATTTAATTAAAAACTTAATTAAATTAAAATCCTGCATTTTAATTAAAAATTTGGAACTATGAAATTACTATGAAAGGCAGTTTCATGACCAAATCTTTATCTTATCTTACATAATATTCCATGCATATAAAATGTAAAGTAAAAATTAAAATTAAACAATTTTGATTACAAAATAGGCCCAAAGCAATTGAAAATAATTCATTTTCTGAAATTATTTTTTTGCATCTTGTAAAATGTTCAAAAGAATGACGATTTTTGAATAGTATTTTTTCTCAAAACGAATAAGAGAATTTCGGTAAAACCCTCAAAAATACAAGTAAAGTGGAAACACTGGTCATGACTGTGAGGCTTGGAAGTATCTGAAGAGCACAAGCTCCAAATTAGTACAAGACAAACGACAGTTTTGGATGTTTTCTTTTGTCAATTCTAAAAGTGTTGTTTTCAATCCTGGCACATTAAAGTTATTCTTCAAAATTGGAAAAGATCAGAACCCTGAGAGGGAACGTCAATAGTAAACCTGAATCTTTTCTAAGTTATTAAATTTTTATTCTTCAATGTTTAAAAAAAAAATCAGAATCCTGAGAGGCGAACCCTATCAGCTATCGAATGATAGCTGATTTTCTCAAGAACCCTGAGAGAAAATGTAAACCCTAAAAGCCTAAGCCTAAATCTCCCTGGCACATTAAAGTTATTCTTCAAAATTGAAAAAGATCAGAACCCTGAGAGGGAACGTCAATACTAAACCTGAATCTTCCCTAAGTTATTAAATTTTTATTCTTCAATGTTAAAAAAAAAAAATCAGAACCCTGAGAGGCGAACCCTAAACCTTAATCTTCCTGAGATATTGAAGTTTTTTTCTTCAAAATTTGAATGTCTTATAATCTTCTTGGGGAGTCAGCCATACCCAATTTAATTATCATGCAATTTAGCTATCATAATGATTATAACTTTTTTTTCTAGCCCCACCTCCCGAGGATGCCGAAAATCGATTAATTGAAATTGATGTCGACACACATAATGTTTACATACCGCTACTGATGCTCAGTCTCCAAAATTTTTATGAAAAAATTATTTTTTCACTTGGTGTAATTATTATACTTCCCATTGCAATAGTATTAGGTATTGCGTTTCTTATTTTAATAATACCTTTAGGCTTAGTTTGGCATATTTTTAATGTATTTTTTACTGCTTACGAGACTTCTGGTATAGGAAGAAATATCGGAATTAATAAGCCGAATTTTGAAGGTCTACTGAAAATGGTTCAAAATGCGATAGAAATATATAAAGAAATAAATGAAGTTTAATCAGAAATTGCATGTTTACAGTGATATATTTAGAAATATCAGAGATCTGAAGGAATAACCTAAAATTCTAACCGGAAGGAATCTACCAAAGAGTATGGTAAGAATGAAAACTGGGGCTAGTGTTGACAAAAAGAAATTATCAACGCCATCTAGAGTTTGGCTTCATCAATGTGACAATAAGAATAATTAATTTAATTAGTGTAATTGGTAAAATTAGGGTATTAATAAGCCTCTGATCTCAGTTCCTAACAAAAAAAATGATTACAGAGCTTGAAAAATGCCAAGTATCACCACGTGCTAGATGGCGTTGAAAGTTTTTTGCTTCCGTCACTAGCACCAGTTTCGACTCTTGTAAGTTACCCACACTCTTTGGAAAAAGTGCATGCCGTCAGTGTATTGATAAACTATATGTGGATTTTTCAAAATTCGGGTTAACCTGAGTGTTGGTTGCATAAGTAAATTCATGTAAAGAAAAAACGAATTTATCAGATACAATTTGCTGACAACAAGGCCGTATCCAGGCAGGGGCGTAGGGAGGGGGGGGAGGGCAGATGCCCCCCCCCCTAGACCTTCAAATTTACATTAGATATGACTGAAAAAGCAGATGGTTGGAAAAGCAGTTGATAAAAGGTAGATGGTTGAGAAAACTGGAAATAAACAGAAATGTCCAAATATCGGTTCCGATATCGAAATCGTACCACGACGCGCGCAAATTTTCGTTTTTACTGTAGCACCAAAAATCGCTGCTTAGCACGCAAAATTGGGCAATTTTAACACTTTAGGAATTAACCGTTGTGGCAGCCCTGTACAAATTACTACCTCTTGGTATATCAAATAAGTCTGATGAAAAGAAGCAGCCTAAGTGTTCAACAAGTTTGAGTGTTTTCTAATCAATGGATATCCGGAATTTTTTTCAGATTTTTTCAGTACTATCGACTGCTCCCCCCCCCCCCCCTAGACAATATGCTGCCTACGCCCATGTATCCAGGGAAGGTGCCGTGTTTGACCCCACCCCCCAAAAAATAGCATCTGACTCGTAAAAACGTAACAAAATCCACACAAACAAATTTTTGATGTGTCTTTTAGTGTTTTGTAAAAGATGTGGGTGCGTGTCCCAAAGAGAGACCATAACTGTCACTAAGAACTTTCAAAGCTGAACCAGACGAAGTTTACTTTGGTTCCATGACAAGTCCACAAGGCAGTAGGCTCCATGACAGTTTCTATAGCACCAGACCACAAAATATTAAGTCTAGTATGACTCTAATCATCCACTTACCTATATTTTCTCCTCAGGACTTTGTCCGTTGAAATTCCTTTTAAAGTAATCAACAAACAAGTTTTTTAAGGATAACTTCCCTGGGAGATCATCGCAAATGGAGGTACAGCTTCTTAAAAACCTGTTCTTCAAATATTCAGTGTATGTAATCTGAGTATTGTTTTTTTTTTTTACGTGAATGCCGTTCCACGGATATTCTTTAAGAAGAATGGCTAATTCCAAAATGAAAAAAACGCTTACTTCTAGTTATTTTTGATCTTCCACCATTCTGCTTAGACTTAGATCATTCTGCTCAGACTTGAATAATTCTGCCAAACTTACATCATTCTGCACAGATTAACCTAATTCTATTCAGACTTAAATCGTCATGATCAGACTTGCATCATTCTGTTCAAACTTACATCATTTTGCTCAGAATTGCATCAATCTTTCACCATTGTATCATTCTATCACCTCCTATAATATTTTCACCACCTAATCTTGACGCACCAGACAGGCAAGCAAAAACCCAGACAGATAGAGAAAATGCCCATCTTTCTGGCCATTTTGTTCTAGATTTTTCAAACAGTTCGTGGTAACGAACTGTAAATAAGGAGCGACCCGGCTCAATAGTAACCGTAACTCTGAAAAATGAAACTTTGATACCAATAGATACATCAAAAGAATCAGATTTTTATGTTAATTTCCAATATATAAGTTTTATCAAGTTTAGTCTTACCCATAAAAAGTTATGCGCCTGAGAAAATTTGCGTCATTTTTGAAAAAAGGGGGAAACACCCCATAGAAGTTTCGAGCCCCTATCTACAAAAAAGTGGAATATTGTATTTTTTGCCAGAAAAAAGATCAAGGATGCATGTTTATTTGTTATTTTTTTTCACAGGGGTGATTGTATCGACTCAGTGGTCCTAGAATATCGCGGAAGGGCTCATTCAAACGAAGATTAAAAGTTCTAGTGCCCTTTTGAAGTCACCAAAAAATTGGAGGGCAACTAGGCCCCCTCCCACACTCATTTTTTCCCAGTCACCCGATCAAATTTTGAGATAGCCATTTTGTTCAGCATGGTCGAAAAATACAATAACCATGTCTTCGAGGATGACTTAATCCCCCACAATCCCCGGGGGAAGGTCTGCAAGTTATGAACTTTGCTCAATGTTTACATATAGTATTGGTTGTTGGGAGATATACAGAAGTTTTCAGGGGGGATTTTTTCTGGTTGTAGGGGGGGGGGGTCTTATGTGGGAGGATCTTTCCTTGGATGAAGTTTTCATGGGGGAGGGGACATTGCTATGAAGGGGGCGCCTGATTTCCCAGCATTATTTAAAAAACGATCAGAAATTAAATTAAAAAAAGAAATTCAACTGAAGGTAAGGAGCAAGATCAAAACTTAAAAAGAATAGAAATTATTACGTATACCATTGGGTTCGCCCCCTAGTCATTACCTCACTTTTTACGCTAAAGTATTTTTAGTACTTTCATCAGAGCTATTTATTATAATTAACGTCCTTTGCGATTAAGGGGTCGTTCTTAAAGAATTGAAACAAAATTTGAACTTTAGCGTAAAGAGTGAGGTATTGACTAGGAGACGAACCGCCTACTGAACCGTTTACGCTCTATTACAACACAAAATTGAAAGGTCTATTCATACCAGTGACAATTTTCTAAGAATTATATTTTCTATAGTACTAGCAACCAGCTCACCAGAACATACTACGGGATTTTTGCCTCAAAATTATAAATCAATGGGTTTTTGTCACCCTTTATACCAAAACCGTTTTAATGTGCCAGAAAACGACAGAAAGCACCGCTCTGCTGTGGTATAATGTGTTTTTTTCTACTTAAAATTACTACTACTTTAACTAATTACAAATCACTGCAAAATCAAACCGCCTCAAGCCAACACAGTTACGCACGCTTAACCTCCGTCCCAATCTATTCAAAGCCTCTCTCTTTGCACCTTGAAGTTCCTATTTCCCTTAAATCTTTCCTTACGACCTCCTCCCGCCCCATTCGGGGATGGCCGGCTTTTCGTTTGGCCCCAGACGGTTGACCGACAAGGACAGTGTTCGGCAATCTGTTATCCTTCATCCGCAGATCGTACCCTAGCCATCTCAATCCTTCTTTCATTATAGCCCTAGAAACATAATCACATTTTTCGTACAGCTTACTGGTTTAGATAGGGTCAGTCAGTCGGGTACTCAAATCAATCCGTAGACAATTTCTCTGGAAACAATTTGGAAAATCCTTCACCGGTTCTTGAGTGTCTACGCTTTACTTTCAAACTTTTTTCAACTGTGAAAAAACACACTAGGCCTTTTCAATTCTACTTTTGACATCTTCACTGCACCCACTGTCTTTACAAATCATACGGTCTGTAGTGTTGATAATATAATACTGTATAGTCTGGAAAGCAGGAGTCCATTCCAGTTTTATTCAGAAAATCATATTCAGGCTATTCAGCATAGTTTCTAAAACTATTTAGTTTAAGACCCCTTCACCCCCCAAACAAGCAATAAACAAAAGCAGTCACCTCAGGACCCCCCTTATAGCATAAATAATTTGAGCCTTATTACGTATTATGTCATTAGAGCATTCTTCTTTAATTAATTATTGATTGGCTATTCATTTTCCGAAGTTCACAGTTATCCAATATACGTATATCTCATTGAAATCTATGAGACAATAAATAATTTGAACTTCTGTATATAAGTTTTAAATTATTTCTGACCTACCACGACCCTCTTGGTTGAGAAAGAAAATATAGGGGTAACCCCGAGAGGAAGAGAGAGAAAAAAAAGAGCAGAGAGAGAGGGAAAGGGAGAGACAGAGAGAAAATAATTTCATGTTTTTAGGGTAATATAAAGAATAGAATTCCCTTTAAATTTAAGACACCCAGAAACCTTAAAGGAATCTGTGTTTTAGGGAAGAAATTCTTAAAGGGAAAACAAGGTCAACGAAAAAAGGAGCACCAACTAAATTTAAACTAAAAATATTACAAAGCCTTTTTAAGGTGTGGGGGGGGGGGATTGGAGCTAGTCTGCATCCTCTACCGCTTTATACAGTAATTTGTTCTCACATATCGGATAGCCAAGGCCATATCCAAGAGGGGAGGCTACCGAGTTTGACCCCCTCTCCCAAATTTTTATCCAAGTTGTACAAACGTTGTGAAAATGCATATGAACAAATTTATGGTGTGTTTTTATAGTTTTTTTTTACCCCCCCCCCCCACAAAAAAGTTCCGAACCAAACTCCTGGATATGCTCTTGTGGGATAGCTAAAAAGTATTCACATTTAGGTCATTGGTTTTGATGAAAGCATTTATTATTATAATCAAACACGACAAGTGACATTAGCAAAAAATAAAATCAATGTATCACAGTGAAACGGGCAGAATAAACAAAGGTTTAAACACAAGAGCTTAAAAATACAAAATTATACTTTACATCGTATCCTAAACAAAGACTAAAAGTTTCGTCTGAATGATGTTTAAACAGATATTAAAGCCAATATACACTTCAAGAAATTACAAATAGTTTGTCAAGCACAAAAACTCAAATGCACAAGACCATAAGGCCCAATCTTAATTGGCGTAACAGCGGTTATAAGGTTTCTATGTCTTAGGAAGGGGCCCCACCCTCAAGGCCATATCCAGGGGGGGGTTGAGCCCCCTCCCCCCGAAATGTTTGTTTGACTCCTAAAAACGTGACAAAAATGGATACAAACGAATTTTGTATGCGTTTTTTAGTTTTTTGTGTAACCGCCCCCCCCCCCCCGAGAAAAATATTGGGTACGGCCTTGCCCACTCTCCTCTCCTTTTTTTTTTAACCAATAGCCATTCCGAAGCTGTAACAGGATGTTGCTTCAATACTAAGTTAAAAAGAACGGTTATTGCCGTTATTACTGTTAATTACAGTAACACATTACAGTGTTATTACAGTTATTACGTTATTAACGTTATACCGTGTTATTACGTTATAACGTGCTATTACGTTATAACAGTTATTACTGTTATTACCGATATTCACCGATATTACCGATTTTTTTTTGAACCAATAGCCATTCCGAAGCTGTAACAGGATGTTACTTCAATATTAAGATAATTAGAACAGTTCTTATCGTTATTACAGTTATAACGTTATACAGTGTTATTACTGTTATTACGTTATAACGCGCTATTACGTTATAACAGTTATTACTATTAATACCGATATTCACACTTTTACACAAGAATGATGGTTTCTTATTACCGTTGTTCACCAATTCAGACAAACCACGAAACTAATTAAGATGGGCTTAAGAATTCAATAAGCAAATAACAAACTAATAAAAAAGACTAATATTTCTGGTAGATAGCAAAAATTTCATATATACACTTTTTGGAAAATAACAGTAGACACATTTTTGTATAGTGAGCTTCGAGATAAGTTGTGTAGTATATAGACGTCTTAGTTTAAAATGAATTTAGTCAAGTTTCTCCAATCCTGACCAGTGCAAAAAAGTGCATTGTTTTCACTACCCATCACATGGTTTTCACTACCCACCATAAAAATCTCTAGGGATGGGTTAAACAGGGTACTGTTTAAAAAATTAAATTGTATTGTCGTATATAATTGACTGTCGTTGAAATGCTACAAGCCAGCACCTATTTTGAAATAGGTGCATTTTGTAACTGACAAAATGGTGAAGATGCTATTTGAGCGGGTAACAGAGCAGTTTCCCAAGAGAGCGGAAATCAGAACAAGTCAGTTACAGCAGAACTGCAATTTTAAGAAGAAGGTCGTCATTACAATATAACATGCAGAACAATATTGCACAACTCATTAGACCTCACATAAAGATACTGTAATATGATGATAGATTTTGGGTCCCAGTGGGGTTTTGATGGTGGCCTGTTAATACGTTTTCAAATATATGCCTACTCCAAGAAATCTGTTCTTTCTGGCGTACCCGCCAAAGGATAGACATTTGTTTTACGGTTTACAGCATGCTTGACCTTGTATGTCCTTGTATGAAGGTATGTACTGACCATCTCAGTATTCTTGACCTTGTAACTACTACTCCTTAGCTACACAACTAAGTCCCACAAAAAATTCAAACTTTTCGTGCCAGTTTAAAATTTTTATTTTGCATATAGGCAGTGGTGGATCCAGGGGGCGCGCGCCCCCCTAGCGTAGTCTAAAGTAGTGTAATTTACTTAATTAAGTCTCAAGTTTGCGTTAATTAAACTTTCTCCAAAAGCAATTTATTGGATCAACCTATTTTGCCCCCCCCCTAAAACAATTTTTTTCGGATCAAACTATTTTGCCCCCCCCCCCCCCTAAAAAAAATTCTGGATCCGCCCCTGCATATAGGTGAGTTCAAATAAATGTTCTAACCAGGGGAATACTTTTTAGACACACTGTCAGTAGCACATTCAGAATTTTGTTTTCGAGGTGAGTTTCAAAGAAAAATTGAAAATAGAAAGCACAAATAATCATATATTATTATAAACTCCTTATTTGCGATAGTCCAAAGCAAAATTAAGTAGAAATCCGTTTTTCTTTTGTGGATTTTTGATTAGATATACAAGAAAAAGCCAACTCTCATATGGATAGGGGAGAAGCTCTCCCTCCCTTTGTCAATACCTTAAAGTACCAAGTACATAAGAATAAAAAAATACTTCCCCCCCCGGAGCCATGTCCCTCAGATTCATATCTGAAAGCTATGATTTTCAATGGTTTTTCTCTTGGTTGTTTCGATAACATCGAGTTTTTAGGGAGTACCATATCTTTGTCAGTGTTGCCATATTGAACCATGAAACCAAATAAGCAAAACTAATTAGTTAAATTGAGAACGATTTTCACAAAAATTCAAACCCTAACGACCAGTTGATTCCCGAAGACAACTATGGATTCAAAAAAGCCACATTTTCTTAAGCTGTTGCTGCCATCTGTTTTTAGCTTATTTTGGGCTGATTTTTCACCGAGGTTTCCAATTTAAATTTGACACCCACTACTACCCAAAAATTGCATAAATGCACGTGGAGGCCTTTTCTATTAAAAACTGAATTTCCAATGTTTCCAAATTTCTAAGACATATTTGGTTATCTAAGTTTTCACTCGAACTACTTCGATTAAGTTAACTACTTAACTACTTCACTTAACTACTAACCAATTCAAAAAATCAAATTTCATTTTTACTGTCCTTGGTACTTTTAGTGCACAAGTTTCACAGATGCGTACACAATAAAATCAAATCACTTGAATAAACTAAAACGAAAGGATCTTTCCTCTTATACGGTCAAGAAATTTATTTTGGAGAAAAATAATTCCAAGCTATTTGAAACCCTTTGTATTCTAACAGACACACCAATTGGGGAGGGGGTGGTCCTAGATTGATTCCTCCCCCGAAATTTTGAAAAACACCTTTTTGGTACTTTCATTGAAAAAAAAGTAAATTCAATCCCCTTAGTTTACAAAAAAATTATTTTGCCCCTCCCCTCTACATTTTCGTGCATATATAGACACCAGCCCTAGGTCACCACCAATAACCTGTTCAGTTATCCGACATTGAAAAGGTATTCATTTACTAAAGAAATTGAAATGTATATGGAATGAAAATCCGTATTTATTTGTTAATCAAAAATATAAAAGTTATAAACTGCTTTAAAATCAAACAAACATTGCACGTTTAAAGTCATTTGAACATATAATTGTTTATCTACAATAATTTACAGAATATTTATTTTCGGATTATTTTAGACGTAGCTTAAATTAAATACCATTTAGGGTGTGGATAAATATAATCGACGTAATTACACTTTAATTAGGATTATTGTTGTAATCATAATCAAATTCCGCTTAGATTCCTTCCGCTTACCCAGTGTGCCCTTATGATTGGAGATATAAGACCTTGAACAAAAACCCCTTTAAAAAATAATTAAAAAGCTTTAAAAAATAACTCTCAAAACGGTAAATTTTATGTCGGTAATTTAATTCTCTCAGACATTCGAAAATGCACCGTCCCTACATAACATTCCTAATTATTTTGTCCCATTATTAGACATTTTTTCAAAAGCACAGACAAATTATCAAAGCCTAATTTTTGTAATCAGATTCAACTTCACTATACACAAACATGATCAAAGATTGGCAGTGTCACAACAAAGTAGCAACTAAACGGAAAACAGAATATACAAACATAAAAAAAAGATGGCGGAAGATGGAAGCACGTATCGAGAATTTTTGCTCGTGGGTTTGTTTTTTTCGAGGGGCAGGGAGAGGGCGTAACAACTTTTTTAAAGTATCAAGAATTTCTTTATATGCATTTTGTTCTGTTTTTACAAGTCTACAAAAATTTCATGTGAGGGAGGGGGGGGGGGGGTCAAACCAGAATCCCCCAACCCGTGTCTTCTGAAGATGTATTAGGTTTTGGTGTTTTTTTTTAGGTGTGTACGAATCCTTTAGGATGAGTATCACAGTTAAATGGCAAAATTTGATTTTTCCCTTTTTTAGCCTCACCGCCGAGTAAGCCTCTATAAATTGGTAATAATAAGACGTAGACAAGACTGATAGGATTCTCAAAACAGGAAAAATTTCAAAGTCGGTAATTTAATTCCTTCAGGTAAGCAGAAAGCCCCCCCCCCCCCTATGTAAGACCTCTGCTCATTTTACTTTATTATTAGATATTTTGCGGAACATATTTATATTTTTTTTTCGATTCATCAAAGAATTTTTAATGAAAATTCACTGATGTGAAAAATTCAATACCCAATCAGTTCGGAAAAGCGCTTGTTGAAAACGGTGGCTGTTTTAAAATAAAAGCAGTGCCATCATAGGCAGCGCAATCGCGCTGCCTAAGTAAAGAACAATGTTGGCACGCTGTATTGTTTATTTATTTATGTTTTTTTCCATACCATGGCACTTCGTATCGAAGGAGTTGTTACAGAAACTTCGAAAAGGGCTCATTCGATTGGAAATTGGAGTGGCTAGTGCCCTTTTAATAGTCGATTGGATTTTTTTATATTAATTTTTAGATTTTAGATTTAATCGCCGGGGGGGGGGGGGCCCCGGCCACCGTTTTCATCAGGCGCTTTTCCGAACTGATTGGGTATTGAATTTTTCACATTAGTGCATTTTATCAAAAATTCTTTGTTATATTATCTTTATACAGTGTTTTCAGCTTAGCACGAGACAAGACAAAGACAAGTGAAAGAATATATGGGAAATATACAATTTGGGCTATATATTTGCACATAGGGGGGGGGGGGGATAAAGTATTTGGATAGTTTGAAGTCAGAAAGCAATTCTTTCTAGGTATATGGACACTTAAAAAAATTACAGAAGAACAGCGAGGTGTTTGGAAATTTTGTTAACTAAAAAAAAAAAAAAAATAGAAAAAAATCCCGGTATAAAGTAAATGTAATGTTTCATTTAAGATTTTTTTAAAGTGTTAAATGTTTTTTATTTCAATCACCGTTTTTCCAAGTATTTCATACTATTATTAGGTTAATGTAGTGTTTCATTTAAGTGTTTTATGATGATCGCTGATCAAAGTTTATGTTATTTAGGCCTTTTAGATTTTTACGGACCTTTAATATGAGTACGGCAATTACAGGGCAAAATTTATCGTTTTCCTTCTGTGAAGACACCACCTAGTTAGTGGCGTACATAGGGGAGGGGAGAGGGCAACTGTCCCAAGGCGTAGCCTCTGAGGGGTGGCGCAAAACGAACAGCCTAGGTGTAGAAAACCGTAGCTACGCCTCTGCACCTAGTGTGTCTGTATGATTGGTGAAAATATGGACGTTAAAATTCGTAAATTTAGACATGCGATTGAATTCCAGCAGACACCCCCCCCCCCCCAAAAAAAGTCCTTCCACTTATTTAATTTCATTATCAGACATTTTTAAAAATGCAAAAATAAACTGAGCCTAAGAGTCTGTAATAAGATTCAACTTCACTTGGCATCATGGGCGTAGGGAGGAGGAGGCAGTGGGGGGGGGGGGGCAGCTGCCCCCCCCCTAGACCTTCAAATTTACATTAGATATGGCTGAAAAAGCAGATGGTTGGAAAAGCAGTTGATAAAAGGCCCTCCATCACACTATCGACTGCCCCCCCCCCTTAGACAATATGGTGCCCATGCTTGGCATAAATAACCTTAAAGATTGGCATTATCACAAAGAGCAGTAACTGACTGAGAAATAGAATAAAAACTTTCAAAAAAGTAAAAAACATTCAAAACAAGAAGACAGAGGAAGTCTTAGTCTTAGCACATAAAAAAAGGTTAGTTGTTTTTGATGCTTGAAAAAAAAAAAAAAAAAAAAAAAAAAAAAGACTGAAGATAAACAAGGTAATGGACCCTTTACCAGCATATTCTAATTTATCCTCTCCCATTTTACCGTTTTATTCTCAATATCTGGTAAACTAAACTTCTTTTTACCAATTTCTGTTTTAATTCTTTGCAAAATTTTTCTTTAGTTTCAGAATAATCATATTCTTCCCAAGAAAAAAAGGAGTGGAATTTACGGAGGATATCCACTGTAAAAAAAAAAATCATGTAACACTAGATGGTGATATTAAACGTATTTGAATATTGATAAATGGTTCAGAATTTATATCGGTTTATACTAGTTTTTGATTCTTTTTCTTTTTCCGCTGTTGACTCCAAATTTGGGGTGATTGAAAATTACGTGGCAATTTAGATATTAAATTTAGATGTTTATTTAGATATTAAAATTATTACAAGCGTGAGCATTTTATGCTGCAACACATTTACTTAATTTGAGTTAATCTCTGAAAGTTAATCGCTGAAAGTTAATCTCTATTTTTAAAATAACATTATATTTATTTATTTAGAATTACTTATTTATTTAAATAATATTACCTTTATTTAAAATGACAACAGAGGAGAAACCTGGGAGAGATTTTTTGGAAACGTAACCCCCCCCCACCAGAAAGTCAAAGTTGAACTAATTGACAATGATATCAATTGGGGGAGTAGGGGGACATGTGCCCTCCTAAAGTTTTTTAACCACTACCTAATTTTTTTAAAATAGATTTTTTTTTTTTTTTTCATTGTAAACACGGAATAACTGAGAAATTTGCCCCTGGATTTTAAAGATACATTTTGCTTCTCCCTATATGTTTGTGAATTGAAGCCACTGTAATTACAGGGATGGAGGAGCGATAAATAGCAACAGGGGAGCCTAAGTTTCGGTCGTACGCTTTACAAACTTTAATTCCGTGTCCATCCCTGAATGACAGCCATGTTTTACCGGACACTAAATATGTATCTAACCTATTTTATTCTACCAAAATTACCTACATCTGAGAAGCTTGGAAATTATAGAATCTTTTCAAGGAAACTAATTTTTTTTTCATTTTTTTTTACTTCATATGGAAACTTCAAAAATTATTTATTCAGAGAACAAGCATTTCGACTCGAATAAAATATTACTCTTCAAAGTAATGATATATAAAATCCGAATCAATTGACTAGTCGAAGAAATTTTTAAGAAAGCTTAAAGCATTTAAAGGCTCATTCACACCAAAGTGTGATTAGTTACACAACACACCACTTTAATAATAAATAAACGCTTAAGAAAAAACTAAAAGAAAGAGAACATTTGGAACAATCACTAGATGACTCGAGTGAAGTGGCAGATAATTCGGTTTCAGCGGCAGGATGTGCAATTTCTGGGCGGGGCTCGTGAATTTGGGTGGGACACCCCATCCAAAAAGGGGCACTCAATGATGGGGATTGGCTAACAACTCGCATTCGCATGTCATTGAACTGCCAAAATACTTTTCCTTTGAAAAAGTAAGTTTTACCTAGAAAAGAAAAAAAAATATTCATAAGAAACAACAATAAAAAATAATGAACACTAGGAACCGAAGAAAAGAAAAGACAACAGCAACAGCAACTCAAAAAAAAAAGGGAGGGGTGTTTCCTTTGGTTCTGACAGTCTATTAAATAATTAATAGATTAATCCTGAACTAAGTAGTAGTCTAAAATAAACACATCTTATATAATTAATTAATCAATTAAACATAAATAACTAATTGTAGCCTAAGTTTTGTTCTTTCAATTTCGAAAATTTTGTTAAACTTTTTGATTATTTCATTATCATAACTGAGCAAGTTGTCCATGGACTCTTTTTTCTATCACTTTGGAGGGTAGTGTCCACCAAGCCCCACCTTGGTGGGCCTAACAATCGCTTACTTAATTTTTTTTTTAGACCCATTAGTTTGTAATAAATCGGTCAATGAAAAAAAAAAAAAAAACTATAGTACTAGTGCTGAATTCGAAACAGAGATAAAACTTTAATAAAGTCAAGTTAAATTCAAGAGAGAAGAAAAGAAAGATTACAATAGAAATCATGATAGAGTGCTTTCGAACTTGATTAGAAGAACCGTTTAGATGCCAAATACGCAGAGGTAGTAGAAAAAAGAATAGAGGAGATTCAGTGAGAAGGTATATTTTTATGTATCTATTATCTAGCTGAAAAAAAGTACAATGTTTAAGTTTGCTTATGCATTTCATGTGCTGAGAATTGTCGGAGCAAATTTCCGCACGGACAAATCAATTAAATTGATTAATTAAGTCGAGTCAGCTAATTAAAGAACAAAGATCTGGATATAGGTTAAAAACCTATAACAGTTTTACAGTATAAACAGTTTTAAAAGTTAAAACGTTTAAAACTGTTTTAATACTTGAAACATTTTTAAATATTAACGCAAGATGCCATGTTTGATATCGTTCCATAGTTGAGATTCAGGTGTATCCATCTGCCGGAGTACATTTCTGAAATTTGGCGTACATGGCTTTTCAGATTAAAAGTACGTTGAGAATTAGTTGAAAACAGTTGAATAAAAGACACTTTCTATTTTTTAACTAAGTTTAAATCCTTCTCCATGAAAAAGTCTAAGTAATATACTGATTGTCCTTTTTGGCCAACCGTCTAGGGCTAAATGAAAAGCAGGTCATCCTCGGTTGGGGTGGGAGGATATGGTAATGAAAGGTTTAAGAGAAATGGGAACTTTTTGGGAGGGTGTGTAAAGAAGGAGGCTTTGAATAGATTAGGATGGAGAGGAGCAAACGTGACTGTGTTGGCCTCAGGTGGAGAGGTTGGCCTCTCGTGGCCTCAGGTGGAATAGATTAGGATGGAGAGGAGAATACGTGACTGTGTTGGCCTCAGGTGGAGAGGTTGGCCTCTCGTGGCCTCAGGTGGAATAGATTAGGATGGAGAGGAGCATACGTGACTGTGTTGGCCTCAGGTGGAGAGGTTGGCCTCTCGTGGCCTCAGGTTGAATAGATTAGGATGGAGAGGAGCATACGTGACTGTGTTGGCCTCAGGTGGAGAGGTTGGCCTCTCGTGGCCTCAGGTGGAATAGATTAGGATGGAGAGGAGCATACGTGACTGTGTTGGCCTCAGGTGGAGAGGTTGGCCTCTCGTGGCCTCAGGTGGAATAGATTAGGATGGAGAGGAGCATACGTGACTGTGTTGGCCTCAGGTGGCTCGGCACTGCGGTGAGTTGTTGGTAGTAGTAGTAATATCAAAATCTTGTCTCGGTGAATCAAAATTTGAGACTTAATGAATCCATGATATATTCATCTTTTTTTTTATACAAGTTACAGATAGATAAGATAAGATATTTATTTCAAAAAGATCACTATCACAAGCCCACAAAGGGCCGAATTCACTTTATTAGTTAAATTCATGTTATTAGTTAAATAAGATGAAATCTGGCACGTCTAAGTCTATCTGGTAGAAAAACCCAAGAGGTGATTGAGGAGCAGGCGGATCCTTAAACTTAAATAGTTATTCATACAATTGCTAAATACAAAAACTAAACATAGTTTTTGGGCCTCCTAAAGAGCCTACTAAATATAGCCTACTAAATAGTGGTTATCATGATTGCTATCCATAAAACTCTGGTTCAATTCTAGTAGCACCCCTATATTCGTTTTGTTAACATTTGTTTTGGGGGTAGAAAACAGGGGGAAATAACAGTGATGGGTCAAGAAAAGCGAGGGGGAATTCTCTGGAAAGGGGATAGGAACTTATTGACGTTTTTAAGAAGTTTTTTTTGTACTTTTTCTGCGGAGTTTTTCTTTGTCAAATTTTTTCAACAAAAAGTTTTACTAAATATTTTTTTTTTTACTGTCACTAAGTCTTGTTCATTTTTTTTTTCCAACAGTATACACTAATATTTTTTATTGAATGCTCCTTGTACTAAAACTACTTTCTTCTATTAATTTATTTAAACTACTTTAAATTATATAAACTACTTTCTTCTATTAAACATTTTGTAAAAATACCAAGCAGAGATTAGCTTTTAGTTTTTTTTTTATTACAACACTTTTTTTTCCTCAAAAAATGTGTCACTGAAAGTATTTCAACTGAAAACCTGACTTACTATCAGTCCATTGAAACACTGAATCAATATTATATGGAACTCCTCTCCACATATTCATATCTCTTGGGTAGTCCAACTCGACCGTTTGCTCTTCTTCATCAAATCTAAAAATATTTAAATGTAGCAAAATAGAAAGTAATAGATGTACTAACGTATACACAATTGAGATTTGAGCATGTTTTTAGTGTTCTAGGAAATGAAAGAAAATTTTTGATAGAACGAGGTTCAGATGTGTCTCTGTCGACAAAAATACCCTGATTTAAGAAGAAAATACAAATCGAAATTATTTTACATCTGGTATTCTAATCTTGAATAAAAATAATTAAACTAAGTAAATTTAAAAATCCTTAGATCCTCTGGCGGCTACAGATGCATTTACAGCATCCAAGAAGAGTTGTCATTCACTTCTCATCTCATCGGCGGATCAAACATCCTCCAATTCGGTTGGAGCGGAGCAGTGAGATATGTGAGGTCAGCTTGGTAAGTGCGTCGTATGGTGTTTCTGGGGCTTCCCTTTCTTCTGGCACCACTTGGATGCCCCTAAAGGACGACTTTTGGTAGTCAAGTTTCGGGCTTGTGAATCACGTGCCTGAGGTATTTCCACTTCCAGTATTTTATCACTTCAGCTATCAGTGTTTGAGAAGTCTTCTATCGTACAACAGCGTTCGTTGCTTTTTGGGTCTTGTGGATATTTTGAATGTTTCTTAGGCACAACTATTCGAATAGAAGTTTCTTTTCAAGTTGAAGGTGTAAATTTCAGGTTTCGGGACATAGCAAAGCGTCAAGAAGACGTTGCTGTTGAACAGCCTCAGCTTGAGTAGGAAAGAGTAACGCTAGCTGCGCCAGATCCAGCATAGTTTCCTGCAGAATGCATTAACCTGGCCGATTTTCAGCTTGTCTTCTCACTGGTAATGATAAGTATTGTGGATTGTACTCCATGAATACTAAAATATACGACTTGCTCTAGCTCTATCAACTGGCTGTCGTATGGTAAGTCGAGAGGAGATACATTATTCGCCCAATTTTTTGTTTTATTAGCATTTATCTCTATGCTAAAAGGTTAATTCTGACTTGGAAGAAGCTCTGGCTTCCAGGAATCTAGGAGACTTAAATCAGGCGCAAAATCAACAACTCGAAGTCTCTTACTACCTAACTGGATTCCATAACCTTCGCAGGTCCGGAGAAGTACCCCTCTTATGATGCGGAAGTATTGGATGTTCACATCACTCGTGTTTACGCAGCATTCTGTGCCGTTGTAGAAGGCTTCAATAATTCAGAAGAGTTTATCGGAAATACCATGATATCAGAGGATCTTCCAGAGTGCTTGGTGGCCTGCAGAGTTGAAAGCTTTCACAAAATGTATAAGATCAATAAGATAGCTTATTTCGATAATCATCTGTTTCGTCTAAGAGCGTTCTGAGAGTGAACATAAATTAGCGCATAACTGGCCAGAATTCGTATCGGAATCTGGAAGGCAATAATATTAAATTGGATAGTCACAAATAGTGTGCCGGGTTGAGGCAAGAGATATCTTCTTCTTCTTCTTGTAGCAGAGCCAGGTGTTTATCCGCCTCACCTGGCATCCAAAATTCAGATGTTACTTAGAAATTCATTTAACCGCAAGCTCCCCAGACTCACGATATAATTCATGCCTGATCAGTTTTTGCAATTTGGACCATCACTTTTTTGTGAACATTTTGACACGGGTGCTTTTCGTCCAATTATTAATATTTTCTTCTCTTCTCTAGATTATAGCAAAGCCAACTCAGCATAGTTATGGAGTAATTAATCCTCTTGGCTGCGATATCGTCTTCGCCCGGGGACTCTCTGGACTTCAGCTTTTAGTCACCTTTACTATCTCCCCACCAGAGGGTGGTTCAGTACCTAAAGCTACATTTAGAAATGGGATGTCTTGTATATTGATCTACTTAGACAGAAAAAGTCACTTTTTTTAAACGTGTCACCCAGGCTTCGTTGAATTAAAAGACGAATAATTTGACTACAAACCTTTTTAAAACATTTTCGAATTGAAACTTTTATTAATTAAAAACTCGATGAAGGCATTTTGGGTCTCACAATTCGACTTGAAAATTTTCCCTCCCCCTCCCCCTAAAAAGGAAAAACCGAAGATTTTCATGATTTTCCCGTTATCCTCATGATCTTCATGTAATTCCACTTTTGGAGAACTTTTCAAGCTGGACCCTCCCTTCAAATGAGTGCCACCAGGAAATTTTCCAGGACACTGAGTAAAAGCAAATGGGAGCTTTGTTTTTGCTCAGATCTACATGTTTTTTTTTCTCATTTCCACAATTTTACACCATTTTTTTTATATCTTCTTTATTTCCAAGCAAGTCCTTGCCCCTGTCGGTACCCTTGCCCCCAATTGAAAAAAAAATGGTGAATTTCCTATGGTTCGGCAAGCAGTGGCTTTCGGACCAACTAGAAAATTTTAGGCACTTCAGAGATGAAAGAAAAGTTTTCCAGCACATTCTAACTTTCTCTAATTACTTGTGCAATCTTCCTAATTACTGGTATTAATAATTGACTGGATGGCCTTTCCAGTATAAAAAAGGAAAAAAAAATAGCCGCAAAACAGTTTTGACAACACTGACGAAAGAATAATTCCTTTACTATGAGAAATATCAGATTGCGTTCTTTTTTAGGGATTCTAAGGAGGATAATATCTCATTTGTATTTTTTTTTTCTATCTCTAACTTCCAACTAAAACTCAGAATCGCACTTAACTACAAAGGTATTAAGGAAGGAAAAACATTCAAAAAATGCTAACCTAAAAATAAATGCTTCTTAGAGAGCCAACTGCAGAGCTCGGTTGCAGTTAATCAAAAGGTTGTATGTATTTTTTGGAAAAGTTTGATTTATATCCAAAATCCTTAAATGAATGATTTTCCTCGATTGTTTCAATCCGTTTTTCTATTTTATTTAATTTCCTTTTCCTAATTGTTTTACATTATTAATATTTTTTTTTATCTATCAAAGTACTTATTTTTTAATTCATTTATAAGTTAAGTAATTTATTTATTTATATTTACCAATCAATTTATGTATTAATTTAAATATAAAATTGATTTATTGATTAATCTCAATTATTAATATTTTAGTCGTGTTTTGGACAGGGTTGCCACCGAGAACTTAATCATGTCCCAAGATTTACTGTAAAAAAAGAGTAAAGGATACGGCACCAGACTTCAGAGTCCAAAACAACTGTGTTAATATCTATTTCATGGCCCTTTAGCCAGAAAGTGTGATGGGAGTCTGAAGACGCGCCATCTTGTGCTTTCACACACCCTTCCTGTTTACCTTCACCAGACTCCTCTACGTTCTCATTAGGAACTGGGTTAATGATTGGTCAATAAAGAATTTTATGCTTGAAAGTTGAATGATGTTCACCTCGAGAAATTACAAACAGGAAACATAACTGGCGCTGTAGTCTTGCGTAATTTTGATTTTATCAACTTTAGTTTTACAACGTTGGTAGATGTGAGCCTGATTTTCTCAATGAAAATTAATAATAATTAAATGATTATTGAATAAAAATTGTCTAAGTTCGAATACATAATGTCTCGGAAGTTATTTTCAAACATTACAACTCCAGAGTACAGGTTTCTGTTCCACTAAGAAATGCTAAACATATAAAAGTAAAAATATAATCACCTTCCAAAAAAAAAACAAAAAAATTAGCTTGTAGTATTTAACTGTATGTGAATACTTGTCTTGTTTTTGCGTTACTAAAAAAAAAAAAAAAAAAAAAAAAAAAAAAAAAAAAAAAGCCCCTTAAAGATACGAAAGTATGCCTAGTGAACGCTTCCTCGTTCGCAAGGGGCGGACTAACGGTCCTGAGCTAACGTAATGTTGCTCGAGGATGTTAGACAAAGTTCACGGGAAACAATCGGGTAAGTAATGACTTGACTTTTTTTTCATTAGAAGGGGGAAGGGGGCAGGTCCCTTGGTTAAAAGCTGGCTCATAGTAGTCTTAGATAATCTTATGATTATTTCTTCCTATAAATATACTGTATGATTAGAGGCTTAAAGAGGGGTGTATAGAGGGAGCTTGGCCAAACAACGTCGTCTAGTCTAGTACATATTGCTTTATCATTATGCAACAGAAGTTTTCATTGGTGTCCATTTTCATTGTGTCTTTTCATTTAGTTTTGTTTCAACATAAACTTTCTAGAAAGTTTCAACTTAATACCCTATTAGACAGACTGACCTCCTTACCAAATCAAAATTAGAAACAAAATTACCTCCAATACATCGTTCCACTGAAGAAGTATGTTTTCTTGTTGTGGCCCCATACCATAGCACCATCTATTTTTATGAGATCTTCCGGCAGTCCAAGCCTTGACAATGGACTTGGTCCCTCAACTAATGTGTTACCGTTAAATACATAATAATTCTGACCTAAAAAGATTAGAATAATTAGATACAAAAGAGACGAAAAATCAGTGGCTATGGAATAAAAAATTATAAAGGCTAGATGATGATGATTAGAGAAGAGAAAAGAAAGAGTGACAAAGATCCAACGGGAGTGTAAATTGGACGATTACAGGTAGACCTAGAGCTATTAGTAGTGGTAGCAACCTTGTTGTGGTGTTCTGGAGCTAGTAGTAGTAGTGTCGTTGAGTACTAGGTACATTGAAGGGGCTACTTACTAAGCCCTGAGGGGCCTTCAGTAATAGGCAAACTCAATCATAGTCTGACCACTGGCCGTCCTGACTAGTGTCTGGCAATAAACTGGGCTATTTTGTTAAACATACTGCCAAGATTGGATGGACTAAAGTCAGTATTGGGTGCTAATGGGTGTCAGGAATGGATGTCAAAATTATGCATGTGGGTCAATCCCCTGGAAATTTGAACCGCTGACGGTGACGCAAGAAAAGATCTCTTGAGGAGAAAATCAGAAGCAGGAGAAAGAACTTCTCTTGCTAGCACCAGCTTTGAGGATAGTACCGTTTGCCGCTGATGGCTGGCGAGTAGTGGGCGAATCTCCCCTCTCTTTTGAGGGAACAGTATTGCCTGCCCGAGCCTCTCACAATCTAACAGATGTAGTTCATGGGATGGGATAAACGATGGTGGACACCTTGACACTATCAAAGGAATCCCTTCTATAAAAGAGAATAATGATAGACAAACCCAATCGCAAATTACCATGCCGCAGGGGGTACCAATAGCCCAGCATCTATTGGTGTTTTCTTTAGGAGGGGTGAAGACAGTGAGCCTTTGTGACCCAAGCCTGTCTCCATTGAGCCCACCCATAATAATGCTAAAAGGCATGGAGTTAAAATCTAAAATGAGGATCTTATAAAAAACAGTCAATATCATTGTTCCCAGCGAGTGTAAATACCACTTGCACAAATAAAAAGATATTTGAAGGAAATAAGAAAAGCTAGATGAGGAATAAAATTATTAATGACAGACGCCAATGATGCTGTTAAAAAGAGGCCTGATAAAAAGACAGATGATAATGTGCTTCTCGATCAAAGTATTATAAACAATAGAAATAAATTTTGTATCATAGTATTTTGAATTAATCTCTAGTAACTAATGAAAACTGTTGAAAAACAACAACATAGTAGTTATTAACGGTAATATAATCAAACCATGGTTTCAGCGGTAGTTGTAACTTAGTAAAGAATAACGGTTTATAACGGTTTTAACGATATATAACGGAAATATGATTGCCAGTTGCTCATTTTGAAATCTTTTTGTAAAAAAGACTTTGTCATTGTTTTTCAGCTACTTAAAAGGACAAAAGGAATCGGGGTATTTCCCATTCCCCAATTAGAGACAAGAAAGTTTTTTTTTAAAACCTTATAAATCAAAGATATTAAGCCGAACTGGCCAACCATGGCAAAAAATTAACAAAGAGACAAAAAACTCAATGTAAAAACGACAAACGAGACTGCGGTCAGTAGAGAGAAAAAATGAAAAACTAACACGACGTGGATATTTCGCCTGCATCCAAACTAGGCGTCTTCAGCCCAAGAGAAACAAAGATAAAAAACCAAACTAAAGTAAAATCAGTTAAAGTTAAAGCTACTTGGAGTAAAAACTAAAGTTTTTTATCTTTGCTTCTCGTGTGCTGAAGATCCTCCTTCCCCCCTAAAGTTTAAACTCGATTTCCCATCAAAGAGACAAAACAAAATTGACTTGCCAAAATTAGTTCTAAAATTCTTGATTACTCTAGTTAAAACTACTGGCTGAGAACACTCCCTTGTCTCCACTTACCCGTTATATAACGTCACGCGATGGTTTTCAAAGCTGAAGATTACTGATCGGCTGAAAATTACGGATACTTTCTAATTGTATACATAGAGGAGGTAACAGGCCAAAAGAGGGCTATTCCCCCAAAATACAGTTTATATATTCCCTGGTTCCCGTATATATCTTAATTTCATGATAAGCTTACTAAATTGTTTAAAAATGCATATTTTATGGATGTTACCGTGAATATCCAAAATTGGTGAATGTCGACATTCCCCGGTGAATGTCCGAAAATACTTTTTTTTCCTTGGATTTAGTCACCCTTGTCAGTCAAGTCTTTCAGTTTAATACAAGGTTTGATGATGACAGGTTAGGTTAGGCTAACTTAGCTTAGGCTTTTAACACATTTCTGACATTTATAACCGAATTTAACCTAAACCAACATAATATAACCTAACTTTAACTTTTACCATAAGACTGAAAAAGCTGACTGGCAAAGCTATTTGAACCCAAGCAGACAAAAAGGAAGTTCGGACATTCACCGGTGAATGTCGACATTAACCAGATTTCGCACATCCACGTTAACAGATATATCGCTCGTTTAAAATAATTATCTGACAATCAATTAATAGCCAAGTTTACCTAGGATCTCCCTATGATGCAATTAAGAGAAAGAAACAGACACTAAAATTTACCTATGAACATGACGATATGTCTCTGTGGATTTTGCCTTTCATAAACGGCATCAACATGGCTTATATTATGGGGTATTTCACTCCAGAAACGGGTTATTTCAACAGGAAAACCTCTAGCGACTCCAGTTTTTTGAATTCTCCAATAATACTAGAAGAAGAAGATGAAAATCAATCATTTACTTGCCTGTATGAATTTACCATAAACGCACTAGTTTACAATATTACAGAAAGCGCGTGTTTTGGCGAGATGCAACTTTTTCGTAAACACCACCAGCAAAGATGTCCTATGGTGTTTGAAGAACGCAAAACTGGTTATTTAGTGCTGCCCCTCTATTTACCGTCTGCCACCATTTTTGTTCGTTGGTTACCCGCTTGCGCATTACTATGCTTTGGCTACAGTACCAACTCAGATAAACAATTGTATGATACCTACTCATAAATAAATGATTTAGCCAATCGAAAGCGACATACCAACGGCATTTTGAGTTTGTAGGGTTAGAAATCAATAGGGTTGAGTTCGATGGGGATTGAGTTGCATGGGGTTGAGTTGGCCCGAAACTAGGCCTCCCTAATTGAATAATACATACTTAAATCATATAAACATTGTATTTTCTGTAGTTTTATTTTTTTACTCACCCCGATTGAGGTTGAGTGGATTTATTTTTTTCGGAAAAATTTGACTACACAGGTTACAAATGGATAAGAAAAAGAAGGAAACTTCAGACTTAGCTGAGATGGCATTAAGAAAAAATACTTCTTCACAGACTGGTGTTTGTTTGAATTTTCTAGTTGTACTAGAACAACATATAAAATCACATATTTGTTTGTAAATTCTGGCTAATCCCCCAGTGTAAAATTTTCCCTGAAAACCTTACCCCCCCCCGGAAACTTTCCTCCCCATGGAAAATCCCCCCATCAGGAAATTCACCCCACCATACGAAAAATGTATGCATGCTTCCCAATAAGAAATACTTTACGTAAACGATGGGTAAATTTTATAAATTAAAGAACTTTACCCAGAGGCTGTAGGAGGTCATTTTTTCTCTAAAGACACAGTCTTTTCAACTATGCTGAACTATATGGCTGTTTCAAAATTTGATCGAGCGACTTTAGCGAAAAAAAAGGGTATGGGAGGGGTGTTAGCTACCCTCTAATCTTTTTGGTCACTTAAAAAGGGCGTTAGAACTTTTAATTTTCGTTCGAATGAGCCCTCTCTCGATATTCTAGAGCCATTGGTTCAATACCATCACCCCTGGGAAAAAAATGAACATGCGTGATCTTTCTTTTGACAAACAATACGAATTTCCACATTTTAAGATGAGAGTTTGAAACCTTTACAGTAAGGTTCTCTGAAACGCTGAATCAGACGGTGTGATTTTCATTAAGATTCCTTGACCTCTAGGGGGTATTTCTTCCTTTTGCAAAAATCAGGCAAATTGTCTTAGGCTCGTGGCCTTTGATCACAGTTTATAGAACTAGCAGTATGATCATACCCTATCTCACCCATTATAAAAACCCGGACCAAGGTGCGAGTGCTCCAGAGAACGTTTTTGCAGATATAAACATAAGCGGCATTAGATCTTTTCACGGGTAGACAAGTCAGATTTCTCTTGGACATGAAACAAGTGGAAACCCGCTATTACGAATAATGCACTTTGTAACCATTTCTCATTGATTGACGGAAACAGACTAACCCGCTAATGTAGAAATAAGTGGGAGGAGCTTTTTGTTCGTACCAAGAATGAAGACCAGAAATGATCTGCGATAAACTTACTGGATAATTCTATAAACTGTTCCTTTGATGGGCAAAACTAAGCTAAATGAATTTTATACATTTGGAATCAGCATCTTTTTACATGCCTATTGATATCAAAATTCCATTTTTTAGAATTTTGGTCACTATTGAGCCGCGTCGCTCCTTACTTACACTTACTTACGAACTGTTTAGTTACTAATTTTTTCAAGCAAATTTTTAACTGACAGTTTAATTTAAAGTTAACCTATATATAAAAAGATATCTGAGTGATCAGTCGAGTAGTTGTCCTCTTTCCATCGCCTGGAGTCAACTTTACGGTGACTGTACCACTTTCCGCTGCTCGTGGCACAGTTCCGCCACGCTTGGTACACGCCACCTGGTATACGCGATTTTTCAAATTCGGGGACCCCTCGCTCATTATTAGGCACCTTTTTGGCATTTGGATTCTCATTATACCTGCTATCGCGGCATGAGACGAAAAAATTGGACAGAAGTTTAATGCTACAAAAATAACGGTAATGTTGGTCTTGCCACACGAGAGGCAGTCTGGGTCCGTTATTTCGAAATATGAGCCATTTCATAATCTTTTCTGATTTGTTTCATTGCTCATCTTTTTTCTATTTTAAATAAATTATAATTAATTTAAATAAATTATTATTATTATATGTGACGGCATCATCCTCAGACGAGGGCAACTAAATAATGTTGCGGATATAAAAAGACCTAAGAACTGTTTTACTTAATATTCTGGTAAATACGACCAATCCCTTTTTCAATGAGCTTCCTTTTTGTTGTTTATATTATTTATTGCTAAGTAAGTGGAGACCGGCGTTGTCAAGACTTACAGGAAATAGATGTGGCAATCGTGCTCAAGCACTCATTAGAATAGCTCTATTTTAAAGCCTTACTCAGACATTAATAGCCAAGTTTAAACCAAAGATAAATTTACTTTTTCAATTTCTTATTTTAATTTCAGGAATTAGTACTCCTTTCCTATTCTTTTGAAATGAAAGTGAAAACTTTTGTTTTCGAGCTTTTCGGGCAGAGGCGTCTACACCGATTTTTCTTTTTTTTTGGGGGGGGGTGTGTTAAAGTTTTATTTTTTAATCTAGGGGACAAATCTGCTATTTTTTTCTAGTTTTACATGAATATTAAATAAAAGGCATTTTAATGAAAACTTCCCCAAAAACGATATTTTTAAACATATAGGGAGGATCTAGGCGGGCACATACCCCCGTCCTCCTTTAAAACACCAAATCTTTTAGGAATCGAGTTTTGAAAGTAAGCCTTGAGCGGTTTTCACAATACGTACGTAATTTTCTGTGCTAAGTGGTTAAGTTACCTTAAGTCTAGCCTTACACGCTTAAACAGGTCCTTTCAGACTATGTTGATATAAAAATCCATAAAATCGTTATGATCATCAGAGTCATCAGAATAAACTGTTCAAAAAATAAAAAACTATCGTATCAAGATGACGATCCAAACTTTAATCAAGCGTGAAAGGCTTTCTAAGAAATTTTTTATCCGTCTTTTTTTTCAAAATTTACTAAATACTCCTCCAGACATTTATTTTTGTTGCTGCTATGTTGAACTTTTACATAACATAATATAAACCTACACAACGCAAGATTCCAAAAAGAGCTCGAGTCTACTTGGCACCATGGGCGCCCATAAGCTGAATTCCAGGGGGGGGGGGGGCAAACTACGTCTAATTGCTACTTTTAATGCTAGATAATATAAATCCCAGAGCCAAAATATAAAAATAAGGCAGCATCATTCAGCCAGGGGGGGCAAGAGCCCCCCCCCTGCCCCCCCATATGGGCGCCCATGCTTGGCACTTCTTACATTACGGACAGAATTTGCTACATTAAATTACATAGTGTAATATATAGTCTTAAGTTATACTAATGTGAAAGGTTTTACGGCGTAGTGTGAAAGCACCGTTAACCACTGAAGTCCTTATGTATATCCTAATTATAGGTAGATATGATACTCTGAAGCTGCTGACATTAGATGTTATGTGGCAGGGACAAGGAATCAAGCTTTACGCGTCTGCCTTATTAAAAAAAAAAAAAAAAAAAAAAAAAAAAAAAAAAAAAAAAAAAATTAGGAGTAAACCTGAAACTCATGTACATGTAGATCTGCATTCCAAATGATCTAGTAGACCAGCCTACTGTTTATCATCAGGTAAATTCCCCTCCCCCTTTCTTCTGAAAGTGGTCAAATCGACATCCTGGAAATATTGAGAAATAGAGGCCTAAAAACTCACTTTTTCAATTTGGACCCCCCCCCCCTTGAAGGATTGATTTGTGTATATCTATAACAGTTTTTTTTTACATTAATAAAATTTTTAGCCAAAATAAGTTGGCTATGTAATATTTTTTTTCGGCCACTATAAAAAGAAATTTAAATAATAGAAAAAAAAAGAACCAGCGTATTTTTTTTATTTTTTAAGTAGGGGAGGAAGATTTAAAATTTCATCAATCCTTAGTATCAGAACTTACAGAGGGAGAAGTATTTTTGTACTTTTAAAACATTGACTGTAATTAGAACAAAAACGTTGGTTGCGGTAAAAAGGGCAAATAACAATTTATTTAAATATTGTTTGAATGAGCCTTCTCTCTATTTTCTATGATCACTCTTTCACAAAAAAATTGAATAAAAAATTGCAATAAATGATGATATTTGAGGGGTATTATTGTCTTAATTGAAAAAAATTCCCCAACCCTTGGAATTATTTTATTCTTATATATGATGGGATGGCAGTGTAGTCTTCATAGTTACACTTACTTACACTCCACTGCTTCGATCTGTTAACGCTTGAGTAAAGTGTACCCAAAACCATTTTTAGAAGGGGAAGGGGGTAAAACGCCAACAACTGGAATTCTCAGATTATAGTTTTTCAACTTTTCAAGAAGGCTGTGTTTCTTTAGACACCCTGACCTGATCCTTCTGAGCGGTGACGCATATGAAATTAATCTTTATTTTGAATACTGGACTGAAAACCTACCAAGCTGATGGGGAAACTTGAGTCTTGAAACTTGCTTTTGGAATCCATAGCCCTTCCAAAAGTTTAATATGTAACTATGCGGTACTCTATACAAATAAAGGGAGTCTCAAATATGCCAAAGTATCTGAACAGTTACGTATACGTATTACGTATACGATCTTTTATTTTATACACGAGTAGTTACCTGAAAAACATCTCACGAAAATTTGGAAAACTTGGGTCTTATAACGAAAAGAACAGCAGAAATTTGGCCTATCTGGGCTTGTGATAGTCATTGTATAGAATTAATCTTATCTTAACATTTTTTCCTTGAAACGGGCACCAGAAATTAAAATTCCCGCTCAAATGAGCCGAGCCCTAAAATCAAAGGACCGCTGGTTTAATGTGACTAATAACAGGAAGAAGAAGAAGGAAAAATACGTTCCCGTGGTCATTCTTTTTGGGAAAAGAATGGAATTTCGCATTTTTAATCCCTAAAATCTCTGGTCCAGGGTTCTAAAATATAGAATTTGATGGTGCAATTTTCAAACTAGATTTTCACTAAGATCTTTACTATGCCTACCTCGGTCAGTAGTAAGATATTGTACTGGGGGTATAAGAGGTGGCCCGCATATTTTGATGGTGTTTCGATATATTTAAAAATGAAGCAAGATTTTTCTTGCAAAGGCTATTTGTAAACAGGTATTGAAATGATCGAAAAATGCTAAGGACATAGGTCCTCATACATTTTTTTGGCTTTAAATTAGATTTTGTTTAAATTTCGAAATTTTTTAAATAGTTTTTTATACATGGTGGTCAAGGATGATATTCAAAATTTTTAACTCGAGGAAAAGCACGCAGTGATTTTAGAAAAAGCTTCAATTAAATTTCTTTAAAAGAAAGGGGATAAGAGTGAATGTAGCATTAGCAGAGGCATTAATTATTAACCTTAAAAGAACTTTTAGTCGAAAATATAGCACTATAGCATCTACTATAATCTACAACTCTACTACAGTTTCAGAGCATCAGCATCAATCGTTAACTGTGAAGAGATGATCAATCCAAGACACGGTTGTCAAAGTATGATGTCTTCATACCAAAACTAAAAAGCAAAAAAAAAAAAACATTACAGGTATCCCCACCCATAAAAAAAAACACTAGTAATGTATCCTCCCCTGAGAATTGGTATGATAAAAATTAAAAAAAAAATAATAATAATAATTGCCAGAGCAAGTAGAATATCGTTAAGTGATGCAGACGAATGATTACTAAACCTTTCAAAATTGCTGAAAAAAATTGATGTCTCAAAACTTTGTTAGGATGTTTTTTTTAGAAATGCTGGGCATGGGGGGGGGGGGAGTTACTCTCAAATCACTTTGACTCTTAAAAAGGGCACTATAACTTCCAATTTCTCAGACATAATTTCCAGACCCTTAGACTACGATGAACAAAATTGCTACCTCTAAGTTTTGGAGGTGTTTGGGAAAATGATGGGGGGGGGGAGGGCTGGCTGCAAAAAAAAAAAAAAAAAAAAAAAAAAAAAAAAAACTGTTCCCCTGTACCAGACTCAGGTTCATTCGGAAAAATTATGAAGGTTTTTAGAGCAGTACGACTTTTACGTCAGTGTTTCCACAGTAAAAATAAAAACACTAACAATCACTTGGTTACCAAAGGCAACGACATCTTCAAAGGGAAGCTATACCCTACTTAAGGTGTTGGTACCCTACTTTTTTAGGGTTTTCTTGCTGGTTTTTCAACCAAGTTTTTTTTTCCCTTAATGTGACATCCGATACTAACAAAACTGCATTAGTGTACACAGAGATCTTTTTCATTAGAAACTGAATCCCCAGATTTTTGTAATTTTCTAAAAAATATATGGTTCTTTAAGATTTACTTGACCAGTTCAAATAATGCGACTTCATTTTCACTGTTCTTGGTACTTCCAACAACGTTTAACAGACTGTCAGATAAAACGGCATTTGCCATTTAAATTGAGCAGAACAGTTCATATCAAGTGTGATTGATTTTTTTTTTGGTTAAAAATTTTTTGGGTTAAAAATTAATTTACCTCAGTCTAACTTCCAGTTTTGCTTGTTCACTTATGAAAATAGCTAAAAACTGGGCGTCGGATGAGAATGCAAAAAATAAAGTTATTTTCATAAAATTATAGTTTCACTAGATAATTGATTACCGTTTTTCTTGTTAAATACAAGCTTAGTGTCTAGACGGTGATCATCTTTTTATGTCTGCCTATCAAGTCACAAACCCTTTTTTTCTGTATAATCCATTCTCGTAGCAAAAAAGAAAACAGAACAGAATAAATTGGAACTTTAACATGAATATTGATTATTTGGTAATAGTGCTGAAAAATGCAGTACTTGTTTAGAATCCGGTAAGCACGCGAGAAGTGAAGTTTCGTTAATGCTAACGAAATAAAATAAAATAGGATAAAAATATAATATTTAAGAAACAAATTTGGACTATATATTTGCACATTAGGGGGGGGGGGGGTGCGGGTAAAGCATAGCATATATTAAATACGTAACCTGACCTAAACTAATCCAACCTAGGTACCTTTTATTCCCCCTAAGCCCCCAAAAAACTAAAGTTTAAATATTGTTCCTGAAGTGAGAACCCCTTGTTTATATGAAATACCAGGTATCTTCACAATACAATTTTCACGTGCTTACCAAATTCTAGACAAGTACCACAAATGTTCCCCCACAACTTGCATAGCACAAAGGTTAAAAAAGAAAATTTTGAATAAATATTGAAATGTTGTTTCAGAAATAAACGCAAATATATCTGGACTAGAGACGCAGGTAGATACAGGGGCTTTGAGCTCATGGCTCTCCCCACCCAATATGTCGATATTCTTTCAATTTCTCTGGAATTTCTAGTATTATCCCTATAATTTACATATTCTCTTTTTGAAGTTAGCCTACTTTATTCTATAGCAGAGGCTTAGCTAAATAATCGGTGATATTTCAGCTGCGGTATTTCAAAAGACGGTGTGTTATAAACTATGAGGAGAGCAAAAAGCTAAAAAAACATATTTTTTTTCTTCCACTTTTATAAGAATCAGCTATTTTTTTTGCATATGGAGGATTTCTTTAATCATTCAATACGATAAAAATAGTGTTTGGTGTTAGAAGCTTTATTTCCTAAGTATCTCTAGAAACATTTTTAAATACTTAGAATTTGTTTTAAGCTTTTGGTAGATATTTTCCAAATATTTCAAATATTCGTAACAGATTAAGGAACAATTTAAACTTCTAAGCGTCTTGAAATCCAAAATAAGATAGGAGAAAACAGACTGAGCCAATCGACAGATCTTGCTAATTTTAAAGAATGGACTGTAATTTTTTTTTACATTTGTTTTGTAATTTTTTTTTAAATTTTAATTTATGAACCTAATCTAGGTACGTTTTTTGCCCCTTCGACCCCAAAAAGTTTAATATTCTAAACGGGGTGAGAGACCACTGTTTGCAATACGGCTGTGATAATTAAAAGGGCGACATATGCCATTTTGGTCGAAAATGAGTTATGTGTATGTCATGGGTAAACCCAGCACGAAGAATCGAATGGTGAAGTCAGAATTCTTCTATCTCCTACCGTTGCGAAGATAAAAAAGAGACATACGCCATTTTTGGACGCGGATCGCAGCTGCGCCAAAAAGGAGATACGTGCAGAGCACGTGTCTCCTTTTGACCCTGTTCTTTTGAACTTTAATATTTGGCATATGTCTCTCTTTTGGCTCAAGAATCAGCCGAATTTCAGCATAATCATCGTGATTTGAAGAAAAGAAGAAACAGTTGTTGTAATGTGATTGAGACCACAATGCATTCCAGAAGCTTTGCTCTTGTCCAAAAAGCAATTAAAATAGCAAAGGAGAAAGGAATCAGCTGTGTGCGAAACCGTTACGTGTCAGGGTCTGCCGAAATACTTTTATGCGGACACTGGGATTTTCTAGTACGAAGCGGATTGAGAGAATCTGCAAGAAGATTGGCAAGGAGTCTGTGACATTTCCAGTCAAGGAGAGACGTGGTAGACAAAGCAACAGCAGAGACATTAAATAAAGAACTTATAGTGATGCATATCGAGTCTTTCAGGCCATGCCAGCCGCATTATCGTCGAAAAAATAGTCCAAATGTGAGATACTTACCAAGAGAACTCACTGTTGAGTTGATGCTTGATGATTTTCAGAAAAACTATCCAAATGAAAAATGCTCTCGCGCTTCTTATGCCACTGTGATGCACAGCATGAATGTATCTTTGAAAATGCCTAAGAGTGATACCTGCGAACTTTGTGACACCATGAAAAACAAAGAGAAAATGAGCAGATAACTGAATCAGACAAGGAGGTAATGGAGGACAAGGAGGAGGACACCATGAAAAACAAAGAGAAAATGAGCAGATAACTGAATCAGACAAGGAGGTAATGGAGGACAAGGAGGAGGACACCATGAAAAACAAAGAGAAAATGAGCAGATAACTGAATCAGACAAGGAGGTAATGGAAAATCATAAGCAAATGGCGCAGAAAGCACGAAAAGATCTAGAAAAAGATGCGCAACACCCTCATGGGGTGGAAAAAGCGGTGTACAGCATTGATATACAGAAACTACTTTTGCTGCCCATTATGCGAAAAATCAAGGAGTCACACTTCACTAGCCGTTAGTAGTCTTTAATGAGACTTTTGCTCCTGTAAAATCAGGAAGTGTGCCGGAGACCGTGTATTGCATAGTATGGCATGAAGCCATCTATGGCAGAACTGCTGATGGTGTCGTCTCAGCCACATACAGTCGGATTAGCAAGTTGCGAGAAGTGAAAGAATTTGTTTTGTGGTGTGACAATTGCTCAGCCCAAAACAAAAATTAGATTCTGTTTAGTACACTTGTTTACATCGTGAATCAGAGCTGGGGACCCAACGCCATTACTTTAAAGTACCATACTAAGGGTCATACACATATGACGGCGGATGCTATCCATGGTTGCATCGAAAAGAAGGTAAAAAATCAGGCTACTGTCGAGGATTTGAAGAATCTAGAAACCCTGATGCAAAATTGCAGGAGAAACACTCATGTAAAGGTTCTGGATACAACATATTTTTTCTTGTGGAAAAATGAGAAGTCAACTAAAAAGGGCCCTGAAAAGGATTCAATCCTGCTGAACAGAATTGTGCAGGTTACTTTCCAAAAGGGGCAGAAAGATCGACGTACGATTTCATAAGAAATACGTACGAAATACGATTACGATTTCGAGATCGATATATACGATTACGAGATCGATATATACGAAATACGATTTCGTACGACGTACGAAAGTACGATTTCGACGACACTTTACAACGTTTTGATTTTCTTAAACAGAAATCGAAGCGCATGAAAGGTTTGCCAGAGAACGTGAAAGGTCCTACCGGGATTTCAAAAGTAAAAAATCAAGGAATTTTGAGGCTATCCACACACATTTCTGATGAGCGGAAAATGCAATTTTGGATTGACTTGCCAGTGGATGAAGAGTCTCCTGATCTAACCACGTGTTTTGAAGGATGCCAAAGTGATGATGTTTAAACAACAACCAAATAAGCTACTTTATTATTCATTTCTTCTCGTACATTCGAGTAAAAGTAGCTTAAATAGAATTTTGCACTAATCAAAATCCATTTTTGGTTCTGGGATACTATGAACTGCAAACGTGTTTAGTCATTGCTTAAACATCATCACTTTGGTGTGTCTTGTGGAAGTAAATCTTCCAGTGTTCCAAACAGGTCGTGCCAATGATTGAGTTTTTTATATTTTACTTTACATTATTCGAAGTTCTTTCAAGAGGTTTTGCCAATTCAGTTCATTATTTTTACTCTTGTATAATTTGAAATAAAAGAGATATATTATTTGAAGTCCTGGAGTACAAAAAGAGAAAGAAGAAGACCACGAATAGTTAGAGTCGGGCGAAGAAAAGTTTCAAAGTACTTTGACAAAACGATGAAATAATATAAAAGGAGGGTAAGATGCGCACGGTCTGATAATATGTTTAAAATGGCCACAATCCGGGAGGTTCTTGTAAGTAATTCTGTAGTACACCAAGGGAAAGGAAGATGAAGCTAGTGCAAAAAGTAAGATTGGATCAGAAGTCTCTAGTACTTCAACGGAATGATGGTCGCAGTTAAATTTCATATCAAAAGAAAGCTCAGAGACAGCCTCTGTTCGATATTGCAGACAAAATACCCAGATTCCTTCAGTATTTTTTGGAATTCGGAATGACAGAAGAGGATTTTCTTATAGAGCTATAACATGGGGACCTGGCATATGTCTCCTTTTTTTGTCAAGGAAAAAGGAGACATACGCCATAAAATGGAATAATTTCGAGCTTGCTCAGAATACTTGAATTCAATTTAAACCGCTGAAAAAAGCAGAAAAAGCTGGTCTAGAATATGTTCCCTTGATCTCCATTAGCCTCGCCCTTCAGAGCGACCACAGCCAATTTTTCCGTTTTCTGGCTCTCCTGAAAAGTAGCAAAAATGGCGCATGTCGCCCTTTTAATTATCACAGCCGAATACTCGGCAATACTAGTTTCTTTTATCATGTTCTCTATACAATATCTCACGTATTTTCTGGATTTACAAGTACCTTTAATTATTTTTCCAAGTTTTATATAAAAAAAACACTAACAAATTTTGAATTACTGCGGCTAGTTTGGACGTTCGCCAAAAAACTACATTCCCTATGAAAAAAAAACTTTTCTTTGTGTAATGGAACAAATTTTTTTTTTACATATCACATATTAAACAATACTATCATCAATACCTCTTCAGAATTCATGGAAAAACTTTAAATAAAGTGAAATGAAAACAAAAGTAAACGAGTAAAAATACGGTACTTTAAAGCCTTGCCTTTCACCCCCAAAAAGCTTTCCTATTAGCCGTATTCCAATTTAAATTCGGCACCACGCTGGCGTCAACCGCCTATTTTTTTATTTTTTTTTGGTCAATGACCGTTGCAAATTCAAATTCCTTCTATTTGAACATTCAAGAATTCAAATATAAAAAAAGGAATTTGAATAATTATAATATTTCAGAACGCTTTCATATAAACCAGCATCTGTTTCCTTACTGGGTATAATTTTTTAAATATGAGGTATGAAAATAAGTAAAACTCCCACAATTATGCACACTACTACTATTACTACTACTACTACCTCACTGCAGCACCAAGCTGTCTGAGGCCAACACAGCAACGCACGCTCCTCATCCACCCCAAAATTATGTATGCTTCAAGCAAATGTTGTTATAGCGAATTCAAAATAACACGTCAAAAATGAGGTTTCTGAAACTAAGTTTAGTCTAAATTTGACATTGAAATGAATTTCAAGCGAAAAATTTGGTACAAAATATATTATCTAAAAAAAAGCCACAAAAGGCTTATATAAGAATAAAGCCATAATAAGAATCATTATAAACCATAACATATATAGAATTTGGAATTTTGATATGTATTTACAACAAATTTATTAGTTTTTTTGGCAGAAAATAAGACACCACCTGAGGTGCCAACTGGTTACGAACGCCGTTTGGTGCTCCACACCCAGGCGAAGCTAAGAGGGAACTAGCACCGAGATAAAACTTCACTTATATTACCCTTTTCACTTCGCCCTCTGTGAAAAATCGACAAACAGATAGGACAAAATTAGTGATTTGATCAAAATCATAAGAATTTGTCAAAATCATTAGTTTTATCATATCAGTGGAACATATAAACAGAAAGCTTTCATAAAAGCTAATTTTGTTTCCTTACTGGTCATCCCTGTTATATCGGCTATTGATATTAGATATTAAATCATGCATTATCAGATATTAAATGAGATATTATTTAGACATTAAAAGCAGAAAAGCAATTTCTGAATAGTGACCTAATCTATAGCATTTCAAAAATGAGGCTTCTGAGACTCGTCAAAGTCGTAACTTTTGACATTGAAAGAATAATTTTAAGCGAAAAGACTATTAGAAATATATTAATTAAAAAAAGAACCCTATGTTTACCTTTAGAAGATGAAGTATACATTTGTTTTTCAAAAACAAAGTTTGAACTTCCAGAGTCAACAGTAGGAACGGTAAGTCTTACGCTATTTCTTAATACGAAACACCCAGGTTGTGTGAAAAAAGGTAAAGTTTATTTTGAAAACCCTTGAAAACCTCCAAAAGTTCCTCAAACTAATAGCAGCCTAACCTTTTGACACCGAAAAAAAATTAAAGTGAAAAATTTTAAAGAAAATATATAAATAAAAAAGAGCCCTATATTAACCTTTAGACAAAATGAAATACAACTTTTTGTTTCAAAAATAAATCTGACTTTCAGAGTTCAGAGTCAACAATGCAAACAGTAGGTATTACACTATTTTCTTATAAGTTCCATCACTTAAGGTAGGGTAAAAAAAGAATCAAAGAAACAAGGTAAAAGTTTATTTCGGAAACCACTCCACTTACCCAGTCACTACTGAACGATCACACCATACCTTCCTGCAAGCAACCCTTTTCAGTGACTCCCAGAGCGTTGTAGATCGGCAATAGAAACTTCTCCAGATCTAATTGTGATAACTGTTGAAAGTGACGTTCATTTAATTTTCTTTTTATTGATTGTGTGATCTTTTATTTTTAAGGGGAGGAACTCAGATATCCTTTACCGAGAATTGTCCCAGATGAACTTTCCATCTCATCTAGAGTTGGTACCTATAGAATTTTATCAATGCCTTACCTAGAAAGGTAAAGAGTCTTACCTTTCCTTTGAATACGAACACTTCTCCCCGAATGAGGGAAATAGCATCATAAGAGGTGTCACAGGTTTCAGGTACGATAGGAGCTTCAGTCGTTGGTCGGTATATAGGGACATCTGTCGGTGTGGGCTTTCTTGTAGGTTTTGGAGGAACAGTCACCTTAGGTGGACGTTGTGATGAGGGTGTGACATTCCCCCAGTCATCACTAGCACCATAGAGAGCTTGAATGCCAAGTACGTCATCATGACCCAAGGTATAATCTGCACTGGAGTGCTGATAGTAAGGGAACATAATTGCTTCACTGTCTGACGAGTGAGACAGTCCTAAACTGTGGCCGAATTCGTGTGCAGCAACAGCGTAAAAAGTAAGTGCTAAACGAAGAGATGTAAATGTACTAAGAAAGATGGAAAAATATACAGGTGGAAAAATTAAGATGGAAAATATACTACAACTACTACTACTACTAACAACTCACTGCAGCATCAAGCCGCCTGAGGCCAACACAGTTATACATAAAGCTCATCCACCGTAATCTATTCAAAGCCTCCCTTTTTCTAGCCTCCCAGGAAGTACCTATCTCCCTTTAATCTTTCCTTACGACATCATCCCACCCCACTCGGGGACAACCTGCTTTTCGTTGGTCCTAGACGGTCGGCGGACAAGAACAAGCTTAGGCAATCTGTCATCCTTCATCCGCAGAACGTGTCCGTGCCATCTCAACCTTTCTTTCATTAAAGCCCAAGAAATTTGAACCACATTTTTCGTAAAGTTAAGAATAGTTAAAAGGTAAAAGAAGAAAGGTTAACGACATAGGAAACCAACTTGTGATTTGGTAGTTAAAAAGAAAGGAAAATAAAAGAACGGGAAACTTTTAATTATGATATAGAACGTCGAAGAAAAACAGAATTATACAAATACTAACAAAAGTGCGAATATATCAGTTTTACATGTCAACGAGCAAATGGATATGAGGAAAAAAGAAGACAAGATTGCACTAAATTAAAAACGTTATCAAAAACCGTGGACGAGTTCGTGATCAGCAACAGCTTAACGAAGCTAGTGCTGAAAGAAGAAAATGAAAAATGAAAAAGATGAGATGGTAAAGCATACGTGCCTAAGACTTTTTATTTAGTCAATGAGAATTGTTTGAAACAAAATTTGCTTTCCGTAAATGTCTGGTTTAATCTACCTTTAATCACTCATGTTTACATGCTCATAGTCTCTCTCTATTTCATTAGCATCATCAATAATTGCAAAATAATCTAAATTAAAATTACGTCTAACGGCGAGTAATAAGGAAAAAATTATTCATTAAGGATACAATTTTCTTTTTTATTCTTTAGATATAAAACTTATCTTTAGCCATATGAATTAATTATGAGAAACTTAATTTTAAAATTAATTATTAATTATAAGGGTGAAGAGCACTGATAGTAAGGAAGAGGGGATAATGGAGAAAATTCCGATTTAAATGCTTTATTTTCACCTTTTTTTGTAGTTTCGAGAATAATAAGATAAGTTTGATTTCTTTAGGGGATGGGGCATTTTTCCTGACGGTAGGTTGGGTTTCTTTTACGTAAGGGGTCTTTTTACGTACGCATTTGTGATTTAGAATTGCATAGGAATTTGGCATGTAGAGCAAATTGAGCATAAAATGCTACAGTACTTTGAAATCAAAGGTGTTTTTTAATTTAGTGATTATATTAATTACTCTTTAAGCATTACATTTGATGACTTTATTACTGATAATAAAGAAAATATATGATGATAAAGATAATAAAGAAAAATATGAAAAAAATATAATGATAAATGAAAATATTACTGATATTATGATTTATTACTGAAAATTACTGATAATATTATTCTTCTGGTATACAGCGACTATTCCTAGGAATAATTTGACAAAAAAAAAAAAAAATCTTTAGGTTAATAATTAACTGTAAGACTTTGCAGTATCGAAAAAGAAGAAGAAATTACAAACTCTAAAAAGTTAGAACATAAAGAGATATTAATTGCTTATGAATTACTACAGGGCCTTAGGCAAGGCCGTCCTCAGGGAGGGGGGGGGTAGGGGGTGTGAACCCATCCCGAAAGTTTTTTGTTACTCGTAAAAACGCAACAAAAATGGATATAAACAAACTTTGTATGCGTTTTTTGAGTGTTTTTCGTGTAACACCCCCCCCCCCCGAAAAAAATCTTTGAGTGAAACCTCCAAAAAAATCCTGGGTACGGCCTTGGCCTTAGGGGTTTAAAAAACAGTTAAAATTTACGTGTGTTCAGCCGTTTTGAAAAGTTTTCTATTGTTAGGTATGAATCATCCTTTTGACTAGTCAATTTTCAAGCACCTCTTCGCAGCTAAGTTATAGACTCAACGAGAGGTATGACAATGCATAGGGTTTGATAAGGGAGGGGGTTCAGAAGCCCTTACCAAAATGAGAAAGAATTATCCATTGTTAAATCATCTCCCAAAGTGAGTAGGACCCCCCTTTAAAATCTAATCTGGCTACACTCATGTGTTCGAGCCTCACCTTTTATAGTGGGATTTTCAATACAGGCTCTAGCAGTCCCCAAAGGAAGTGGGACTCCCCTATAAATGTGCAGGTGATTTTTTTTCTATATGTTAATTATTATTTTTTAAAGTAGATATATATATATATAGAAAAAGAAATTAGTAATTAATTTACCCTCCTAAACGTAGATTGTCACTGGGGTAAGGTATTAAATCTGAATAGACTGAAAACAAAGAGACCATATTCATGGTTCGAATGCTCATTATTTCTCTTAATATTCCTTATATTTTAGTTTTTTTTTTATACAATGCATTCTAATTTCATTCTGGTAATGAGCGTTTTAAACCGATAAACGCTTATACACATTAAAAACAAAATCGAATATTTATGAAAAATTGGCATTAAGTCCAAAATGAAACCAGAAAACATGTATAGTTGCATAAGATTTCTAATTGACTGGAGGGTGGTATGAGGATCCACGGATACAGCCCTGGATCTTCCGAAATAATGGACTATAATTTATCTTAGCTTCATCACGAAAAACACAAAATAAAGAAGAAAAGAAGAATCATGTTTTTCAGTTCTTATCTTGAACTGTTGTACTTCCTGTGACTTCTACTTTTTAAATATACATATGAATATATATATATATATATATATATATATATATATATATATATATATATATATATATATATATATATATATATATATATATATATATATATATATATATATATATATATATATATAGAAGGAAGTAAAAATCGAAAATTCCAGTTTGGACAGACAAAAACGCAGGAATTTAATTTGACGGGAATAGAACTGTTCCGAACGAAGCCGGGGAGTAAAATTCAATATATAAAGCAAAATATATTACCTAAGAATTATAAAAATATGGATAGACCGAAAAAATTAGAGTGTTTCTAAAGACCCTCCCCTGGGTAGGTACCCAAGTTCAGGGTATTTCTGTTTGTTTTTTTTTTCCTTCAAAGGTTCTTTTAAAAAGAAAAGCTTCTTACATCCGTCTTTAGGCTCAAGAGTCCAATTCTCATCGTCATCGAAGTGGGCATCACCCCCTATGTGATTTCCAGGAAAGAATGCATGCGCCAACAAAGTACCTTTCCCATCGAAAGGATACCCATCACCATGGTATAACCTAAAAACAATAAAAATAGTTAAATGGATGAAATACCAAAGGGCTAAGACCAGAAAACAGATTAGGAGGAACATGCTATTAACCCCTAAGGCCAATATGTTATCTATGTTATTATTGTAAATATGAATATATTATTATTATACGTGCAGAACGAACTACTTATATAATTTCCGCCATTTGCAAGTTTCAAATGCTACTATAAATTCCACCATTTGCAAGTTTCAAATGCTACTAAAAACGGCACTTTTTGTGCCATGTCTGAAGTGAAGAAGCTGGAACTAGTGGGCTACCAGAATTTTTTAGAGTGATGTTTAATGGCTCATTTGAAAACATTTCCTCATATTTACGTGCTTTTTATCAATCCTACCATTCGTAAGTGAGATATAGCACGAAAAACAACACTTTTGGTGCCACTTCTTAAGTGGAAAATCTAGGAAGGATAAAACAGTATCATTGTAATAATTATGGTCCAAAACCCTTAACTGGAGCTGGCAAGAACACCTCCCGCAAATTCATACTCCAAGCCCCCTTAATAAGCTACGCAATTAAAATCCTACAAACACAAATATATTAAATTGGATTATTAGAGGCGTGGTTCTGTTACTACAGCGCTGGAGTTCAAATTAGATTATCATGCGTCCGATTCCTGCTTGGCTTTTTTTTTTCAATCATGGTTTGTCCCTTATTATGATTACTTTTCCGATAATCCACTATTTTTGCAAAAGTGATGCATTCATTTTTTAAAGTATATCCCGGGAAGGCTCATTTTAAACCTATTACTCATATCTACGTGCTTTTTATTAATTTTACCATCCAAACGTACCATATAGCACTAAAAAGAAATTTTTTGGCACCACTTAAGTGGGATAATTTCGAAGCATAAAACGGTGCCATTGCAATAATTATGGTCCTAAGCCGTTAACTGGATGTTTATAAGAGCCCCTCACATATACTCCCCCTCAAGACCCTCGAAGTAATAAATCGCCTACTCATCTTGAAAGTAAAAGCTTATTGCCAAAACAAATTAAATACTTTTTTTTTGGTAATTTCATTGGAAAAGGCACTTTTTTCATTAATTAAAAAAAAAAAAAAAAAAAAAAAAAAAATGGGGAAAACAAACGAAATTGCATTTTGTGGGAATGTGCTGTCAAATTTATAAAAGAAAATGATTAGGTAAAAATAAAAGCTTTTAAATGAGCCCTTAAACAGCTCTCTTTTGTTATAGTAGCCTTCTAGTTTCTGCTTATCAGTAGGTGATTTATAAAGCCCTGTCTTCATTATGACTTTTTCAGGCGAAGTCGGCCGAACTTTTTGCTCATTGAAAAACAAATGTTCCTGAAAAACATGTATTGTTTTGTGAAGTATGGATAATGAACTTTATGTTTTTTTCGACATAACACCTTTAAATTAGGTGTTGTTTTCTTAGACCATACTGCCGTTCTAAGACGAACAAATAAACTTTCAAATGAGGATAAATCCATTTATTTAGACAGTGAAAAAAGGTATATATGGGGAAATGAGACCAACCCAGTAAACATCTATAAACTCAACATTTGGTTTGCAATTAGAAGACACAGAAGGCTTTGACACTTTCATTGGAAATTTGTTTTACGTTTGGGCAAGATTAAAGAAGAAAATTTACATCATGAACTTTGAATGAACTTTATCAATGAACTCTCTCTGAAAATAATCTAGTGAATAATCCGGAAGTTTATTATTTTATGAATGGCCCGAAAAGTTATTTATTTTGTTGTATATAAATATGCTAGTTTCAATTTTATCATTTTAGTATTTCTACTGAAGAAGGTCACTGTATATGTGACCAAAATATCTGGACTTTTGTAGTTTTTTTTTCACTGTCTAAATAAATGGATTTATCCCCATTTGAAAGTTTATTTGTTTGAACTTTATGTTATAGACTGAAAGGTTTTCGTAGCTGTCAAGGTTGTTTGCAGTATTTTCTAGAGGTGCCTTATCTCCCATAGATCGATGATAATTAGAAATTATATTAAAAATAAGTTTTCAACTGTAACCAAGGAGTGACATTAAAACTTAAAACGAACATACATTATTCCGTATGAATAAAAAAGATCATGGCAGCGTCGTTTCTATCTTAAATTTTAATCAAAAACGAACAAAGATTAGTTTAAAAAAATAGAGTTTTCCGAGGGAAGTAAAGAGCAAAGTTGAAACTTTAAACGGACAAAAACTATTACTTTACAGCCTATCTAGTATACATCAATAAAACTAGTACAAATAAACCAACTAGTTATGTTTCCTATGCTTTTAGGATTATAGAAAACTAGCGCTTTGCTGAAAACATAAAATAATATAGGAGTTTTGGTACAGTAAAACAAACCGATTAAGAACACTTTTCACAGAATAAAAATATTATCAATCTGTTTTAGGATCAATCCCTTTTAAGATAAAGCAACAATCCATTTTAGGATTGTTGCTTTTTTTCGTTTAATTTGTTCATTTTGCACAATGGCTCAGTTCAATGACTGGCTCTCGTTTTGGTTCTGAAAAGGACAAGTCATGATTAGTTTGTACACAAGTTCGAAGCAAAGCCATCTTGATAGTCTTAGGGCTATAGACTAGCTTTAGAATTTGTATCATAGCTTGAAATTCACTGTTGTATAGAGAAATAATCAGATTTCCAGCGTTCATATTATGTCTTATTTGGTCTTCATTTCAAGTAATACTAAAGCATATTTCTTACAATTCAAGACTGTATATTACTCACTATTGGCATAATAGCTGGCGAAATTAAAATGCTACCTGATAAATCAATCCGATATTTCTGTGTGCTGGTTCTATTACTTCGCGGTTATTAAAAAAAAGAAAAAAATAGTAATTTTACGCTTATGTTTTTAAGATAATTCTAATTGCATACTAAAAGTTACTGATGTAAGACTATGAAAAGCTTTATAGATTTGTGCATTGTTGTCAGGCGACATACTCACTTGACTCCCAAATAAATATTCCTGTTTTTTATACTTGACTTTTGTGTTTTCAGTAAAGCGCTAGTTTTCTATAATCCTAAAAGCATAGAGAAACATATACATTAGATAGGCTATGAAGCAATAATTATTGCCAGTTTTAAGTTTCAACTTCACTCTTTACTTCCCTCGGAAAAATTTTGTTTTATTTTTTAATTAATTTAGATAAGGCTACATACTTCTATCTCACAAGCAGGTATCGAGTTAAACATTCAGAAAATCTAAAGGGGCGGGGTAAAGAGACTTCTACTTTTGCGTTGGGGGAAGAGGTACAACATTTAACCTCCGTCCCTCACAAAAGAGTATGTGTTCTCGTTCTTCCATGTTTGTGTTCTTCCTTCGGCCTGTCGTTTGACAAGCTCTGCTGCTAGTACATTATATTGAACTATAATGAAATGAGTTGTAAATATTGCAGTTAATATAGTTATACACGATTAAATATTTCCGGTGAAGTATTTTGAAAATCGTTTTCTTCATTAATTGTTTCCCTCCTTTCACAATTTTATCTAGGCCAATCCACTTAACTGTAGCTTTTTGATACTTAACGCATCGATATCAAATTGTCGATACTTTTGGAAAGTATCGTATCGAGTGTCAATCGCTGATTCAAGTTTTTCCCAGCTAAAAAAAAAAAAAAAAAAAAAAAAAAAAAAAAAAAAAAAAAAAAAGTTTTCAAAGAAAAGTAAACAGGCATATTAAAACCTAAAATGAGTTAATAACTAATCTAATTTAATTTAAAATAGTCAATATCAAAGGAGAAGTCCTAGATCATTTTTGCTTTGTTTAAGTCTCAAATTTCTAAAAGCTTTTGAATTATAGCTGCCTCACTGTTTGCTAACTGCAAACGTACTAGCTACCCGGGAAAATATCTATTGTTATATATACATATATATATATATATATATATATATATATATATATATATATATAGCAAACTTCCCAAAAAAAAAGATTCCCTATATCAAATGAGCTGCGCCAATATTTCAATTAGCACTAAGATTGTGTAATTAAATAATTTGCGGTAGAATTATGACGGCGGCCTTTTTGAAGTAGTCTAACGTGTTTAACAGAGCGAATGGGCAATAGACCGATATCCTGCAATTGGGAACAATTTCCTAGCGATTTTTCAGAGTTACTGAGGTCAATACTAATATACCTACAGGCCAGGGACAGATGGCAAATAGAACTGTTTTTATGCAAAACTTGCTTTGTGATTGATTAAGTTACATCTAAATTTCAGACTCCTTGATTAAGGGGAAGCTAAAGATAACGGTTTTCTGAAACAGACACAAAAAAAAATGTTACAAATAACCTTATTTTTTTTAGGCTCGACATTTCTTAATGAAGAGAAGGCTATAATGGCAAGACTACGTTTAACACTGAAAAATAATAGACATGGTCCGTTTGGCACCGTTTGGCTCTATTTAGTATCTGGGGCCAAGCGAAAACAGGTCGTTCCCTGAATGGGAAGATGAAAAATGTAGAAGATCTTCCAGAGCCACTGATGGAACGTAGGACGTCGAACTGAAGTTGCGGTTACTTGGGTATTTTTCTTTTTTTACAGGAACAGGTAGCAACCCTTTTGGACAACCTTGCGGCAGCGGGAGTTGAACCCTGGACCCCGTATTGTCAAGTAGAGCATCAATTCACTATGCTACCACAGGGTCCAATGGGAAAAGGTCATAAACGGTAAAGTGTGAAGCTTGGAATAATTTGGAGCGAGGAGGAGCGTACACAGCTGTGCTGGCCTTAGGCGGCTTAATCCTTCAATTAATCTTTAGAAGTAATAGTATTGTATGATTGGTAACGTTGATAACTCCCAGCCAATCAGAAGTATTCAGCTCCGACAACAATCGCATGCCACTAGACGACGGGTACCTGAAGCTAAGCCAGGATTTCCCAATTAATTAGGTTTCATTAAAATCATGACGGATTTTGTACAGTCATGTCAGTTCTGTCTCACGACAGGGGGGGGGGGAGGATTAAGAATTCAAACCGACAAGGCTAAACTAAGCTAAGCTATGACAGAGGTCATAGCTTAGATTTACCGAAAAGCTTAGAGGGCTATTCAGAGACGTGACACCTCTTCATTTTTCTTGAGAGGGGCATGAAAGGATATATCAGCAGGGCAACAGCAGAAAAAAGGCATTCGATATACCACTGGATATCGAATGCCTGAAGAAGACGAGAGCGCCAAAAAAAACCTACGACTCAATGACTGAGATCTAAGGATGACGAAGACCTTAATATTACCAGAATGGGAAGACGTCGCCGCTGCAGCACTGGGTCTGGAAAAGTGGAAAGGCTACGTCACCGCCCTAAGCGCCATCAATGACACTGGAGGTAATAAAGTCTAATGCAAGATAAAATTCCTGTCTTCGAAATACCAAGGACCATGAAAATGAAATGTGACCATTTAAATTGTTTTGAGTGGGGACTTGCACAGCCAAGTATAACTTTAAAAATTAGGAAAATATGGGGAATCAAACTTTTAGTGAAAAAGACCTCCATAGGTCTTTCCATAAAAAAAAAGTGTGTAAAAATCAGTATAAAATCAGCAAATAAAGACTAAAAAACGAATGGCACCAAATATCTTAAAAGTTGCAGCTTTTGCTTTGAAGAAGTAGTTTTCTTTGGGAAAAATGTTGAATTTCACTCACGAAAAGCGCTGTCTAATTATTTTTGCTTTTATATTGTCACGGTTCAGCGCGGCAACACTGACGAAAATGAGACACTACCCTAAAAACTGCATGATTCGTATGCACCCTCTCCCCCAAAAAATAGAAAATTGTGGTTTTCTGGTATGACAGACACAAGATCGGTCCAAAGGGGGAAGGGGGATTTAATGTCCTTGGTATTTTAAAGGTTCATACAGGCAAAGGTAGGGACATCCCAGAAAACGTAGTAGACTGATACGAGACAAAATTACTAAGCATTAGATAACTACGAAGTATTTTGTGACAATTTACAGAGACAAAATAATTTGCTAATTATTAAATACTAGAATTAAACCTATCTTTAAAGGTTTAAAAAGCCAAATACAAGAATTTCCCAGAAGCCTAATAAGCTGATTAGAAAAAAAAACAAATTATTAAACATTGCTAATTACAAAGAATTTAGTGTGAAAGAATAGAGACGAATTAATCCACTAATTACTAGATACTCAAGTAATTCCTATTAATCGCTGTAAGTAATTATCTATTAGTAAACAGTATAAGCAATTTCTATCTATAAACAGCCCAGGGAAGGAATTTCCATGAAAGCATAATAGACTGCTAAGACACAAAATTAATAAATATTATCTATTACAAGAGAGTCCACTGAGGAATCATGAAGAGACAAATTATTTAGTTATCACTAAATACTACAACCACACTGGGTATAGCCTATATGATGAATGAAAATGGAAGGAAAAAAGGGAGAAACCAAAAGAAAAATCCACGAGAGTATTTTATTGCCAATGAATGGTAGATAAGAAAAAATAAACAGACAAAAGGAGCCATCTTAGAAGCCGAAAGCAAGAGGTAATTGAACCCCACCTCCTAAATCCCCTAAAAAACTAAACATTAAGGTAATTTCTATTAAATATTGAAAGCAATCAGCTAAAAGAAATTAATTGTTGCTGAATATTTCCTATTGTTAGAAGTTTGAACGCTCAGGTGGGAACAAACTCAAAGTGGGAATAAAGACAGACTGATCAGTGGCGCCAATTCCTTAAAATGTTGGGAGGGAAAAGAATTTTTCATCTTTTAAAATGTACATACAAAAAAGGTATATATCAAAATCCAGGGAAGGGGGGGGGGTGTTTTATTTATTTTTTTAATGAAAATGCCGAAAAGATCGATTCTGAAAATATACGTGAACTAGGTGCCCAGCCCCCTAGCCCATGGACACCTCCTAAGCCTAGTAAAGATACTAAAATATATTTACCTGTGAAAATAGACTCGAATGTCCGCATCTTCGGAATCAGCTTCAGAAAAAGTTAATTGCGAGACCTGAGACCAAAGATCTAGGGCTCGGTATACTTCTCGGCGAACGTAATTGATATCAAAATCTTTTGTCCCTTGCCGAACGCTGAAAAAAGAAAACTCATTAATGTTAGGCCATTTAGCCATGTTCAGCGGCTTATGGTTAGTTGGTTATGACATTGACGGACACATTGAGGAATCTAGCCAGTGCGCAATATTTTAGCCCCTCGTTCCCTGTCAATGAAAAAAAGTATTATTGCAATTCCGACATGAACTGCCGTGCTGCCGTGCTGCAATGAATTTCCGGAACTGCCAGAGAGGAAACTGCCGTGCTGCAGTGAACTTCCTAAACTGCCAGAGAGGAAACTGCCCCGCTGCAATGAACTTCCGAAACTGCCAGAGAGGAGGGGCTTCAAGCCCCAGAATCCTCTTGCTATCATCCTTGATATGCCCCTAGGCTGCCGTGCAAAAAGTGGGGTAGCATAGTAGCAATGCCACTAGGAGTTTTCATGGCCTAGTGAAATTTGTTGGCGGATTTTGTTCGAAAATACCATTTTTACATATAAAAGTACTTTTTGCTCAAAGAAAAGCTGTCAAAAAACAAGTTGTGCTGCAAAAGTGTCGACAGCTTTTGAAATTCTGTCAAACTCTGCTACTGGCAGCTTTGGAACTTTTTCCATATCTGCCCCTAGCTCAAAATTTTAAAGTGGGCATAAAATTATCGTTTTCCTTAGTCTCTTGTTTTTTTTTGTTTTTTTTTTTTTGGAAAAAGGAAAATTTTTCGCAAAAAATTAATGAAAAAATGGTAATATTTTACGATTTTTCCGAAATTTCTTGTAGGTAGAAATACATGAATGCAGGGCGAACTGAAAAAGACCCAACAGGGAGAGAGATAGAGACTTCACTTGTTGAAAATACTGTGACTAATTTTTTTTCCGGTTTAATGTTTCTCACAGAAGAAACAATCAGGGTTTAAAAGGCGTAATTATCTGCCGCTCTAATTATCTTCCTGAATGAGGAATAAATTGATCTACTACTACTACTACTGCTACTAGCAAGTCACTACAGCATCAAGCCGCCTGAGGTCAACACAGCTACGCACACTCCTCTTCCATCTCAATACATTCAACGCCTCCTTCAACACCCTCTCAAGAAGTTCCCATTCCCGTTTCCTTACGATATCCTTCACACCATTCGGGGATGACCTGCGCTTGATTTGGCCTTAGGCGGTTGACCGACAAGGACAATCTTTGGCAACCTTCATCTGCAGAATGTATCCTAGCCATACCATCCTTTCTATTATTGTAGGCCTAGAAAACGGAATTGAGCCACATTTTTCGTACACCTTACTGTTAGAGATGCGGTCAGTCTGTTGGGTAACCAAAACAATCCGTTGGCAATTTCTCTGGAAAACATCTAGCAAATCCACCTCCGTTTTTCAGAGCACCTACGTTTGAGAACCATACTTAACCAGTGTCATCACTATAGCTTCCGATATTCTGTTCTTAGTTCGCAAACTTGTCTTCCTATTCTTCTAAACCTTTTTCGACTGTGAAAAACACGCTGGGCCGTGGCTATTCTACTTTTTAACATCTTCATAGCACCCACCGTCTTCACTTAGATAAAAAAAAACATGTCTTTGTTAAATAAAAAAAAACAAGTTTTTTTAGCCGAAAGTAAGGAACAACATTAAAACTCAAAACGAACAGAAATTATTCCGTGTATGAAGGGTTTGCCCCAATTCGCAATCCCCTGCTCTGAACGCTAAAGCCTTTAGCACTTAAAAGAACAAAAAATCCTGTTCTAATAAAACAGATCCTTTGTTTCAGTAGCCGTTCTTTAAAAAATGGGACAAAAAGTCAAACTTTAGCGTAAAGAGCAAGTTACTGAGGGGGGCCAACCCCTTCATATACGGAATAATTTCTGCTCGTTTTGAGTTTAAAATGTTACTCCTTAGTTTCACTTGATTTTTTTTTTATTTGATTTATGATCATTTTTCAAATAATGCCGGTAAATCAAGCTCATCCTCCATAACGAGAACCTCTTCCATCGAAATTTCCTCCCACATAAAATTCACACCACCCCCCGTTAATTCCCTCCAGACCAGACAGTTCCATCCTTGCGGACTCCCCCTCCCCCGTAAGATTTCATGCGGACGACTCAGCCTGAAAGTCTCCTTAGTATACTTTCATTTAATAAAACACTTTAATTTCTAATCGTTTTCTCGATCACTCCGGAAATACCCCTTTCTGTGGAAATTGTTTCAGGAAATCCAAACACGCTGAAAAAAGCCCCCGGATAATTCCCCCAGAACATCTCCACATGCAAAATTGAATTGGCAAAGAGAAAGTAAGACAATTAAAAAATGTATAGAAATTCTGTCAAATCCCCCCAGTGTAAAATTTACCCAGGAAAACTTCCCCCTGAAATCTCCCTCTCCAAGGAAAATTCTCCCTATGGAAACCCACTCCAAGCACACAATCTCCCCGGAAAATGGCTGTATACTTCCCAAAACAAATACTATACGTAAACAATGGAAAATTTCCTTAAGATACAGGCCTCTCCCCACGGACTGGGGGGAGGGGTCCTTTTACCCCTAAGGACACAGTTATTGGATCTTTCAACCATACCGAACAAAATGGCTATATCCAGATTTTGATCGGATAACTTTGGAGAAAAAAGGGGCGTGGGAGGTGGGTTAGTTGTCCTCTTTTTGACCACTTAAAAAACGGCACAAGAACTTATACGATCACCCTTGGGGAAAAACTACAACAAATAAATACGCATCCGTGATCTTTTCTCTGGCAAAAAATGCAAAATTCCATATTTTTGTATATAGGAACTTGAAAGTTCAACAGCAGGGTTCTCTGATACGCTGAATCTGATGGCGTGATTTTATTAAGATTTCTTGGCTTTTAGGGGGTATTTTCCGACTATTTCAAAAATCAGGAAGCTTTTCTCAGGCTCGTACCTTTTTATGGATAGCACTAAACTTAATTAATCTTATATATTTGGAATCAGCATAAGCTAATAAGTTGATCTTTTGATGTATCTATTGATACCAAAATTCCGTTTTTTAGAGTTTCGGTTACTATTGAGCCGATTCATTCCTTACAGTTCGTTACCACGAACTGTTTGATACTATCTAGGTAAGTGAAACTGTCCACTTGATCGATCTTCTCGTTACCCAATATAACCTCGGGTGTGGGGCTCGGCTCGGGTGGGGGTCCCAGACCCCGAAATTTTGATTTTCCCGAAATTATGGAGTTTTTCAAATTATCAAATAAATTTTGCATTGTTTAATTTGATTACCCCCCCCCCAAAGAAAAAAAAATCAAATGTACATGCTTGAGCTAGAAATCACAGTTCTCGGCAATTCCAACAGTAATATTTCACACTTCCAAATTGTGCACATGGGAATGCGATAATCTAGCCAACTGCGCAGTTTCACAGGGTAGAAAAACTTGCCGGAAAATGCTTTTTACGACCAAAGCGACAGACGAATTCCTCAACGACTTACAGTCTTCTATATGCAAATTTGTATCTTTTTTAGCCTTTTATAACATCTGCCGATAACTCGGTCTTTTTCTACTTACAATAAATGACTCAGCATTGTAAATCTAAGCAGGTGATATTGTAAAAGAGGCCCAATAATAATATTAAAAAAAAAGGAAAAAAACGCAAGAAAATACCGCCATTAAAATAAAACCGCCCATCCTTCTTACAAATGCAATAAATGAAATAAATACGAACAACAAATACAGGAATAAATGAATTGTTTCCTCAAAAGAAATGGTAGAAATTTTTGGAAAGTGGAAGAGGGGTGGGGGGATGCTACCATCTTTCTAGAGACTTTGAGAGACTAGAGACATCTAGACATCGAGAGACATCTTTCTTGAGACTAGAGACTTCGCAAAAAAATTCGATTGCAGTAAAAGTACAATGTTTCTCGAATGTCATAAAAAGTGGAAGGTGGGGAGAGGACGGAGGGCTAATTTTCTATACAATGCTTGTGCATTTTTTTGAAAAATTATTTTTTTTTAGTTTAGCAAAAGCCATTTGCGTCAAAAGACAGTTATATACGTGGCAATCACGTAACAGGTGGGTTTTCGGGCCCTCATCTCCTGCAAATATTTATATTATAACGGTTATTCTTAAGCCGGCTTCTATTTCTATACAATCGGTTTTGGTTAGTTTTAAAAATTGCGTTTTTCTTCGGTTTTGCTTTTCTTTCTTTCACTGAAAAAACCCTCAGAGGGCACGGGTCCTATTTAGGGCCCTCTAATTATGCACACTGAAAATTCTTCTAAGATTCTGATTTTAAGAAATTAGTATATATATATATATATATATATATATATATATATATATATATATATATATATATATATATATATATATATATATATATATCTATATATATATATACCTCCGCAACTCATTAAATAAATTATGTGATCATTTGATATATGAACTGTTGAGAGACTAAAATGATTGAATTGATTTTTCAAAGCTTTTTTAGGATTTCAGAGAAAAACCAAACGGTTTGAACAAAGGGCCAGCTCAGGACAATGACAATCTAATCATGCAAATCAAAATCCTTGCATGATGTATGACTGATTTTAAAAGGCGTGACATGTTCACAGGTATGCAGTTTTTCTTCGGAGAGGGATCAATAGTAAAAATGTTTCCTTTTTTGCTCAGAAGAAATATGGTAACTAGAAGGAAAAATTACGCGTTCAATGAGGATTAAGCATTTAAAGATTCAACAAAAGATCGGCCTAAATGCCGTATCTAACACTTTCACGCTTCTGAGATAATTGCATTTTTTTTCTCATAAGCTGTGCTCAAGGCAAGGATTAGCAGGAGAATGTAGATAATCATGGTCGGAAATACATTACAGTCAGGGGCGTCTTTTTTTAGGGGGAGGGGGCAAGGTGGGGGCAGGTGCCCCCAATAATGTGGAGAAAAAAATAATTGTATATCCCGTTCCCCTTGACTATCCGGATTTGGACCCCTCTTGCCAACCCCCCCCCCCCCACCCTAATAAAAATGCTGGAGATTCGCCCCTGGTTAGTGCTGAGCTTCCCTTTGAGAACATCATAGCAAACAACATATAAGGGTACATGTCAATTATATCGACCACACTCAAGAAGTTTGATCTGTTTGATCAGTTTCGAACAGGTTTCTCTGTATGCATTCGGAGAATACAGGTATATTTTAATAAAATATTGAATATGTTTTTAATTAGAATATATTTTGATATATTTTTATATTTTATAATATATGTAAATCCATCCATATCATGCAGTGGCATTTGGAGGGGGTGTTTATGTTAAGTTTTTTGTCAATAATTATTATTAAATAAATATAAATAAATAGATTTGGTTAGGTAATGTATTTAATATAATGCGTTCTGCGCGGCCTGCTTACACCAATATAAGAAATGTAAAAATGTCAGATGCGACCTCTAGGCGTGGCAGCGATAATAAGTTTGAAGAGGTAGTCGCAAACGTCGTTTTAGGTTGATCAAAGAATAGTAAGCTGGAGGCACTTCAAGATCGATAAGGATAAATATATTGATGAATCGTCACGCTTAAGTCATATCCGACATTTTCATGCTTTTGAGACGATTATTAGAACACTTTTCTAAGCTGTGCTCAAAGGGAGGATAGGAAGGAAAATATAGATCATAAAGATCATAGCATGGTAAAATATGATGATTTTAATCCATAGATTTTTATTCATTTTTTTTTTTGTTTGAGTTTGATATGTGTTAAAATTTTGTCAGGGATGTCAATTCACGAGAAATTGAGGGGGTAGGGGAGGAATGCAATATATAAATTTCAAAATCTAGGAAGAGGCTTTTTTATTGTTTTACCGATTTTTTCAATGGAAATACCAAAAAAGGTATTTTTTTAAATGAAACATGTTTTTCGAAATCTAGAGGGAGATGCAAATAAAATTCTAGGAAGACACTCCCCCCCCCCCCCCGCCCCAATGGAATTTTCTGTATTTTTTAATCCATTTTTTTAGTTAAAACAATTATGGATTAAATTCTTATTACGCAGGAATTTTAAACGCTCATTTGGGTAGGATGTTCTAAAACGTGTCTACAAATACATTACCATTACAAGAAGACAGGTTAGGTTCAAAATATGTAGCCTTGCCCCCTAAATTCCCAATATTCAAGGGCAAAGATTTTATCAACGTCGGCATTTAGCAACTGTTCATCCATGGCTACTGTCACTCAACTAGATACAAGTTGGCTTGGTAGTCTAAATTAAGACATTTAAACAGGTTTTTAGGTATATAATTTGTTTTTTTTACAGTCCCATAGAAACAACCTTTTAACCCTAAAATAAACCTATAGCAGCATACACCTGAAACAATCCTACATGTATATAAAAATTTCCTAGAGCTATTCAAAATTTTGTTTCTTCAAAAAATCTTGTAAAAATTAAGATAAGCCTGCATAATCCAAGTATCCGGAGAAACAGGTCAGTTTTCTTTAGTATGTATTTGCATTTATGTTAATTAATTAAAAAAACATGTTTTTTAAACCTAAAGTAAGGAGCGCCCATAAAAAATAAAAAGAACAAAAAATATTAAGAATATGAAATGGGCGGGTGCCACCTCAAAGCCTCGCTCTGTACGCTAAATTTTTTTATTTTTTTTAAAAATAAATTTGTTATACAGATTAAAACTTTTGTGTAACTAGCGAGTCGTGGCGGAGGGCACCCCCCCTTTAAAATAAGTCATAATTTTTTTTCTTTTTAATTTATATTGTCACTCCCTACTTTCAGTTTAAAAAACTTGTTTTTTTTATTTAATTTCTGATCGTTTTTTTAGTTAATGCAGCTTTTATTTTAAAATGCAAAATTCCACATTTTTGCAGATAGGAGTTTGAAGCTTCTTTAATAATGTTCTTTGATAAGATGAATCTGATGGTGTGATTTTCGTTAAAGTTAATTAAAAAAAACTCCAATTAAAACAAAATTTTATTTTTTAAAAAAAAGAGTTGTGAGAAAGTCAAACTGTAGCGTAAAGAGCGAGGCGTTGAGGAGTGGACAGTCCATTTCATATACGAAATAATTTCTGTTCGTTTTAAGTTTTAACGTCGTTCCTTAGTTTCAATTAAAAAAAACTTGTTTTTTTTATTTCATTAGTGAACGTTTTTGAATTAATGCAGGTTTTGATTTTGGCTCACCGTGCATGAAATTAAAACGAAATTTGCATATTAATTTTACTTTTATTTGGTTAAATGGCTTTCTCGAAAACTTGTTGAATTTTATTTACGAACGTTTTTAGAAGTAATAAATATACGTAACTTACGAATTAACTTAGGTATCGAACTTCTATATTCATATATTTTTAATACGCATATTAGGGGGTTTGCCCCCTAGACAATGCTTTGCTCTTTCCGCTAAAGTTCGAATGTTGTTCTAATTCTTTAAAAATGACCCCTTAATCACAAAGGCCGTTAATTAGAATAAATAGCTCTTATGAAAGTACTAAAAAATCTTTGGCTTAAAGAGCGAGGCATTGACTAAAAGGTGAACCCAATCATATAGCTAATATTTTTTTTGTTTGTTTTAAGTTTTGATGTTGTTCCTTACTTTCGGTTGAATAACTTGTTTTTTATATTCAATTTCTGATTTTTTTATAAATAATGATGGGAAATCCTGCGCCCCCTTCATAGCAATGTCCCTTCCCCATGAAAACGTCCTTCATGAAAAGATCCTCCCATATAACCCCCGACCCAACCCCCCCCCCCCACGCCCAGAAAAAAATCCCCCTGAAAACTTCTGTGAACTTCCCAATAACCCATACTATATGTTAACATTGGGTAAAGTTCATAACTTTCAGCCCTCCCCCTGGAGGCTGTGAGGGATTAAGTTATCCTAAAAGACATAATTATAATATTTTCGACAATGCTGAACAAAATCGCTATCTCAAAATTTTGATCGGGTGACTTTGGGAAAAAAATGAGCGTGGGAGGGGGCCTAGTTGCCCTCCATTTTTTTGGTCACTTGAAATGGGCACTATAAGTTTTAATTTCCGTTCCAATGCGCCCTCCCACGATTTTCTCGGACCACTGGGTAAATTTGATCACCCCTGGATAAAAAAAAAAAAAAAAAAAAAAAAAATTAAAACCCATCCGTGTTCTTTCTTCTGGCAAAAAATGTAAAATTACACAGTTTTGTAGATAGGAGCTTTAAACCTTTACAGTATGGTTCTCTGATACGCTGATTATGATGGTATGATTTTCATTAAGGTTCTATAGCTTTTAGGGGTCTTTCCCCCTTTTTTCGAAAATAAGGCAAATTTTCTCAGACGCTTAACTTTTGATGAGGACTAAACTCGATGAAACTTATATATTTGAAATCAGAATAAAAATCTGATTCTTTTGATGTATGTATTGGTATCAAAATTACATTTTTTAGAGTTTCGGTTACTATTGAGCCGGCTCGCTCCTTACTTACAGTTCGTTACCACGAACTGGTTGATATATGACTCATTTTTCAGTTTTCACTGTCATTTTCACTTGGTAAGGAAACGTTAGTATTATTCTGTTTTTCATTGCTTCACAAAATATACCTCGTCCATTAGTCTAATATTGCTATTAGGATATTTGTATTCTTAAGAGGTTTTGTTCAAGAAACATTGGAGAGGTTGTTTTGAGAGTTTTGTTTCAGAGGTTTGCACCGAATTTGTAAAAGAAGCGATGAAATAAACACGTGTATTAGTGACTATTTTTTGAATGCCTGGATAAGTGATGTTTGTACCGTTTTATTTAAGGTGATTCAACCAAGCATTTTAAAAAGTAACAACAGCGTGTCAAATACACGTAAAAAATAGTAAGGTGCAAACAATGAAAATAAGTCAACAAATACATGTAATTAAAAACAAACCTGTAATTAATTAGTGTAAATAAAACAAACCTGTAATTAATTAGTGTAAATAAAACAAACCTGTAATTAACTTCTTTAGTGTGGTTGCTATAACATGTAGCCTAAGTACCATAATTTCCATCATCATTTTGGAAATCTGCTTTCATTTTATTGTTTTGGCTTTATTGTCTTAACTTATGCTCCTGGCCTTCCCCAGGCCACTCAGCGTGTCCCCAGGAGGCAATAGGGGAACGCCCTACAGATATGTAGGGTACCTCCATAGGAGGTACGGACCAAGGGGGACCTGGTCCTTGGAGGTCTATAACAGAAACTGGGATGCCCTTACCCAGGGCCATGAATAAAGTTAAAGGGGGAAAAAGTCTCCTCAAATGTACACTCAACAAGGCATGTCGGTGTGTCGACACGCTCCATGAGTTACACACCTTCTCCCAACAATACGTAAAATTATATGACGATACAGAAGACAATCATGGGAGGATACTCTATTTGGAGGACAACTGCGACAGGGCGCAAGATCCAGATATTTGGACCCCGGCCTCTCCAAAGAGCTGCCTCAACCGTTTCGGGGCACCTGCAAGACTAGGGATCTTGCGGTCAACTCTATTCCCAATTGAGGAGTGCGCCCCTCGAGGAAATTACAGCCTAGTAAACAACACAGAATTCACACGGACTTCTGATTAATGGACAATTCTTCTGGGCTTGGTATGTTTTGACAGGCGTCTTCAGGCTGAAAAACCTCTTCCTAGCTAATTAATCTACTATAGTGGGCCTCACCGTAGTAGCATAATATTTGTAGGCATGTATATATAAGGAGTCGGATGTAATAGGCTTGAGATTGTCTGTGCAGGATTTCGACTCTTGTTGATAGAAGAGCATCGCCAAGTGCTGAAAACCATGTTGTGACCAAGATGGAACCAGGATTGCACGAACCCTCCATTCATGGAGGTCCCAGGGATTTCCGCTTGTCCGGCTCTCAGCCGGCTTAAGCACTTCGGTGTAGACTTGAGAAGATATGTGATCCCCGTCCTGCACTGGTATCAGTGATCATTGCTTTTTCTGAGGCCAAAATAATTTCAATGGTTTGATGAACATGAAAATTCGAACTTGGAATGTTACGACGTTAAAAAACGACCATCGTAACGACATTTTGACTGACGAATTCAGAAGATTAGAGCTGGACTTATTAGCAGAAGTTTCAGAAACTCATATCCCAGGAGTAGGAAGCATAAAATTGAAAGATATAGAATTTGTTTACTCAGGCAGGAAGGAAGGGGTACATAAACAGGGAGTAGGGCTCATGATGAATAAGGAAGCTGCTAAGTCTTGTTTAGGCTGGGAAGGTATTAATAATAGAATACTAATTGCTCATTTTATTACTAAAAAGTTCAGGGTATCAGTTATAGTAGCATATGCCCCTGTAGAACCGACTGACGGATATACTAGTGAATCAGATGAATTTTACTTACAGTTAAAGGAGCAAATAGAAAGGATCCCAAGCAGAAATATGTAGTTTTTACTAGGAGATTTTAATGCCCAGGTTGGTAGAAATAGGGATAGACAGTATCCTAGCCTAGGTAAATTTGGTGTAGGAAAAGAAAACAGTAATGGATACAGACTCTGCTATTTTGTAGGTATACCAATCTAGTTATAACCAATATGGTGTTTGGTCATACAATGGCTCATAAGTTAACATGGTTTTCACGTGATGGTAAGACAGCAAACCTTATTGATTATATTATAGTTGACCGAAGACTGGCAGGAACAATATAAGATACTAGGGTATATAGGAGTGCTGTTACTGATGTTAAAAGTAAAGATCACCATCTAGTAGTGTCAAGGGTTAATTTAAAGCTGAAATCTCGGAAGGGTAACTACCTCCCGGGAAGTTATGTTGTTGGTAGACTCCAGGATGAGAATTTGGGAGAAACTTTCCAGGAACAGTTGAATACTAAACTTAAGAGTTGATAAATTTGATAATGTGGAAGATGGTTGGAATAATTTTAGAATAATAATTTCTGAAGTTGCTGCAGGTGTCTTAGGGAAGAAAGCTAGGACTGCAGCTAAGAGTATTAGTGAAAAAGCTTTATGTTTAACAGAAAGGAGAAAGGACTTGTACAAGAATTATCTGAGTGATAGATCATATTAAAGCAAAAGGAACGTAAAGAAAGTGGAGAAGGCATTAAAATACGAACATAGGAGGTGTGAAGTGGAGGCCATGGATAAAATTGCCGAGGATCTGGAAGATGCGGCTAGACAGCATAAAAGTAAAATATTGTACTAGTAAGTCAATAATTTGAGAGGGAGTAGTTAATATGGAATTGCCTCAGTTAAAGACAGGGATTGGGGCACAGTTAACGATAAGGTAAGAATTAAAGATAGATGGGTAGAACATCTTGAGAATTTGCTAAGCCGAGAAAAAGTTACAGGAAAATATATAGAGGGAAACGAAAAAATTTGTGATACCTTGGGTGTGAAGGAAGATTTGCTTTGTGAGGAAGAATTAGCCACAGTACTAAAAGGATTAAAAAATAATAAGGCTCCAGGTGCTGATAGGGTGGTAAATGAGTTTCATAAATATGGTGGCTCTGGGGTTAGAAATAAGTTACTGAAATTTATGAATTTGACTTTTGAAAAAGGAGAAGTGCTTAACGATTTTAGGAAAACCTTAATTAAGCCACTTTATAAGAAAGGTGATAAAAGTGAGTTGTGGTAATTATCGAGGCATTAGTCTGGTCTCTGTAGGTAGCAAATTACTTAGTAGTATGATACTTTTTAGACGGTGAGATGCCGTAAACAAAGCTTAAGAGAAGATCAGTGCGGTTTTAAAAAAGCTAGAGGATGTGTCGACCAAATTTTCACTCTTAGGTTAATAATTGAGAAGTGCCTGAGTTGTCAAACACCTTTGGTCCCCAGTTTTATAGATTATGAGCAAGCGTTCGATTCTGTTGATGGGAGAGCTTTAGTAAATGTTTTATCCTTATATGGTATACCAGACATATACACTAAAGTGATTAGTGCTATGTAAGAGAATAACACTGCTAAGGTTAAGGTAGGAAATGAGGTTAGCAGCTGGTTTTGTATTAAATCAGGAGTTAAGCAGGGTTGTGTTCTATCCCCCTTTATATGGATTGTTTTGATGGACTTTGTCTTAAGGAGCACAGGAAAGGCAATGGGAGACCACGAAATCCAATGGGGAGTGAAGTGTCCTGTACATGATTATACTGATAATTTAAGCATCCTAAATGAAAGTGTGAGCAAAATGAATGAACTTTTAGGGGTTTTGCGAGTTCAGGGCGCTAGAATAGATTTGAAAATTACTGTTAAGAAGACTAAGTCACTAAGGCTAGGAATAAGTGAAGATGAAAAGGTGACGTCGGGTACTGAAAAGATTGATCAGGTGGGCAGCTTCACTTACCTTGGTAGTATTATTAGTAAAAATGGTGGGAGCAGAGAAGATGTTAAAAATAGAATAGCCAAGTCTCATGTTTTTTTTCACAGTTAAAAAAAGTTTAGAAGAATAGGAAGATATGTCTGCAAGCCAAGATTAGAACATTAGAAGCTACAGTGATGACAGTAGTTACATACGGCTCTGAAGCATGGGCGCTCTGAAAAGCGGATGAAGATTTTCTAGATGTTTTCGAGAAAAAATTCTTAAGGATTGTTCTGAGTACCCGGCTGACTGATCGCACTTCAAACAACAGGCTGTACGAAAAATGTGGCTCAATACTGCTCTCTAGGGCTATAATGAAAGAAAGGTTGAGGTGGCTAGGGCACGTTGTGCGGATGAAGGATGACAGATTGCAGAAGATTGTTCTTTTCGGCCAACCGTCTAAACGGAAGGGCTAAACGGAAAGCAGGTCGTCCTCGTCTGGGATGAGAGGACGTCACAAAGAAAGATTTAAAGAAAAATGGGAACTTCGTGGGAGGGTGTAAAAAGGGAGGCTTGAATAGATTGAGATGGAGGCGCGTGTTTAGCTGTGTTGGCCTCAGGCGGATTGGTACTGGGGTGTTTTTTTCGTCGTTGTTGTTGTGGTTTAACTTGTTTTTATAAAATCGTAAAAAAATTTACCCCCCCCCCCCGGATTTGACGAAATTAAACCACTGGGCATCAATTATGGAGGGACAAATGCCCCTATATTTTTTATTTTTTTCATTTTAAAGACGCAGAAACAAAATCACCGTAAGATAATGCAAAATATCCGCCTGTGACCAACAGAGGTATGCTGGCTCCTCCTCTATCCCAATCTGTTCAATGCCTCTACATTCTTCCCAGATATTCCAATCTCCCTTAAATATTTCCTTACAACCACCTCCCATCCCACTCGAGGACGATTGGCTTTTTGTTTGGTCCTAGATGAATAATGGGAGGAGAGGACGCCAGTTCTGAAGATGAGCATAAAAGCTTAAAAATTTGACAAAAGAGGCAAATTAAAAAGAAAAATACAAGAAATTTTGGGTAAATTAATGAAAATCTTAAGATTCCAAAAGTTAAAGGGCCCGGAGGTTTTCCTGCATAGGTGACTCTGATGGCAATTAAGAACAGGGTAAAATATATGTTCCTCAGGGAGACACATGATTGGTTTCAAATAAAAACGAGTTTTGCATAGCATTCATCTACATTAAGCAGCTGTTTTGCGATATTAAAAACTAAGCTAGCAGAAAAGGCTTTACAACTTTGCAAATTTTTTTGTTTTCTCTGCCAATATCAGATCAAAAAGGGGGCTCTTTTGTTCAACTTTCTATTGAAGAAAGTCCTTTCCCAGAGTTTACACCTGGTTTTTTCTTTTTTAAGAAGAATCTTTAATCCTCAAGCAACAAAGGACTTGATGTCATAAGGGTTGCACAGAAAAAAACATTTTTGAAATTCCATGTGCATTAAAGAAAGGCTTCAAGTTACAGACACATGATCATACCAGAATTAATAGACAGGGCTCTCAACTAGTGCTTTACTGAAAACTGAGCTTACATGAAAATTTTTCAGAGAACTATAAATGAATACTAAAAGCTATAAATATATTGCAGTGACGTAATTTCGTCAAAATCCCAGGGGGGGGGGGGAGTTGAACCCAATTTCCCCAAATCAAGTGAAAATGACAGCGAAAACTGAAAAATGAGCCATAACTGAAATATAGTGCCTATCATAAAGGCAAAGATATACTAAATAAAACTGACCTGTTTCTGTGGATGCTTGAATGATGCAGGTTTATCTTAGTTTTGACAAAATTTTTCAAGAAACTAAATTTCAGCTGGGGGGGGGATAATTTGTGGGACGGGCAGTTGCCTCCCTGGTCAATAGCAAATTACGCCCCTGGTATCATGGCCCGTGAAACATTATTAATAGCCTCGTAAATTAGTCTTTTATTTTATTTTTGGCTACTCATGGAACTTTCTTGTCCAAAAAGAACATCTTTTTCTTAGCAGGGGCAGGGAGGAGGTTGATTTTGCGTTTTCCGTTAAGCACTAGCTTTTAAAATTCTACAGATATTGAAAAATATATCGCCTCAGATTATGTGAGCTAATTGTGTAGCTATATCTTGCATAATATTTAATTAAATATTTTATATATAGAGGTGGTTAGTATTTAATATAATGCATTCTGGGCGGCATACTTTCCAAAATTCTTCTTAAGTATTATATTCTCTAAAAGCAGTATCTAAAATAGGCTATTATATTTTCAGCTTATTTTGGTATATTTCATTATGATTAACCTAACTTCACTTCTCCAGTGTGTTTCGGCGTCTTTTTCTGCATATTCTATTGTTGCCTTTCTTTTATTCCCTTTTGCTATGACTGAATGTTCGACCCCACTCTCCCTTTTCTTTCCTTTTGGAGAAATTTAGGTTAATAAGGGTACTTCAACTGGCGAACCTTTGAGTTGCTTTTCTGCGAACCACAGTTTATAGAATTATCCAGTAAGTTTATCGCAGATCATTGCTGGTCTTCGTTTTCGGTGAGAACAAAAAGCTCCTCCCACTTATTTCTTCACTTATGGATCAGTGTGTTTGCGTCTATCAATGAGAAATGGTTACCAAGTGCATTATTCGTAATAGCGGGTTTCCACTTATTTCCGATTGTTTCGCGTCTGACTTGTCTACCCGTGAAAATATCTTACTTCGCTTATGTTTATATCTGCAAAAACGTTCTCCGGAGCACTCGTACCCCGGTCCGGGTTTCTATAATGGGTGAGATAGAAAATGATCATACTGGATAATTATATAAACTGTGCTGCGAACTCACAAAATGGAAGGTCTGTTCTGTAGTTTTATTTCAAACGGTTGTACTCAATTAAAGCATCAGCATCGTTTCTTCTACAGCATTCTTGACAATTATCCGTCTAGTATCTTCTGATACTCGTATCTTTGCAGATAAAGCCTCATATAGGTTGGCTTCTTGTTTGAATAAATCAGCATAAAAATCAAATTCTTTTGATGTATCTATTGATATTATTTGGCTACTATTGAAACGATTTGCTCTTACTATACAGTTCGTTACCACGAACTGTTTGATAGAGTATGATTTTTTGTACTAAATTTAGAAAACCTGCCGATGTGACTGTATGAAGAATGTCCAAATACATAATCTAACCTATAGTTCCTTACTTATTACCAGTTGCTGTAGCGTAGCGGCTAGTGAGCTCTCCTCCTGACTAGGAAGATAGAAGTTCGAGTCGCTCTACAGTAACAATTTGTTGTCCGTAAGTGAAACTGAATAGGGTCGGATAAATTAGCTACCACCAGATAAATAATCGTTTCTTTATCTTCCTGATATGGAATAGTGAACTTGTATCCACAATGTTTAACTTTTACAAACAAGTCATGACAGTCGAACTAGTCAAACAAGATATTAGCGTATATAAACTAGTCATGGCCGTATCCAGGGTGAGTAGGGGGTTTGAACCCCCCCCCCACTGAAATGTTTGTCTGACTCGTAAAAACGTAACAAAAATAGACACAAACAAATTTTGAATGCGTTTTTTGAGATTCTATGTGCCTGTGTTCAAAAGGAATGGCAACAGAGAAAACAGGCAGAAATTCACTGAAAGTAACTTGAAATTTGATTCATATTTTGGCGAAAACATTTTCGACTGACCTAATTTGTTTGCAAGTAGCAAACAAATAAGCCACTTTGGATTTTGTCGCTTTTTAGAAAGATGCTGCTAATAAATATCAGCAGTTTTGTTGTGTTATATTTTGGCTGAGTTGGCTTGATATACTGGTAATTAGCTGTGCCCGACATAAAATTTCTTTTGAACTTTTTTCTCAGGAAAGATTCTCAGATGTTTCAATTACTTGCAGTATGGGCGGGATAATACACAAGTTTTAATAATATGGGGAGCTCTTAGCCCCTCGCACGTGTTTCTAGGAAAGATTTACATAAAGGATCGATATAGTTCATCATAAATTGTGTCGGTGTAAAGAATCTCATATAGTAGTTATTAATAGAAGTTTTGTTTAGACTTTTAATTGACAAATATGTAAAAATTGCCTACGGCAGGATTTCTACCTCCCACCTTTGAAGTGAGATTCCAACATACTATCCGCTGCACCAAGCAGGCTTTTAAGGGCATAATTTTCAAACAGTTCGTGGTAGTGAACTGTATAGTAAGATTGACTCGGCTCAATAGTAACCGAAACTCTAAAAAACGGAATTTTAATATCAATATACACATCAAAATATCGGGTTTTTATTCTGATTTGAAATATATAAGTTTCATGAAGTTTACTCATGTTTAAAAAGGGTCCCTCGAGATTTGAACTCAGATCACAGGATTCAAAGTCCTAAGTTCTAACCACTACACCAACAAATGTTCATATAAGAAAGAATTTAACAGTATGCGATAACTTAAAGACTGAACTCTAACCATTAGTATTATCAAACAGTTTGTGATAACGAACTGTAAAGTTATCCGGGTTGCAGCGGTAGCTAGCAACCTAGTAAGAGACGATCACGTCCTATGTTAAGAAATATAAAAACCCATAGCTCCTAAAAAAAAGTCAGATCAAAACAAAAAGTACACCATTAGAACCGCCTTGTCCGAAACCCCTATATACGAAACTTTCTGTCCCTTGGCTTGAACAGCAAGGGAAATATATTGGCTTGAAAATCAAGAAAAGTGGCAGCTACAAAAACATTCTGCCTAAACGGGATATTTTTTTTCTTTTTTTTCCTTTCTACAGATAGCTTGGCACTGGAACATCGTAGAGTTGTTCAATGGCTCATTTTAAAGGAAATTAATTGGGTTAAAAATCTTTTGTGACTAAAATAAATTATTTCTAAAAGAGAATAAATTTTACAACTAAAAACTGCATTTTTGATGTCTTTTCATACTGCAGTATTTTCAAAGATATTGGATTTTTGTACATAAATCATAATCGTATACCAAGAGACTGGTGGCTAAGACCAGAGCCTTGGACCACTCGGCCAAGCTGCCTCTCATAACTATATATGTGAATCCGGGTTGCAGCAGTAGTTAGCAACCTAGTAAAAGACGGTCACGTCCAATACGAAGAAATATAAAACCCAAAAGTCTTAAGAATAGAGTCAGATGAAAACAAAAGTACATCATTAGAACCACCTTGTCTGAAACCCTACTAGATAAATAATGAATGTCGTCATAGTTTTATTATATCTATTACTTGAATAGAAAAACACGACATTATTTTGTTATTTCTGAAGACGTCATGAAATAATACCATTACGCCATGACGTCATGAAATAAAATCAATACACCATGACGTCATAATTAGTATATAAAAAGGGAAAGATGTAAATGGTGTCATTCATGATTTACATGATGGTTAAATCAAAGCAAGCTACACGCAAGTTAAAAAAAAAACAGTACTACACAAAAAACAGAGATAGCATTTTGAAAAGAGAAAAGCAAAGGTATTCAACCGACCAGGCGTATCGAGAAGTGAAAATTGAGAGAGCCAAAAAAACATCAAGGAGCGTTATCACAATGATGAAGTTTATAGAGAGGCAACAATTCAGCAAGCTAGAGAAAAGATCAAGGAGCGTTATCACAATGATGAGCCTCATAGAGAAGCAATAATTAAGCAGGCTAGACAAAAGAGCAAGGAACGGTATGATAATGATAGAAATATAAATTATAGTAAAAGACGATCACGCCCCATAGTAAAAACTAAAGTAGCTCATAACTCCTAAAAATATATTGTCAGATTAAAACAAGAAGTACACTATTAGAACCGCCATGTCCAAAACCTCAATATAGAAAACTAGCCGTCCCTTGGCTGGAATAGCAAGGAAAATATATTGGCTTGATTATAGTAAAGAACGAACTTAAGCCCAAAGGAGCTGAACCCTTTGGTTCATTCACTTAATCTTCATTATTTTAACTAGGATGCAACTAAAACGAGTCTTTTTTAAATTTTAAATTTAAAAGATATTGCTTTAAATCAATATATTTAGAGTTCTCCCTGAAGGGGAATCGAACCCCGTTCTCTCGCATGACAAGTGTTTATGCTTACCATTGTACCATCGGAGACTAAATGTAATACATATAATAAATTCTTTAATACACTAAAAGATTATATGAAGAATCGATCTGGTTAATTATCTAATGATCGTCTTTTAATATAACTTTACCACGAACTGTTTGATTGCTTCAAAAATCAAATATCTTTGAAAAGACTGCAGTATGAAGACATCAAAAATGCAGTTTTTAGTGGAAAAATTGTTTCTGTTTTAAAAATAATTTGTTTAAGTTACAAAAGGTTTTTAACCCCATTAATTTTCTTTAAAAGGAGCCATTGAACAACTCTCTACGATGTTCCAGTGCCAAGTTATCTGTGGAAAAGAAAAAAAAAAGAAAAAAAGATGCCGGTTAGGCAGAATGCTGTAGTAGCTGCCACTTTTCTTGATTTTCAAGGCAATATATTTCCCTTGCTGTTCAAGCCAAGGGACAGAAAATTGTTTATACAGGTATTTCGGACAAGGCGGTTCTAATGGTGTACTCTTTGTTTTGATCTGACTCTTTTTATAGGAGTTATGGGTTTTTATATTTTTTAACATTGGACGTGATCGTCTCTTACTAGGTTGCTAGCTACCGCTGCAACCCGGATTCAAGGAATCGAGCAGCTAACTAAGTATAATATATGGAATGGTATGTTCTTCAAATGATCGTCTTTTAATGTATATTCCTTATTATAAAAACTAACAAAAAATTAAACTGATTTTAAAATTTTCAGGTATTTTTCTAGTTCTAATTAAAAAGTTAAAACTATTGCTCAGATACCATACTTATTTTTGCAGTTTACTAAAATAAAATAAAACTATCTTGTCGAGAGATGAAGTTGTGTAAATATTGCATTCACTTATTACGTCATATGTGGTTATAACCTACATACAACTATAATGTCATTTATCGAGCTTGTACATGAAAATGCAGTTTTTTTTGTTAAAATTGATTCTATTTTAAAAAATATTTCATCTTTAATTACAAAAAGAACTAGACGTAGGAATTTATTTTAAAATGAGCCATTATACAGCTCTCTATGATTTTCCAGTGCCCACATAGCTGAGGAAAAAAAACGGAAAGAAAAAACATTTTTTTTAGTTTAGTTTTTTTAGTTTTTTTTTAGTAAATGACGAAATTAACACAGGTAAACAAAACCATGTAAATTGCATTCAGCGTTCCTGTGAAAGAAACTCAAGATACGCTCAAGGCATTTTAGCCGCTGATGACGTTTATCGGCCAATACACAAATTGACAATTAAAAAAAGTTGACGAAAATTGACAACCTGGCAAGGGCTCCGGCAGAAAATTTTTCAGGGGGGGGGGGGCAGACACCAAGAGAGTAGCGGTGGTTTGGTGACAGGGAATATATATCAGAATTTTTTTTATGAATAAGTTTATTTTTAAATACTTTTAAGAAAAAAACTCAAATAAAAAGAGCAATTAAATTGCATGCAAAATGAAACAAAATACAGTAAATTTTAAACGACAAGAATTCCTGGCAAAGGGATCAATTTATTGAATGGATATTATATTTAATTATTTTGCATTGAATCTTAAAAGAAAATCAAACTCAAACCAAAATTAGAGAAAGATTGATTGTTTTGGTAGATTATAACAAGTGTACACTCGTTTACAGAAGGATTAGATACTCAAAAATTATCCTACCTGAATAGATACCACGTTTTGATTTTATAACGGCCATAAAAAATGTACCTGTTTCATAACAGGACAATTGTCCCTTTCGAAATTATATCCCTCATATATTCAGACATTAAAAAATAAATAGAATAGCGAAAGAAAAACAAAATTTAAACTTAACTATCCTGCTGTCAAATTGCCCTCTTTCTTTGTATTGTTCTATTCAACTAAATAAAATGAACAGGTTCAAAGAATTTTTGTCATAAGAGGATCTTATCAAACATTCTGTGATAAAAAAAACTGTAAGTAAAAAGCACAGTTTATATAATTATCCAGTAAGCTTATCGCAGATCATTTCTGGCCTTCGTTCTCGGTGCGAACAAAAAGCTCCTCCCACTTCTTCGTGCAGTTATGGATCAATGTGTTTGCGTCTATCAATGAGAAATGGTTACAAATTGCATTATTCGTAATAGCGGGTTTCCACTTGTTTCCGATTGTTTCACGTCTGACTTGTCTACCCGTGAAAAGATCTGATGCCGCTTATGTTTCTACGTTCTCTGGAGCACTCGCACCCCGGTCCGGGTTTTTATAATGGGTGAGATAGGGAATGATCATACTGGATAATTATACAAAACTGTGGTAAAAAGCGACTTGGGCAAATATTCACCAAAACTAAAAATTGAATTCTCATGACAATCGCTACACCGGCAGTATTGGCTTTTTATGCTGATTGGAAAAAAAAATTCTTTCAGTTTATTGTTTCTCACCCAAAACTAAAAATCTGAGAAAATTTGCCTAATTTTTGAAAAAAACAGTAACATCCCCCAAAAAAGCAAGCGATCTTATTGAAAATCCTTTTATTAGATACATCATATCAGAGAACCCTACCGTAGAGGTTTCAAGCTCCAATCTTCAAAATGTGGAATTTTGCTTTTTTTTTCAGAAGAAACATCGTCGATGCATGTTTATTCGTTTTTTTTTCCAGGGGTGATTGCATCAAACCGAAGGTCCAAGATAATTGGGAGGGAGCTCATTCAAACGTAAATTTAAAGCTAATTTTTAAGTGACCACATAGATTGGGCCAGGGATATAGTCTTGTTTTCTGCCATTTTAGGGCACCTAATTACGACTTTACCCCAAAGAGGATGAATTTCCAATCAATTTCAAATTCTGAGAAGCTAATTGAATTAAAAGTATCAATAACTATATTTTAGGATTCCCAGTTGCAAAAGAGGTAATGCCACACGGTAGCAGTAGCCTACTGGATTCAACCAAGTTGATTTGCTTTATTTGTAACGAAATTAGGCTACGTTTGGTGATCTTTAATTGCACATCAGCTATAATGTGAGGGAGGGGTCATTGTTTAGGTGGGGGAAGGGTAAATTCATAAAAAAGTATACTTTAATGGATAAACTGCTTACTCGTCATTAGGCTTCAGATAAATGTTAAAAGAGATAGGGGGGAGTAGGAATTAATTAAAATGTTTCTCTATACAGCTAAAATGTTACATTCCCATATATACTAGCACAGAGGTGGAAAAGGCAAAGCAGACCATCATTGACCCCGCCAGGGAATTTCCTTGGGATGGCAAATACTGCTAGGAACTTAATTTTCATCAATTTTAAACGGTATTATTTTTTTTTTCTATTTATATCAAGTACTTATACTTATTTAAACAAATGTATATAATTTATTTATTGATAAGAAAATACTACTGTAGAGGTTGTGATGCCTTCAGTTATGTAGAAGATCAAAGGCCTCACAGAATTTCCATCCATAAATGGAAATTCTTATGAATTTTGAAAAGAGCTTAAAATGGGGGCGGACCAAAATGCGTGTCTCTTTTTTTCTCTCTCTCACTTTTTTCAATTTTCCATGGATTATCGTATCGAACAAGGGAATTTCCTTGGGATGTTCCGATGTTAATCTTTTAGGATGTTAATCTTTTTATATGATTTCGTCCGACACTCGGATTACTGAGCAGAAGCCATGCAATCCCCCCCCCCAAAAAAAAACAAGAAAAACAAAAAAACATGGGCTTAGAATCCTGTTGGTGTTAGGCAGGATACCTTGTTACAAACATAGTTTGAAACACGTATCCCCAATCTCGTTTAATAACTTGATGTAAAACTACAAATCTCTAATTTTTTCTTTAATTTTTTTAAATGGTTCAGCTTTAAGACTCAGCTCTAAAATTGCCCCCCTTTTCCACCAGCCTTCAAATAACTCAATTTAAGTGAGTGACAAATTAGTTCTGTGACAAATTAAGTGAGTGACAAATTAGATCGATAATCTTTGGCCAGTCAGAAGAGAATCAGGACAACCTTAAAATCTGCCGGTATTCGTGGATCTAGATATAATTTTCTACCGTGTAAAATTTTGGCGGGGGTTGGCAATTTGACTATATTTTTTTCACTGAAACACAACCTAAAGTAATGTAGTGGGATAGAAAATCGTCCACTACAAATCGTCGCTACACCGGCAGTATTGGCTTTTTATGCTGATTGGAAAAAAAAATTCTTTCAGTTTATTGTTTCTCACCCAAAACTAAAAATCTGAGTTTTTAGTCAGTTTTTAGTCAGAAAAAAAAAATAATACTCCTTTTCATCCAACCGATATTCTTTAGCAATAATATTAACATGAACTTTTTAGCAAAATTGCTATTCATCGCCAATTTTTCAAGTATATTCAAATTTTATCCAAAATTGAAATTGCAAATTTAAACGTAGGGCGGTTCTAATCAACGTACAATTACTGCTTTATATATTTTTAAAGCAATTAACCAAGGATTTAAAAGACCGATACCTCAAATTATATCTCGGTTAGGCCTTCATGAGTATGATTTGGAAAACAAACAGAAATTAAATAAAAAGGGAGCTTTTCAACTGAAGCCAAGGAACTGATTTGAAACCTATTTGAACAGATTATTCTTTATATGAAGGGGACTGTCTCCTCCTTACTCTTTACTGTGAAGTTTGGCTATTGTAAAAATTTTTCAAGAAAATTTGTAATAAAAAAAAAAAAGATTTTTCAAAGCACTAAAAAACTTTTGTTTAATGAGCAAGGTGTTGAAAAGGGGACAGTCCCCCTTTTATGCAGAGTAATTTCAATTTGTTCTCAGTTTTAACCTTGCCCCTTACTTTAATTGAAAAACCTTTTGTATTTTTTTTAATTAGGCCTACATTTCATGAAAATGTAAAGTTTTATGAATACAATACTTTTGGTAATTCAAAAAAAAAGAAGATCAATATTTCAATGATTTGTTTGGATTTTGATAGGTAGGTAATCAAACATTTCCTGGTAACGAACTGTAAATAAGGAGCGATCCGGCTCAATAGTAACAGAAACTCTAAACAACGTAATTTTGATACCAATAGATATATCAAAAGAATTGTCTTATTATGCTGATTCTAAATATATCATTAAGTTTAGTCTTGCCCATCAAAAGCTACGAGCCGGAGAGAATTTGTCTGATTTTCGAAAAAGGGGGAAAGACCCTCTAGAAGTCATAGAATTTTAATGGAAATCAGACCTTCAGATTCAGCGTATAAAAAAAAAAAAAAAAAACTACTGTAGAAGTTTCAAGCTCATATCTGCAAAAATGTGGAATTTTATTATTTTTGCCAGAAGAAAGATCACGGATGTGTATTTTTTTTTTCCCAGGGGTGTCCGTATCGACCCAGTGGGCCTAGAACGTCGGGAGAGGGCTCATTCTAACGGAAATGAAAAGTTCTAGGTAATTTGTCTCTAGTTGCCCAAAAAATTGGAGGACAACTAGACCCCCTCCCACGCCACTTTTTTCCCAAAAGCGTCCGATCAAAATTTTGATATGACTATTTTGTTCAGCATAGCTGAAAGACCCAATAACTATGTCTTTAGAGACAAATTACCCCTACAGACCCCAGGGAAAGATTTTTAAGTTATAAAATTTGCCCATTGTTTACGTGTAGTATTTGTTATTGGGAAATATGCATACATTTTTCGGATGGGGAGGGAGGAGGAAGTTTCTGCTGAGAGGATTTTGCACGGGGAGAATTTTCCATGGAGTGGGAAGCTTCCAGAGGGCGAACTTTTCAGAGAAAATTTCACATCGTGGGCATTTGCCAAAATTCCTATACGAAATTTTTTTATATGTCTTTAGTTTTCTTTAACGATTCAATTTTACGCGTGATGTTTAAGGTAGTTGTCCGGGATAAATTTTTGCCAGGGTTGAAGTGAACAGAGGATATTTCTGTGGGCAGGGGGATTTTTCCGTGGAGGTGGAGTCAGATGTCCTGGCGTTATTTAAAAACCGACTAGAAACTAAATTTAAAAAAACAAGTTTTTTGAACTGAAAGTAAGGAGCAACATTAAAACTTAAAATGAACAGAAATTATTACGTATATATTTTTTAACAATATCGACAGTTTTGAACTTCGTTATCAAACACCAAAATCTTTAATACCTTTAGACTCAGTGTTTGTAAAAAGTAACACATTATCAAAGTAGTTTGTTCAAAGTAAAACATTAAAACTAAGATTAAACAAACAAAAATTATTTAAATATTTTTAGTTTAATTTTGAATGCAAAAAAACAATATATTTGACACCTTGATATTTCATAACTGTAAAAATTTAAATCTTTTTCAAAGACAGCTAGATAAATATAATCACTCCCGGAAAAAATAAATAAATGATAATAAAACACAAAAAACGTATCCGTTCAGGGGGAAAATACAGAAATTCCCAGAATTCCGTTCAGGGGAAATATTTCTGATTATAGTGGCTTCATATATCAGCTGATGGGTACTCTTGCAATGCAAGCAAAAGTTGACGGCATATTTTTACCAAAATTGCCTCGTATTAATTTGTTAACCTTGTGTTTTCTATAATGATACGAACTTTCTTGTGTACTAATAACTGCACTAATTACTAATAAACAAATACATATTTAGGATCACCATAAAAAGCTAATTCTTTTATTTAAAGTTATCAGTAGTCAGGGTTTTATACTTTCGTTATTGACAAGGATCGTTATTTATGAAAAATTCGATTTTTTTGTTACTCCAACCAAATCATCTAGAAAAAAGTTTGTGGAAAACTGGAAAGGGGTCACTCAGTAACAAATTAAAACTTACATTTTCCTTATTAAGGGTCAAAATCTATTGGCATACAGCCAACAATGGGACAACATACATTTTTTCCATGGTTTTTCCCTATTCTGCTCTCTTTCCTTTGGTTTCTTTTTAATTAATTTAGTCCCAAATTTCCAGGGGGGGCGAAGAGGCATGCCCCCCCTGCCGGTGCCCATGCAACCTGGCAATTAGTATTGTCAGTAATTATCACTGCCAATAAAAAATTGACAATTACAAGCTTTACGGTGGTACCTTTTGTTCAGGAATGTTCAGGCCCTGCTTAAAAAAAAAAAGAAGTCATTTTCTATTGGTTTTATTTTTTCTCAGAAAATGAGTAAAGTATGCGGTCTAAATCAATACGTTAAGCCCGGGAAATACGTAGGGAAGGGGGCATTGGTTCCATGATAATTCGATCCTTCTGTCCCTTCTCAAACTCGTCTAAAAATAAATGAGAATTTACTAATAGTTAATTTTTCCCTATCTTAAAGTTAATTTTCGTTTATCTTAATTTTCCAAATCAAACCTATCTTAGAGACTATAAAAAATCATTTGTACCAAAAAAGGCCATTAAGAGCCATAATGTATACCAAAAAGACAGTAATGTTCGGATACACACCAACTTTTCAAATTTATCTTTTTAAATCCTCGAACAAAAAATCATCCCCGTAAAAAGTCTAAAATTTTATTGTCACTCATGTTAATTACAAAAAAAAAGTTGGATACGCCCTTTCGTTCGGCCACAATATTTTATAGCAAAACAATTACTGTAGTTTATTAGTTCATATTTGACTTAATGCCTCTCCATGCCGTTTTGAAATAGTTTCAAAATTTAAAATATGATCGTAAAAAAGGCAGTTTTCAGAATGGGAACAAAATATCTAAGGTATATAACCGTAAAAAAAGGTCGTTTTTGAAAATTGCTCTTTCTACGACTTGTGTAGGATAAGCCTTTTGCTGGGTTTTCACTGCCTACTATCATTATTAACAAACGGATATGACAATAATAATTTTTTATTTGGTATTTAATAGCAAAGGGTCTTTAGCATTTCATCGTTAGTAATTACAAGCTTCGCCTTATATCCCCCCATGAAAACAGATGAAAAGGATCATTTGCGAAATAGAGGACAACCTATGAATATCAAATGACAGCGAATATTTTTCCCATCGAAAACCGTTACTCTGAAGTATGTTTTGTCATTAGATCCGACGGAGGTTTTTAATTTATGAGGGGTTGATTTTTGAAGAATGAAGGCGTCACGTTATTTGCAAAATAATGATGATTCGGCAAACTCAGCAGGAGGTGGTACGCCAGTTAAATTCTATTAGAACCCTTGGTCTGAGATCGCTACAAATCCATGAGGACAGAAGTAAAGTTACTTTCCCATTATATGGGCCTTTCTAAAAAGTCAAGTTTGGTTAATACTAATGAAATAAAATAAAATAGGATGAATATATAATAGTTTAGAAACCAATTTGTGCTATATTTGAACATTAGGGGGGTGTGTGTGTGAGGTAAAGCATTGCATATATTAAATCCGGAACGTAACCTAACCTAGGTACCTTCCCTCCCCCTAAACCTAAAAAAAACACAGTTTAATATCGCATACGCAATGAAAACCATGCTATCATTGCCTACTCTATAGCATTACTATTATTCTGACCATGACCACACTGCCTTTTCTATGACGAAATCAATAAGAATTCCAAATAGGGATAGGTGCTTTTATTAGACATTGAAACGAAAGTATAAAACAAAGATTCTAAATATTTCGATGACACAGTCGGTCATCATTATCAGTAGAGTCACTAACTTATCAAAATTAAAACAAACTGCTTTTAGACTAAACAAAATAATCACTTCCGGGTCAAGGCAAGCTACCGGTCCATTGACTTAATAAGTTCACTAACTGTTCTTGAATTTTTTAATACTGCGTTGAGTAAAGGTGGTACAAGTTTCTTCGAAATTGCAGGTCAAAGCAGGTTACCGGTCCATTGACTTAGAAAGTTCACCAACTGTTCTTGAGTCTTGTAATACTGCGTTGAATATTTTTCTAATTAAAAATGAAATAATGCTGAATTTACAGGTGCTAAATTTATCATTTTATTCTTCTAATAGCAAATTAAATGTTACTGATTCTGAAGTTGGTCTGTCATCCCCATATATACGACGTTACTATTATTCTCCATGACCAAACTGCCTTTTGTGACGTATAATAGTAACGTCGTATATTTACTGAAAACACAAGTGTTTGACTAGCGCATGTTGAACGGTAAAAAAAAAATTTTCTATTACATGACCCTTTTTTTATGTCACATGAATATTTGAAGTAATAATTAGGAAAAGATACATAGGATGGGGCAATACCTTTTGTTTTCTTTTAGTTAAGACCCAGGAAAGTTAGCTATGACTTTCAGGAATAGATCTACAGAACAAATTAGGTCTAGCCTAACCAATATAAAAAACGGCCGAAACTGCTAAGCCTAGTTGGAAATGCTAGATATATATAATGTTTATTTTCTATATATTTGTATATTATATTCATAAATATATATTTATTTACACAGTTATTCTCATTTTCCAAGTTTCATCTCTATGGAATGTAGTGAAATCGTTCATATCTGAATCAAAGGACTGCCATATGTTTAAGGAATTAACTTTACCGGGATATCCCCTTTTTGACAAAATTTTATTTTCAAGAAAAAAATGCACTGTACTGGTTTCTGGAAATAATGCATCGCTAGAGGTCAGTGCATCGCCAATGTCTCCTATCATATTCAAATACCGCTTTATAATGAGGCATAGGAGGTATCTTATGAGGAGGTTCAACTTAACAATAACGTCAAATGCCAGTCGTTTAATTATCTTGGCTAAGTTCTCTCTCCACTTCTTCAAACTACATTTCACATCTTAAATCAGACTTCCAAAGCCTTTTGAGACGGCAAAGAGGTAAATACCTCTTTGAAATAATAAATACCCTTCTCTAGTAGTTACTGTTCAGACACTTTTACAGCAATAGCATCATCAATGACCCTATTTTAATGAAACTAGTATGATCAAATCATTGAACAAAAGTAAATGAATAGGAACAACTTTTATATAGAACAGAAAATGCAGGAACAACTTTAAGCAGGAAAACGAAATCTAAAGCATTTTGGAAAAATTTAAGCTTCTAAATATTTTAAAACCGAACAAAATAGGAGAAATAATCAATAGGGAAAATAGGAAAACCCCTTCCTTTTTTTCTATTTAGAATTATAGGAAAAATCCTTCTATTAAACATTTTTAAACTATTGAAATAGTTTCTTTTATCTGCTTCTTCCATTGTCATAATTAGTTTTGTTCTTTTTGCCATAATTTGCCACAATTGCCAGATCTTCAGAAAACATTAAAATCGTTAAAACAGTTTTTGTTAGCTGCTTCTTCAATTGCAATAATTTGTTTTTCTGCCATAATTTGCATAATTGCCATAATCTTATTAAACTATTTCAATTATAAAACCAGTTTGTTGCCTGTTACTTCCAATGATGTAATTTGTTTTTTTTTATGTTATTTATTTTTTGCTCCTGATTTTTTAGGAGTATGAGCACTACCCTAAAATAAACAAAGATTAATTGAAAACTTGTTTCACATTATTGAGATCAGTGGCAAATCTAGTGGGGGGGGGGGCCCTAACGTAGTCTAAAGTAGTGTAATTTACTTAATTAACGCAAGATTGCATTAATTAAACTTGTTCCTAACGCAAGTTTATCGGATCAACCTATTTTGCGCCCCCTAAAAAAAAATCCTGGATCCACCCCTGATTGAGACATACCTAACTTGCATTTCCAAGTGAGGAGAAAAAGACAAAAAAAAACTTCATAAAATGAGAAAAGGGTCACATCATAAATTAGTTTAGACACTAAAATTGCATTATAAGAATGTAATCACCCCCCCCCCATCTCACAGAAAGGCATAACTAAGGCAATACCACTGCGTTTAAGATTTTGTTCAAAGAATTCTTGAACTTTTATAACTTTTAAAAAGTTCTTAGAGATGACTTGAGGCGTTTTAAGAGGGGGATGAGGCGTCTTATAGCAAATTTTTGAACATGCTTGGCTAAGCAGATTTTAGGTCATTTTCAAACTGTCAAATACCCCAACATACCTGCCACTTTTTTTTTTTTTTTTTTTTTTTTTTTTTTTTTTTTTTTTTAGGGGGGAAATGTCTACATTCTAGTTACGGACAAACAGAAAAAAATACGAACATGATACATCAGCACCTTTTTTAAAAAGGTGTCGTGTATTCTGCTTCAAATCTTATCCTCTCGTAGAAAATTGTCTGAATAAAGCCAGCACAGAAACGGTTATGAACGCGAAGACGATAACTTGGGTGATTTAACCTCTTAAACTACCGTTAGAGAGGGTCTCTGGATTGCATTTACTTATTTACTTACAGATATAAAATACAGGGGCTTAGCTCCAGCATTTTTATTGGGTGGGGGGGGGGGCAAGAGCCATAATCGGAAAGTCAAGGGACATGGGCTATATAATAATTTTTTCTCCAAATTAATGGAGAGCCAACTGCACCCTCCCCCCCCCCAAACGACGCCCCTGATAATATATGAATTTCATAATTTCACCTCTGAAACTAATACTATGCCACCACTATAAACGATGAAGGATACGGTTTGAGTCAAATTGGTTGTTATTACAAACTAAAACAAAGATTCAACAGGATGGTCAACTCACTCGAGATCACCAGCATCATCAACGAAGGATATGATTTGGGTCAATTTGATAGTTATCCATACTTACTGAAGGAGGTAGGTCCCTAAAGAAAGTCCAACAAGGAGGCTAAAGAACAAGATGTGATACGATTTGATATTTATTACTGATTCGCTGAAGGAGGTTCCCCAAGGAAGCTCGATAAGGAGGCTAACTCATTCACGATGACAAGTATCAACGACGAAAGAGGATAAGACTTCAGTTGATATTGTAGTTATTACTAACTCACTCAAGGAGGTTGTGACGATTTTTATTGCAACACCACATCCGCTTTGAGCGAGCTGGCAAAAACCAATACTCACGGCAAGCACTCCCTAATTAAGTTCAAATCGAGTCGAAAGGTACTTAGCTCTACTAAAGGGGTAAACCAGCTGAGGGAAAACATTCAACCATGCAACACTTTACTACTTGTACTAACAACTTATCGAAACACAAAGCAACCTCAGGCCAACACAGGATGAAGCTGTATTAGCTTCTTGGCTATGTTTACTTCAAGTGTTGCCATTCGACGAGTAGCAAACAGATTGGTACACCATATTCAATTCGAAAGTCTGCGCAGAGCGACTTCACTTCAGAAGAAGGTACATATCAGGGAGACACAAACTCTATTAAATAAAATAGAAAAAAAGACAAATAGCATAGAAAATACAAACAATTATAGAAACAATTGTGAAACATCGAACCTTCTCTGGATACGGCTTTGTATGGGTGATTCCTGGACTATCCCAGGGGGTAGGGGAAATACAAAATTGCCAAAAAATGGAACACAGTTACGCAATATTCTCAAAATGACCATTGGTTAAGGCTGAATCACTGACAATGAGTGAAGGCACCTCGAAACTCATTTTCTGTCCTTGAAATGAAGCCTGCCATTGTCCAAGGCTCATGCAAACAAATATAGACAATGGCGAGCTTCATCCAAAGGCGAGAAAATATACAAGACATTCTGAAGTTCATGTCGAATTTTTATAGAAGTAATATGCCTTTAAACAACTATGATACCAAAAATGTAGATTGCTTTGTGATAGTGGATGACCGAGTGTGCTCAGACAGAGTTCGCTATTCACCTTTTGAAACCAAGAGCACAGAATGCACTTCCAGTGAGCATTAAACCGGCTGACGCTTCCAAGCCAGTCGAAACTGGTTGTACCCTGTATGACTGCACCACTGGACCAGTTGGCTCTGTAACTGGTCCAGTGGTGTAATCATATAGGGTTGGACAATGGCGACCTTTATTAAAAGGAAGAGCAATAAATTTTTGGTACTTTCGTGTTATAGCGACCACACTTTAATCTTTAACTGTAATGAAACCGGTTTTCTGTGTCCACTCGGAGCTATTCAGCTTAGCCTGAGCGAGAAAAACGGTAACTATGCAGGCACATTTAAATTAAATTAAGTATTTAATATATAGAGGTGGTTAGATATTTAATTTAATGCGTTCTGGACGGTCTGCTTTCCATTATTCTTAATTGTATTTTCCATAATTTCATTACTAAAGTATTATATTGTATCATATTTTGGTATATTTCATTACGATTAAACTAACTTCACTCATCTGGTGTGGTCCCTATAACACGTAAGTACAATATTTTTGATTTGGCTGTTGTTTGTAACATATAATTTTTAAAAAATTTGATCCGTAATGTACTATAGCAAAGTCATTTTACATGATGATCCAAAGGAGAAACAATATCAAAGTGGTATCCTTGCTCTCCTGACAAATCTTGATTTAGGTTGCTTTAGATATCATCAGAAGACGGGGGAGGGTCTTCTCCACTTCTCCAGTGTTTTATATAATGGGCAAGTGGGTATTTTATACACGGGGGTATCATACTCTCTTCCCTATCAGGACTCCCTTCTCTAAGCCATGTCCCCGAAAAGCCGATGTGATTGGAATATATTTCGAATATGAAACATTTTTTTTTAACATAAACACGGGAAGAATGTCTTACCTTCTCTTTCAGAACAAAGAATACAAAATGGAAGCGAGCATTCAACAAAAGATGACCCCGAATTTAAGTTAACTTTAAAGAAAAATCCGGTTGAGATCTGACAAAAAAAAAAAAATCAAATGACACCACATGAACAAGAACCAGTTTTTCGAAACGGCCTACATTTGTCAACTGTCGCAACAAATCTTCTTGTCATTCAAGTGTCATTGAATACAAAAAAGGAGGCTAACGAAGGACTGGGACCCCTCTAGCAAAACCAAATCCATCAGAATTTTTCACCGGCTATGTAACAAAACACCCAACTAAATTAATACCACCTTTCCTAAGTGTTTTCCTATACCCGAAATCGGCCCCATATTATTTTAATTGGTAACAGAAACTCAAGCTCTAGTTTACGTTGATTGTAAATGTCCTCCCGAAACAAGCTCTGATTGCGATTGACGGCGACACGCTTGATTATACTACACTAGTCTTGGCAAATAAATTATTAATTTCTGTATAAGAGGGAGGGGTAGTCCATTCAAGTATACAACAAACAGTGCTTCAACTTCAAAGCTGAATTTGGAGTTTGTATTGGATGTACAACAATTTTTCTTTCTTTATGTATTTCGGGTACTCATGCATTATTATAACACATCGCTATAGACTGTACAAGGAAATACAAATGGAAGCCCGCCAAGCGGGTATTTGCAAGAGAGAATGGATTGCAAAGCGTAATTTCTTATCGCGTTTACAATATTTAAACTGTTTTTTTTGGGGGGTTTAGGGGGGGGGGAAGTACCTAGGTTAGGTTACGTATTTAATATACGCTATGCTTTATCCCCTACTTCCCCTAATGTGCAAATGTACAGCCGAAATTTGTTTCTAAACTATTATATTTTTATCCTTTGTTATTTTATTTCATTAGCATTAACCAAATTGACTTCTTTCGTGTGTTATATATAAAGCATAAGTACCGTATTTTGATACCGTGAAAATTGCTTCATAAGAAAAGGAGTGGCCAATGACATTTGACTTATAACGTTGGTAGTAACCCTTGAAACCCTTGGGTTACTACCAACAAGGGTCTTGGGCCGGTACTCTAGATTAATGAGAAGGACCAAGGACAGTAATACCAGTCTGAAAAAAGAGTTATACCAAAGATTTTTAGCCGGGGTTTCAAAATCTAATAGGTATTAAGACCATGGAGGCAAAGTAGCTGAACTCGTTCAATTGATACTCACTCTGGGCGCTTTTTAAACCGAGGTATCTATTATAACTAATTTATTTAAATTAATTTATTATTAAATTATATATAATTTAATTATAAATTATATATAATTTAATTATAAATATAATTTAAATATAACTTAATTATAAATTATAAATATTTAATTAAATTATATAATTAAATATTACGGTGAGGCTCACGTGGTAAAAAATGAAAATTCTAAAAGAGATTCAAAGAAGAGCGATATCTGATGCTTCATTTTAGCGTCAATTCCGACTGCGCTGAATTCTTAGGGGCATACTCAGATATATCTAGGAGGAATCTCCGTTTCCCACCCGAGTGCTGTTATGCTAATGACTTTTAAATCAGTCGAGAGAGGGACCACACTTCGACGTTTCATAAGACCATCCTTTGGAGAAACTTCAAACAGTTTCAGACGCAGGAACCCTCAATCCCCCAGCCCACACAGTATGACCTGTGTAGGCTATTTTCAAATTCATTATGAAAATGGTAAAGTTCAAACTTCAAAGCTGAATTTACAATTTTGTTGCATGTACACCAATTTTGCTCTCTGTGGACTCTGTTACAGAGTTAAATATGATTTAAGAGATCCCCTCCCCTTCCCGTCCCCTAAGTATGCTAGTAAAAATTTTACTCGGCTACAGTGACAACTCTTCACGAAATGTTTGAGAGTAAATTTTTTTTTCAATGCCAAAACTGGTATTTTTCAAGAGAATATTTTTTACCAAAAACAGGATATTTATGCCAATACCCTTAAAAAGGATATTAGTCCCCCTCCCCGATCAGCATCACTGCTTGCTTAATGAAATTTATAAGAATCATAACAATTGTGTAAGAAATTGGGTAGTATATTTGCTAAATAAAAAAAAGATAAAACTAGCCCAATTTAGTCCAATACAGTTAATCTGGGATAATGATTTTTGCCCTTTGGGCTAGTATAATCTAAGAAAATCTGGCAACCGTGGTAACAACAAACCATGAAGGGGAATAAATTAGCGGCAGATCTTATTAGCCCGAAAATATAGGGTTCCAATTCAACAAAACTCCACTCATGAAAGAAAAGGTCCGGCCGGTTGCATGTCAAAGATTACATCTGAAACACATAAATCTTTCCCAAAATCCCCCGTCGTTTAGAATTCCGACAAGGGTCACTTCAAAAATGATCCCCATCAACCAAGACCATGGGGACGCTAACTTCCTGCTCTATTCTAACTGTGGGAGACAGCATTCTTTGCGTACTTTGATTTTTAAAAATTCGATATTACGGGCCAATCCATATTTAATAAAGCCATTAGTTGGTTAATTTCTATCGAGAAATAAACCGAGTGAGCATTCATTTAGAACGTGCCACGGAGAAGAAACTTCATAAAAAACAAAATGAAAATAGCAAAGAATAAAATAATTGCTAAATGAAACAAACAGACCAAAAATTGATGGTAATTAAAAAAGCTATCAAATAAATCATAATTCAAGGATAAAGAATTGTTTAATACGTAGTTAACCGACACGGCAGCCAAATATGCATTTATTTATGGGGGATTTATGCATTTATTTATGCATTTAGTTATAAATTTGGTTAAGATACTATAGAAAAAATTGCTGAATCTTTCTCTCTCTCTCTCTCTCTCTCTCTGGTTCAATCTAAAGTGGTATCGAAATATTCTCAAGAAAGTTTTCCTAAGGATTAGTCACAAGTCAATTATGATCCAATTCAGGTTTAGTTAAGAAGCCTATTAATTCAGAAGGGAGGGGCTACTATACCTAACCATTTTGTGTTCATTAGAGTCATGAAGGTACAGGAGTAGGACCGAAGAAAGGACAGAAACCCAACTGCAAAGTTGGAGCAGCCGGAAGTAGAGTCGAACGAAAGAAAAGATTTATGCACACTAAAGATTGACACAACAAAAATCATAATGCCGAAAAAAAAAATCAAAACAGATGAAAAAAAAGTCTAAAAACAAAATGTCAAAAACCCCAAAATGTCCAAAAGTCAAAGAATGTCAAAACAGACACTTATTCTTTACCATGCAAAGACTTAAAGAAAAAAGAAGTGAGATGGCGTAACGGACCTGGAGAGAAAATGTCGGCTGTGATAATTAAAAGTGCGGCATATGCCATTTTGGTCGAAAATGAGTTATGTATGTGTAGCGCATAAAATCAGCACGAGGAATCAAATGGTCCAGTCAGAAATTTCCTATCTTGTACCGTTACGAAGGTAAAAATGATATACGCCAGTTTTGACAGATGAGGATTATCTTATGGAGCTACAACATGGGGACCTGGCATTTGTCTCCTTTTTTGTCAAGGGAAAAGGAGACAAACGCCGAAAAATAGATTAATTTTGAATTTGCTCAGAGTGCTTTTGACAGAATATGATTATCTTATCTATAGGAAAAAGGTGACATAAGCCATAAAATGGAGTAATCTCGAATTCGCTCGGAATATCTTAATCTAATTTATACCACTGACAATAGACTAAATAGTTGGTTTATAAAATGTTCCCTTTATCTCCATTAACCTCATCCTTTAGAGTGACCACAGCCAACAAACTTTTTTTTTTTTTTTGCTCCTGAACTTTTTTTGCTCCTGAACTCCTGAAGTTAGAAACATGGCGTATGTCACGCTTTTAATTATCACAGCCAATGTGGGTTTCCCAAATGGAAAATCATTCCCCCACCCCCGATAAACAATCAAAAACGAGTGGAATGCTTAAGTTCTGAAAAAGACAGAAATTTACCCCCCCCCCCTCCCGTAGCTGACAAGTCATGCCCTCGCCAAGGATCAATCCCTATCTACGTTCACAAGCGGAAAATATTTGCATACAACGATAGGTTTGCAATTTTTGAATTTTAATGCAAAAAAAAAAAAATCAAAAGAGGACCAGACAACAGGAATATGGCATCAAAGAACGGTAATATATTCATAAACAATTTTTTACTACTGGAAACCGTTTTCATTATCCTGAAAAATGAGTAGGTTAAAAAAACTTGAATTCATGCCTTAAGGTCAACAGCATTCACACAAAATTCCTATGTTAGACAACTAACAAAAAACAGTAAACTATCTCAGGGGGCAAAAAACAGAATTGAATTTCAAATTTAACATGATGCAAGTCTCGTCGGAATGCGAGGAAACTGCGTAGTTTCTTTTCTGGGCTTTTGCGCATTTCCCAGAAAATTAGCTTTTTATTTCAGCTGAAGTGGATAATGATAAACGTTCGCGAATGTGCTAATGACTGCGTTTCGCAACACTATTTTGAAATGGACCAATTTTGTTGTGGGTTGCATGATGAAAATATTCAGTGATAAAACGAGCAAAAAAACTACTTTTTCGAAGATGTGGAATATGATATGACAACGTAAAACGAAGAAAAATAAATCAGTAACAAAAAACCAAATGAAGATGATTTTCAGTCAGCGAACAACCAAAAGATACACTAGATATTTCGGCCAGACCTTCACCAAGCCGTTGCGACACGACAAGATAGAGAACAGAAATGACTAGGGGTATCTGCAGAGGGGTTGGGGGTAGGACTAGGCATTTAACGGTACTTTTCAATTAGCCTGTACCCATGCAATTTATTGTATAGGGAAGATGCTAAAGGAAGCTAGTCAAACGGGTATCTGTCAATAGAGAACTGGATCGGAAACCGTGGTTTGTCATTGCGTTTACAATATTCAAACTAGTTTTTTGGGGTTTAGGGGAAAAAAGATACCTGGGTTAGGTTAAGTCACGCATTTAATGTGCTATGCTTTATCTGACTTTATCCCCCACCCCCCTAATGTGCAAATATATAATCCAAATTTGTTTCTAAACTACTATATTTTCATCATATTTTGTTTTATTTCGTTAGCATTAACCAAACTTGACTTCTCGCATGGGTATCAGCTAATTGAAAAGTAACTTCACGATTAAGTTTTTTTTTTTTTTTTACCAGTATTTTATAGAAAGCATTTCTGAACACACAAATGAAGCTAATTAGCAGCTGGAGGTGATGTACCTAGTCCAAAATCAAAAATTGTTTTTCTCAAAAATTGAACTGAAATACTGATATACTTATTGTGTAATGAAAATGTCAATGACTAAGCCCATCCATCTTTGACGCATTGTGAATGAAAAAGCCGTTTATCCCACTGTCCTTATGCAGAAGAATTCCTTGGGTTGGTGGTGCTCAGGGAAAAATTAATTGCAGCGCCCCTCCCGACCCAAATATAAGCATAAGAAGCCAAATCAAATCGATAAATTTGATCAAACCGGGGATCCCCCTAGCCGCACCCCCAGCCACGAAGCCCAGGACTGCCCTTGCTATCCCTTCTTTGACTTGAAAATCCGTTCTCAAAGTATCAAGGACAATAAAAACGAAATCTGATTGTTTGAAATGGTTAAATGGACACTAACACAGCACTCAACATCTCCAAAAATTAGGAAAAATAACGAACTCAACTTTTAATAAAAAAACCCAATCATGCAGTTTTTGGTAGCAGTGACGGTTCAACGTGGCAACGCTGACGAAAATGTGATGCTGCCCAAAAAAGTAACATAACCGCCGCAGCATCGTTTCGGAACAAGTGGAGAGGTTTCGTTGACGCCCAATACACCACCAATGGCTCGAGAGGAACCACTGGCGGGCCCAGGGGGTCTAGGGGGATCCCGGGCCCCCCAAAACTTTTTCTGGCACCCTCTTTCCTTTTTTCACTCTTTTTTTTAAGAATAAACTTGTCAGTCTGATCAATTATTGGCACCTTTGTCACATTGCCCTCCCCTCCGCCAAGATTTTGCTCTAAATCCGCCCCTGGGAGGAACTAAGGCAAGGTGGTGAGAACAAGCATTTAAAATCCCCTCTAAGGCAAAAATGCAACCAAAAATGAAAAATGATGTTTCACACAGCCCTTCCGTAACGTAAGCTACTTAATATAAGAATGTAAAATAGTCTCTGATTGGTCAGCTGAACATAATCCACCAATCAGGATCAAGCTTACATCCATGAGTTTTAGGCCAACCAGTGTGCTAGGCCAACTTAGACAAAGTGAAATAGACCCCAATGAACTTTCAAATTGTCGTATTCAATAATCCTTTTTTTTTTATTCCATTTCCGAAGAAGTGGAACAGAAATAATCAAGGGTAACTTTAGCGAGTGCGGGGGGGGGGGGAGGAGGCATCCAAGACAAAAATACAACAAACGTGCAAACTGTGTAATACTAAAAAGACACTTCCTTTGTTAAAAAAACAAAGTTTTTTTTAGACCTTTTTACCCTGAAAATTGGTTTTTCGAAAAAGAAGGATTCAGATCAAGCAATTAAAAACACTAATAAATTTCATAAGGAAAAATAAATAGCGGCCATAAAAAACGAGGATACCTAAACAATATGAAACGAGAACATTAGTCTCCATAGAATAAAACTATCAGTTATAAAATGAAGAATCGTTTATATAAATCGAGACATATATCTTCAAATAATCATTCGTCAGGAGTAGCTCACGTCTAAATATCTGATTCATCATTCACGATAAAAACATTCACTACGAGTTCTAAGGTAAAAACCGAAATCCCCCCCCCCGAAAAAAGTAATATTGGGAGGGACTTACAAATCTGGAAAGTTTGGGAGAGGGGGTAACGACCCTCCCTGCAAAGGTGCGTGCATATGTCTGCTTAGTTTGGTTCATCACGAATTTTTGGGGAAATTGGTAAAATCCCTCCGTAGACACCCTTCCTCCGAACCCTTCACTCTGGATGGGTCCCCCCTTAGTACCCATCCCTCCTTAAAACAGCGTGAAGGGTACGAACTTATTAAAACAAAACGGGTTTTCGCTCTTTGTACGTAATTATCTATGTTAAATGGTTACGTTACGCGGTTACATTAAGTCACGTTACGTTAAGCATAACCTTTCATACTTAAACAAGTCATTTCGCACTGTATTAACAAAAAATCCATAGAGTCATCACTTTCATCGTATAAACTCACCACAATCATTATAAGCAAAGTATTTAAAACTTAGAAATGAAGAATGGAGACAGAGTTTCACCCTCAAATCAGATGTGAAAGGCTTTCTATAAGAACTTTATTGATTTATTTTCAAAATATAATAATTACTCATCCGTAGATTTGATCTTGTTACTGCTATTTTGACTCCTCCCTACCATAATTTCTATGCAGAGCTAGAGCTATTCTATGCAAAGCTAGAGTCTACTCAGCACTGCCAAGTTACGAATGAAGTTTGCTCCATAAGAATGCATAACACGTTACTAACTTTTAAGTTATGATTTGTTTTAGAGGTAAACTAGATGCTACCTTTTATGCCAAAGACCCTTAAAAGCCAAAAGATGTGCTTTTAGTGTAAAAACACACTGATGATTTTCTACTTTAAATTTTTCAGGAGATCCTATATTTTTCCCGCTTAGCCCGAAAAGCTCGTAAAACAACCTCTAAGGCCTTTATAACAACCTTACAGAAAGGCTCGCTAAAATTTCAAAGCGAGAATCGTATTGCTCTTTCGGGATACCAAGGAAAGCGAAAATAAAATCTGATTATTTTAATTGGTTAAGGGGTAACTTACATAACCATAACTGTTAAAAATTAGGAAAATCACTAATTTCTTTTTAAACTAAAAACCCTCCAATTCCACCTGTCCAGTTTTTGGTAGCAACGTGCGCAAAATTAAAGAAAAAGAAAGGTGGGTGAAAAATCAGTAACAACAATAAAAGCTCGAAGCAAATGGTACCAAACAGCTTAAGAAGGGGCCTTTTTAGGTGTAGTTATCATTGAGAGTCAACAGATTGCTAAATGTCAACAAGAGTCAACAAAATGTCTTTGTCCAACAGTCAACAGGAGTCTTTGGGAGTCAACAGACTGTTTGATGTCAACAGGAGTCAACCAATTGTCTTTGTCCAACAGTCAACAGGAGTCTTTGGGAGTCAACAGACTGTTTATTGTCAAAAGGAGTCAACCAATTGTCTTTGTACAACAGTTAACATAAGTCTTTGGGAGTCAACAGATTGTTTATTGTCAACATGAGTCAACAAATTGTCTTTGCCCAACAGTCAACAGATGTGAGTCAACAGGACTCAACAGATAGTTTAACTTTTACAGATGAAAACATTGTCAAATTTGCCATTTTCGCGGTCTAACGTAGCAAAACAGGTGAAAATTTAAAAACGACCCCAAAAAATATATAATTTTTAGACAACCAAAAGAAAAATATTAGAAAATTTCGGTATTCAGGTCTGAATAGACGCAAGTCAGGTCTAGGGAACAAAAATACTTTTATTCTGACACCCTTTATACTTTAAAAAGAACGTTATAGGTACCCTATGAGCAAGAACTTAGCATATACCTAAAATCCGGGGCCAGAGAGGACAAAGCTCATGCTAAGCGGAGGTCGATTTCCTGAATCATATTATTGATGCGAAGCGAGGGCCATACCCCCTCTTAGTGCTGCCCTTGATTAGTAAAAAAAAAGTTTGGAAAAATCCGAAATGTTTAATAATAACAATTTTAACAATAACAATGTATACATTAATATACTGTCTGAAGATAGCGTTTAGTATTTATGCCAAATGTTCAAACAAATGTTAAAAAAAAACATTATAGCTAAAGCTATGATCCTTTATAAAAAAAATCCAATACAGTATAACTATAACAATGTAACAATAACTATGTGTGCCTTACTATACTGTTTGAAGATATTGTTTAATAAATGCGAGTATGCTTGTCCCAACTCCCAAGATCTTAACCTCGAACTTAAATTTTCAAGATCTTGAGAAAGATACAATTGAGTGGCCACATTTCGCTAAAACTTGTAGGGGAAAGCCTTTAGTATAAATTAAAACCTATCTAATTATTTTGAAGAGCCTTTTATACACAAGTCCATTATGTATATGTCTTTTAAGACTTAAGTATAATACTTTCTATATAATTATTCCTGAAAATCAGGGGATGGCCCTTTCATCTCGCTTAACGACACAATAAATAGAAGCCACTCTTCAGATTTGGAGTGTGAAACTCTGCCCTGTGGATAAATACCCCTCTCTCCATGAGAAAAATTACCAATTACATAAAACATCGTGCTACATATCCAAGTTAAATTATAGTAAATACCAGTTAAATTATAAATGTTACACACAAAAAATACCTTAGAATTTTCAGATCCTTACAGTTCTATCAAGGGGGTAATTGTTGTTTCCATCTTTTAATGAAAATATAAAAAAAGGGGTTTTTGAATACCCGCCTCCCCCCCCCCAAAAAAAGATATTTTTAAAGATATAAAAGAAATATCTCTTTTTTAATGGAACGTGAAATTTTGCCACATGAATTAATACTTCTATCCCCCCCATGGGCGCCCATATGGGGGGGCAGGGGGGGCTCTTGCCCCCCCCTGGCTGAATGATGCTGCCTTATTTTTATATTTTTGTTCTGAGATTTTATTACATAGCATTAAAAGTAGCAATTAGACGAAGTTTGCCCCCCCCCTGGAATTCAGCTTATGGGCGTCCATGATCCCCCCCCTCTTCAAGAGAAAAATATTTCATACAAATTGCATAAAAGATCATACTACATATAAAACAATTACTATTTAAATATATAAAATATAAACAGACACAAAAAAGGTAGCCTACCTTAGAATTTTCCGATCCTCTTAGTTCTAACAAGATGCTTATACACCAACGCTCAAACAAGAAATAACCGCGATAACTGGCAAGGAACACGAGGCAACGGGGTTTTCAAGGGTAGGGTATCGGATATCGAGGATCTATGGAAAGAAAGAAGTTCCTTCTAGCTAAAATGGAGCACAGGATTGCGCGTAACTGAGAAACTTCCGGATAAAAATTTGCAAATTGGAAGTTTCCGGATGAGACTTCACGATCTGTCGTGCCAGTGATGAACCTTTACGCAACTCAACTACTTAGCAGTTGAAATTAATAGATTTTAGTAGCTTTTGAATTTGGGGTCTCTAATTACGCATTAACATTAATTGCACAATGTGAAACGATGCGGCAACTCAAGTTCTTCAAAGGTACACCATCATAGTGTCACTCATAAAGAATGGCACCAATGGAGGGGGGAGGTTTGCCTCCACCTATATTCCTCCTAGGCTTTGAAAAATGCCTTTTACGGGGATATTTTCATTGAAAACACCTATTTATTTATTTCCGTTGAAAAAATTGAAAAAAACATAAATTTGCGCCCACTAGATTGAATAAAAATATTCTACCCCCCCCCTAAGTTAACGTGAGTTGACACAACTGGTCATAGAGTCAGTCGCCGGAGGAGGGGACTAAAACTAAAATTCGCAACTTTTTGAAGCAATTTTTGCATGTGAGGGAATTTCTCGGAGGGGAATTACCCGGAGGCGGGAAATTTCCAGGAGAAATACATGTAGCACCATCGTGGTGCTAGGTGCATACAAAGAACTGATTCAAAGAACTTGGTAGGTTGCGCTTAAATTATTTTGTTTGAAAAATAATTTTTGTTTAAATTACTAATAATTATTTTGTTTAAATTACTAATAATTATTTTGTTTAAATTACTAATAATTATTTTGTTTAAATTACTAATAATTATTTTGTTTAAATTACTAATAATTATTTTGTTTAAATTACTAATAATTATTTTGTTTAAATTACTAATAATTATTTTGTTTAAATTACTAATAATTATTTTGTTTAAATTACTAATAATTATTTTGTTTAAATTACTAATAATTATTTTGTTTAAATTACTAATAATTATTTTGTTTAAATTACTAATAATTATTTTGTTCAAATTACTAATAATTATTTTGTTTAAATTACTTTGAATCGTTTTAATTATGTTTTTTTCCTTCTAAACTACCGATTTAAATGGTCAAGGGTACTTGTAAAAAGTTTCAGGGAAGGGGGAGTCTTTGAGAACTTCAATGGGGTCTAGGACTAGAAAACAGGTTCCCCCCCCCCAAAAAAAAAACGTGACACTTTCGCCAAGTATTACTATTTTCATTTTTAAACAGTTTTACCTGTTTTTTCGAGGGTAGAGGTGGGGGTAAAAACACAACCGCCTTTTCCTATGGCTGCTCTTGTTGCATCTTCATAAGAAGTTTCTGTGAAAATCTACCGTAATTATAGTCTTTAGTCACAGAAATGAAAAATAATTGAAAATTGTAGGGGAATTTTATTTCTATCGTTTTATGGAAAATATAAGTTAATTCCAAAAGGTCGACTTATTTCTGTGAATACCAATAAAAAAATTTCCAGGGGGACTATAGATGCATTAATTCGTACGATTTGTTTACGATTTCGTACGTTTGTTTACAATCGGCACAACATAATAATAAATAATGGTGGAGTAACAATACGAAAAAAGACAAATAGATAAAAATGGAAAAAAATTGGATAGAAGTCTCGTGGAGGGGGGGATAAATTCTGATAAGCGTTTATGTAAGGAAAGTCTGTTTTCTCGGATCAAGCGTCTCTTTTCTCGATATATATATAGCCTAGGCCCTGCAGTTCAAAAAAGAAATGTTGTGCGAAGATTACACAATATGTATGCAAACATAGTAGGAATTATAATGAAATTAAATTTATAAAAATTTAATATATAATGAAATTAATGATATTAAATTTATAAATTAAATTAAATTTATAATGAAAATTTGATCAAATAACTTCATTAAAATTCTAGATGAGGGGATCTCTTTTGTGAAAGTCTCTTTTCTCGGAACAAACATCTGAGGGACTGAATAGACAAGAGAAAAGTAGATAAAAGGGTACTTGTAATTAAACGAAACACACACAAGAAGTGAAGTTAGGTTCATCCTAAGGAAATACAACCTTCATATAACTTATAGTTTATATAATAACATAATTTGGGCTATATATTTACAAATTAGGGGGGGGGGTAGAGTATTCCAGCACCCCTAGCCTAAAATTACCTAACCTACCCCCCCCCCTAATATTCAAATATATAGCCCAAATTATACAAGTCCAATGCATTATATCACCCACCACCTGTCTTTGTGGTTATGAAACCGGTTTTCTGATATTTAAACGAAGCGTAATTCTTGAGCGTGTTTCGTTTAATTAATAAGTACCAACAAAGAGGTTCAACTGGGACTAAGAGGTTTACTAAAGAGGTTTACTAAGAAATTTCATTTGGCCTTACTAAAACAGAATTTTTTCATCAAGTATAATTTGATTAACTCCAGGCGTATCTATTTTTGGAGGGGGAGCCGAATTCCTCAAAAAGTAAGAAAGTTCTGCGATAAGAAAACTTTCGCAGAAGAAAAATCGAAAAAAGGAAAAATAGCACTTCTTTTTTTTTTTATCATAATGGGTTCCTAAAAAAAATTCAATACCTATACTTTGAAAAATCCTCTAAAAGACATGTCTTAGGCTATAACATAAAGTTCTTTCAAATACCTCAACCCTATAGACAACTACTACTACTACTACTAACAACTCATCGCAGCACCAAGCCGCCTGAGGCCAACACAGCTACGCACACTCCTCCTCCACCCCAATCTATTCAAAGCCTCCATTTTTACACCCGCCCATGAAGTTTCCATTTCCTTTAAATCTTTCTTTATGACGTCCTCCCACACCAGACGGGGACGACCTGCTTTCTGTTTGGCCCCAGAGGATTGGTTAAAAAGAACAATATTTGGCAGTCTGTCATCCTTCATCTGCACAACATGCCCTAACCACCTCAACCTTACTTTCATTATAGACCTAGAAAGCATTATTGCACCACATTTTTTGTATATCCTATTGTTTGAAATACGGTCAGTCAGCTAGGTACCTAGAACAGTTCTTCAGCAATTTCTCTGGAAAACATCTAGAAAATCTTCGTCTGCTTTTCGGAACACCCTTGCTTTAGAGCCCTATTGGATCACTATCATCACTGTAGATTCTAATATTCTAATATTTGTTTGAAGACTTATCTTTCTATTCTTCCAGAAGTTTTTTAATTGTGAAAAAACACCATGAGCCATGGCTATTCTATTTTTAACATCTTCACTGCTTCCATCATCTTTACTAATAATACTACCAAGGCAAGTGAAGCTGCCCACCTGATCAATCTTTTCATTACCCAACGTCACCTTTTCATCTTCACTTATTCCTAGCCTTAGTGACTTAGTCTTCCTAACATTAATTTTCAAACCAATTCTAGCACCCTGAACTCGCAAACCCTCTAAACCTTCGTTCGTTTTGCTCACACTTTCCTCTAGGATGCTTAAATCATCAGCATAATCCAAGTCCAGGAGACTTTTTCCTCCCCATTTGATTCCGTGGTCTCCCATTGCCTTTCTTGTGCTCCTTAAAACAATGTCAATCAAAACAATCCCTATAAAGGGGGATTGGACACAGCCCTGCTTAATTCCTGATTTAATACAAAACCAGCTGCTAACCTCATTTCCCACCTTAATTGAAGCAGTGTTATTATCGTACAAAGCACTAGTTACTTTAATGTATTTGTCTGGTAGACCATACAAGGGAAAAACCTTTACTAAAGCTCTTCTATAAACTGAATCGAATGATTTCATATAATCTATAAAGCTGAGGACAAAAGGGGTTTGATAACTTAGGCACTTCTCAATTATTAGCCTAAGAGTGAAAATTTATTCATGACATTCTCTACCTTTTCAAAAACCGCACTGCTCTTTTCTTAAAACTTTGTCTAAGGCATCTCTTAGTCTAAAAAGTATCATATTACTAAGCAATTTACTACCTACAGAGACCAGACTAATGACTCGATAATTACCACACTCACTTTTATCACCTTTCTTATAAAGTGGCTTAATTAAGGTTTTCCTAAAATCGTTAGGTACTTCCCCTTTTTCAAAAATCATATTCATAATCTTCAATAACTTATTTCTAACCTCAGAGCCACCATATTTAAGAAACTCATTTACTACCCTATCAGCACCTGGAGCCTTATTATTCTTTAATCCTTTTAGTACTGTTGCTAATTCCTCCTCACAAAACAAATCTTCCTTCACATCTGAGGTATCACAAACTTTTTCATTTTCCTCTATATTTTTTCCTGCAACTCTATCTTGGTTAAGCAAGTTCTCAAAATGTTCGGCCCATCTCGCTTTAGCTTTTTCCTTATCGCTAATTGCCACCCCATTCCTATCTTTAACTGGGCCAAGTCCGGATTGACTACTACCTCTCAATTTGTTAACATGCCAGCACAATATTTCACTATTATGCCGTTTAGCTGCATCTTCTAAATCCTCGGCAATTTTATCCATGGCCTCCACTTCACACCTCCTTAGTTCATATTTCAATGCTTTCTCCACTTTCTTTACATTTCTTTTGTTTTCATGCGATCTATCACTCAGATAATTCTTGTACAAGTCCTTTCTCCTTTCTATTAAAAATAAAGCTTTTTCACTAATATTCTTAGCTGCAGTCCTAGCTTTCTTTTCTAATGCACCTTCAGCAACTTCACAAATTATTTTCCTAAAATTATCTCAACCATCTTTCACATTATCAAATTTTAAACTCTCAAGTTTAGTATTCAACTGTTCCTAGAAAGTTTCTCTCAGATTCTCATCCTGGAGTTTACTAACATCATAACTTCCCGGGAGGTAATTACCATTCCAATATTTCAGCTTTAAATTAACCCTTGACACTACTAGATGGTGATCTTTACTTTTAATATCAATAACAGCACTCCTATATACTCTAGTATCTTGTATTGATCCTGCCAGTCTTCGGTTTACTATAACGTAATCAATAAGGTTTGCTGTCTTACCATCACGTGAATACCATGTTAGCTTATGAGCCATTTTATGACCAAACACCGTATTGGTTATAACTAGATTGTTATACCTACAAAATTGCAAAAGTCTGTATCCATTACTGTTTTCTTTTCCTACACCAAATTTACCTAAGCTGGGATACCATCTATCCTTATTTCTACCTATCATGCTATTGAAATAATAAAAACTTCATAATAAGAGTTTTAGCTAAAGTAGACTTTTCCAAAAAGAAGTTGATCTTGCTGAGCTCTGAAAAGGCATCCCCCTGTTGGGGGATGCTTTACGATTTGCTCAAGACAGGCACGTACCCGGAATAATTTTATAATTTAATAATTTAATGAGAAACCATTAATATAAGAGGGCCAGTAATTCAATATTTTTATTAAATGAGAATTAAATAATTAAATTTAATTGATTTAATTTAAATAAGAATAATTTAACAGGGCCAATAAAAAACAACATTTTATTTGATAACTTTAATAACAGGTGCCAACAAATCTGGAAAACTTAGGATTTCAGGGGAGGCGGGCAGTTCAAACCCCTGAGTAGCGTGGCTCATTCCTCTGGTATTAATCAATATTTGCCATAGAAAACACCATTTAAAATGCTGGGTTTTCTATTGTTGTAATATCTTACACCCATATAGGCATAATTATAGGCCCAGCTGTATTCTCTACTCAATTCTCCACCCCAAAAATCTTCGCCCGTCTAACTCTTCTCCTGTCGAAACAATATATAATTTTTAGTTCGTAATTAAGTCATAATTCTCAGTATGTGATCAATTATAAGGGGTATACCTTAAATGATCCCGACTAATCATGAGTCCAAAAGAGCTTACAACATGTCTTATGTCAACATGTCATCTAGGTGCAAAAAATGTGGTAAGAAGGCTTCGATGGAGCGCCGATAAAAAGACCTTACTTCAGACCCCCTAGTCACAATAAATCGAAACATCTTTGCATGGCCCTGTTTTCAACAAACTGTAATTTCTCCACCGTTTGTGGAAATTTCTACTGAACACTTTTTTGATTTTGGACGAGTAGATTGCAATATTAACCTCATATTTGTAAAAAAAATAAAAATAAAATTAGAAGAATATAAATATATATATATATATATATATATATATATATATATATATATATATATATATATATATATATATATATATATATATATATATATATATATATTTATATATATATATATATATAAAAGAGCCGTTTTCGTTGAAAATCCAGTAGGAATGAAAAATATGTACCAAACGTCGATTGCTTTGAACAATCACATTTCGATGTTACTGATTTTTAAAGTACAAAGGGCAGTGAAAACTGGATTTTTTAAGTTTTCAAATTTTTAAAACGTTTTCAATCTTGAAAATGGAATTTTTCAAGTTTTTTTTTTAATTCAAATGGCTTGAATTTTTTAAGTGAAAACCTAAAAAAAACATATACGTATATTTTCTAAAAATTAGAAAAATCGGAATTTCAATTTTTCATGCAAGAAACGTGGCTGTAAAATAAACAAAAAAGCTACAAGGATATGGCACCCTCAACTTCAAGAAGACATAACTTTCATATGAGGGTGTAGTTGTCCCCGAGAACCAACAGACCGATAATGTTTGTTTTTTACGGACAAAGTGTTGTCAAATTCAAATAATTAGTTTCGCATATTTATTTCCGTGTATCAACATGGCAAACCTAAAAAAAAAAGACACGGCCCTAAAAACTGCAAAAGAAAAATCTTAGAAAATCGCAGTTTTCAGCAAAGATACGATAAAAAAGGCAGCAAAAAGGAATTTTCATTTGATTTGAATTTTAATGAAAATTAGGTAGAATATCATTGTATTAGGAGGGGGATTTTCATATATCTTAGGGATGACTCCCACTAGAGCCGTGATTCCCAATGTGGGGTGCAAGCGCCATCGGTGGGCATGGCAATATTTTGGTGGGTTCATTGGCAGGACGCGCACCCTTTGGCTGACTATACTGGTACTTATGCATTATAACTAAACCAGCGCTATATACTGTACAAGGAAACCAGACATGAAAGTAGACACACGGGAATTTGCTAGATAAATTGATGGCAAAGCGTGGTTTCTCATTGGGTTTAAAATACTTAACCGATTATTTTGGGGAGTTTAGGGGGGGGATACCTAGGTCAGGTTACGTATTTAATATATACTATGCTTACCCCCACCCCACCCCATAATGCGCAAATAAATAGCCCAAATTTGTTTCTATACTACTATATATTCATCCTATTTTACTTCATTAGCATTAACCAAACTTAACTTCTTTCGTGTATAGCGCTGGTTTAGTTATAATGCACAAGTACCGAAATTTGTTTATATGCATTTTTGATGCATTTTTACGAGTCAGATAAAAAATTGGGGGGAGGGGTCAGATTAAGCACTGGTTTATTTATAGTGCACAAGTACTTTACCCTTAGTTTTGAAAAACCGTATTTTTTTATGCAAATGACTCACATTTATTTGCATTTCAAGAATAAAAAACATTCATGATAGTATTGCAATAACGGTATGCATTGTATAAAAAGTGTTTGTATACAGATAATATTGTTCATTAGCATAGGATATGCCTAGAGGACAACCTGAAAATTTACCAAGTTTAATGGCCTTTTAAGCCTCCTTCAGGTGAAAATACGCAAAATTTCGATAACAAAATTAAAATATCAAGAGAGGGGGATCAGGATTTTAGAAATACCTAGGTGGGGCATGGCCCGAAATCAGCTGAAAACCACTGCACTAGAGAGAGCAGTAATAATTTTTAATATGCATAAGAAATGAGCATTGTTATAGGTTATTTTTTATTTCAGCTAATCTGCGTAAAAAGTCATTCAATCATAAAAAATTAATCCTATTTGACTTCAAAGAAGTCCTCCTTTTTGGTGTATCTAAGCCAGTAAAAGATACAGTAGAATCTGCCCAATTGAAAAATGGTTTTATAACAACCCCCCTGACATATATAAATGAAAATATTGCCGACAACCCCTCTGACATATATAAATGGATATATTGCGCTGGTCTCTGGAAACGCATATGTCTCCAAACAAAGGTTTTTTGAACTTCGCTTTATTATTCCAAACCACCTTTTCACTAAGTGAATGCAGTACATTTTTTCAGCAGATCTTTAGTAGGGTATAGATTTAAAGTCTGGGGTATGGAATAAGTTTGGTGATCTGAGATCTTATGGGCTCGGCACACGTAGCTGATTTCGGGAACCGATTTCAGCATCAGCGGACAAACGATAGCGGTTAGAAACATTTGCTGAAAGAAAAATTTACTGCGCGAGATTTTCAAAACAAAAAATCATGGACACAAATAGTCATCTGGAGTTTATTAATAGTTGCTTAATTGATCTCAGCTTAGTTCTCAGTTTAATCCTCAGCTCAGTAGTGGGGTCTTTCACAACAGACATCTCTGGCTGGCTATTTATTTGTATCCCTATTTTTTGGTGATGATCATGATGAAAATCGGTGCCGAAAACTAGAAATTTTTTCAAGCTCAAATCGACGCTGATTTTTTTAAAATCGGCGCTGATTTGGAAATCAGTTCCCGAAATCAGCTACGTGTGCCAAGCCCTTTAGAGTTGGATTGATTAAAATTCAACAAGTTTAAGAGGGAGACATTGAGATTATAGGTGACACTATAAGTATGACAGTGCGTATTTGCTAAGTAGGTCTGTTACACTGGTTGACATAAGGAGCATAAGAAAGTAAACTTCCTTCTGATTTGGTGGCTTATTTAAAGTCAAACAATCAGATCATTTTACGTATTCCGTAACGATGGTGAAATCCCTTTAGAACTATGATCTTGTGAGCTGTGAAGTATCTCGGAGTGAAAAGACGATAAAGCTTATTTATCTTGATACTATATTAGTATAGGAAGTCCCTTTTATTTTTAGGAAACCCTAGAGACTAATTCAAAACCTATTCCAGAAATTGTTTCAAAATTGCTACCGTTATAATTGTCAACTGATAGCTCGATTCCGATTGAAAAGCCGATTGTCAGAAATGGTCATAATTGCGACTGAGCACAAAAGTAGAGAAGAAGCCAACATATATTAATTCTTGCATATGTCAGAAAAGGGGTACCAAAAAAGGAGGCTACAGACACGGCAGTTATTTTTACCTATTAAATACATAAAAAGAGTCAATTATTCCACAAAAAATGTTGCTGCAAAACAGGGGTGCAATTTCAGTCTTTTAGAAGGGAGCTGGGGGTCTAGTGTTGATTTTATCCCTATTGTATTATTATAAGAGTTGTATGGGGTTCCTTTGGTGCCGTTTAAGCAATTTCATATGAGTACTGAGCCCGCTTCGAAGGCAACTCAGGGACCCTGAACCACCAAAATTTGCAACTCTTCGAAAATATATTTTGAAAACTTTCAGTTCTCCCTGAACAACTTGCAGTACCCCCACCAAAAAAAATGTTCAAACACCATTTTCTCAACGGTATAGTCGGTGCTATGCCAGGCACAATGTTTAAAACACTGAGGTAGGGCCGAAAAAAGATTAGCTAAGTAGACCCGAGGCAAAATGTTCAGGAGAAAATGGTTATAAACAGGAGAATGGAATGGAATAAATGGAATAAACAGGAGAAAATGGTTACCGTAAGAAACAAAGCCATTCGTAGAAAATTCATAATTAAATAAAAGTAAAAACGGTGCAGAAAAACAGAAAAAAAACATGAATTAGCAAACCTCAATTATGCAAAGGTTCCGAAAGAGTCTTGCGGATGATATTCCCGTTTTCGAAGTTACCAACAAAGAGGTTCAACTGGGACTAAGAGGTTTACTAAAGAGGTTCACTAAGAAATTTCATTTGGCCTTACTAAAACAGAATGTAAACGGAGAACTGCGTCATAAGATTTGAAATCAAATATTTCTATTATTGAATTGAAGTTATCAAGTATATTGCAGTAGGTTGCATTTTGCATCAAGACATGGCTAATTGTGGACAGAGAAAAGCCAAGACAGACCAAGCAATTGAGAGGCAAATGTTTAAATGGCTGGGGCAGTGTGGGAGTTTTGTAGGAGACTCTTGCGTCCCGTATACAGCCTATTCCCAAGATGGTCGATCAAAAGAATCTAAGATCTAACGGCCGATCTAAGAGAATCGGCCGTAGAATCCATATTCTGCGGCCAATTATAGACCTTCAAAAATAACTGAGAAAAAATTGCTCTGGGATAAAAAGAAGAAAAATATGAATAAAAATTTCAGGTTCGCATTAGTTGGGGTGAGATTTTAAGAGCTGATATTATTAAACTGGGTCGTATCTCACCCCAAGCGATGCGAGGTGCTAGCTACCGCCTGAACGAAGTGAGGACCATAAAAAACCTATGAGGCCGACTTTTTTCTAGGCAAAAAGCTAGCAAGATGGGGTTTTCCCTCGAATCGATTTTTATGGTTTGTAGCCAGGATATATAATTCTACTGCGAAACAAAGGTATATTAATGTTCTATTTTTAGAATTAGAAAACTGATATTTACTAAGGTTGTCACTGTTACAAAAACACGACTATAGCCAAAAACTTCTATTTTACGTTCATATTTAAATATACACAATATTTGTCGGTTATAGCTTTTAGCATTATGCTGCCCTACGCCATAAGGATAACGATGCCAAAGTATCGATACTTTTGGAAAGTATCGCATCGAGCGTCGCTAATTGATACTTTTCAAGCATAACCCAATCATTCCTCAGCTGAATTTAATCAGACCTCAGGTAAAAAAAGACTCTTTCATCTTCTTCTTCCGTAAATTCGTATCTTAGTAGAATTTTGGACAGACAAAAATCAGCATTTCACCCACATTTATTTTAAACTGAATGAATGCTTCATCACGTTTAGTTGCTAAGAAAGTACTCAAGAAGGAGCATAGTAATTTTTTTCTGTTTTCACTAAAAAAGAAAGGCTCTATATATCGAATGTCCCTCTCAGTACTTATGGCATTAATTTCTGGGGGGGGGGGCAAACTAAAACAAAAGGCAAAAAATTACCTACAGAAAAATACAGGATAATTTTTTGTATGGCCCCACACGGTGGATATCCCTCGGCTAAATTTACATTGCGTTTTGCTGTGGTTCGCTCTGCTTGGGTTTTCGGCGGGTAGTACCCGCACTGCCGTCCATTTCTAAATGGACGGCAGCGCCTCACTTCATTTTTTCTCTCCGTGCATATCTGGCCGTAGAGCCTTGCAGGGCGAATATAAAGTCGTAGGCCTGTTTGCCTTTTACTACATAAATATATCACTCGGTGGCGTCATCTGAGGGGAGGGGGGTACATACCTTAAAGCTTTTTGCCCCCTCCCTACCGCAGATTAAAAAAAACACTGATTGTAGGGAATTCTCTTTAAAAAATTTCTTTTTTGTAGTATTTTTCATTGAAAAAAAATGAAAAAAATAACAAAGTTGCCCCCCTCCCTAGACTTTGAAAATTGGATTTTTGTCCCTATCCCATAATTTCTGTCAGTTGACGCCACTGATATTTCCTGCTGTTATTGAATAAATCTATTTAAATCAATCTATACTAAAAATTACACCAAAGGTTTTAGAAAATTATGAGTGAAATCATAATACTTTCGACATTTCAGACAAGGGGTGTAGGGCCTTGATACCTTCCATGTATATACCAGTCCCTAATTCTACAATTTTGAGCCAAAGCTAAAATATTTTACAATCTTTTATAGTTACGTAGCCCTATATGAGTTCCATTCAACACCAAACCACATTCAAGTCAAACCCACACTAAACCTTATCAACATCTAAAGAAAACTAAAGAATACTTCTTTCCTGTCGGAATTCTTGTGAAATTTTTAGACGAGCAAAAAGTCAGTATCTCGGCAAAAGCGAATAGATATTCTGTCATGCTTTACTGTTAGGAAAACACCCCAAAAAAACCAGTAATTTTTTTCCGTCATGTCTATTATTTCCAGAAATAAATTTGAGCCAAATGTCGGGCATAAGAATTTTTTGTGAGTGGTGAGGGTTTTTATTAATTCAGTTGACGTTTATGCGCAAGCAGCACTGTCAGAAAGAAAAACCATAAAAGAGAAGTAATAAAAACTTGATTGCTCTGCAGACGGTAAAAAAAGAAATAGCGAGAACTCGAGACAGGAGAACATATGTAGGAACATATCCTCTGAAGATAAAAATTACAGACTGAAGTGTTCTTAATTCAGATCTGACTCAATCGCGCATTGGAATTTTTTTTTTGGGGGGGGGGGGTTGTTTTTTCAATAAATTCAAATTCAATTCAATACAGGAATTGTTGGAATATGTTGAAATATATAGGAATCAGAACAAATTAAGGAATACATCTTCAAAAGATCAAAATAATAATAACAAAAAAATAAAACTCGTTTCCAAATGAACAAAAAAGCCAAAAATAATTTTTATTTTTTCGAAATTAGATAATATAAGCGAAAACGAGAGGCATAAAATGGATTGGGTTTCGCACAATATATATACAAAACTGATAAAAGTAGTAAATGGTTAAATAAAGAGAAGTCGGGAAATCGAGGAACATGAGTTAACAAGATCAATTTATGTAGAGTCTAATCCGTCTCGCACCCCTTGCTTTTAGGAAAAAAGGGGAAAAAACCCCTACAAGGCAAGGAATCTTAATGAAAATCACACCATCAGATTCAGTGTATCCAAGAACCCATCCCTCAATACCTCACTCTTTACGCTAATTTTTTTTTGAACTTTTAAAAAAGCTTATTATCCTAATTATACGGTCCCCAGGAGTCGTTTTTAAAGTTGGGACAAAAATTCAAACTTTGGCATAAAAAACGAGGTATTGAGGAGGGGGAAACCCCTCGTATATGTATTAATTTCTGTTCGTTTTAAGTTTTGACGTTGCTCCTTGCTTTCAGTTGAAAAAGTTTTTTCTATTTAATATAAAAAAAGAAGTTGATGACCTGATGAGAACGAGTTAATAATGACAAAAAAAAGCAACACAGAAAATACACCATAAATGCTTTACTTACTTACTTACTTTCGGCGGGAACCAGACGATGAACTGTCCTGCCCGGCACCAAAGGATCTTGGGATGACTTCCGACGACCACTTGGACCTGTCGGCTGCAGCTTCTCCGGCGATCTTCAACCAGCCTTTGCCCCATCTCCGACCTTGTCTCCTGAACGGTTCCAGGTCCTCCTTGAATTTTTGCCACAGGTTCTTCTTTTGTCCTCCTGGTTTAAGTTTCCAGGAGGGAGCTGGTTCACAGACAAGGACGTCTCGACATATCGTGCCTTCGGGACGACGCAATGTGTGGCCGAGGAGCTTCAGGCGACGTCTTTTAATGATGAGCGATAGCTCTTCTGATTGGCCACAGCGACTCCTTACTTCACTATTGGAAATCCCGTCCCATCTCTTAATGCGGAGGATGTAACGAAGGCAGCGGTGATCGAACACGTCCAAAGTTCTCGCATCTTCAGTCTTGATCGGCCATGTCTCGCAGGCATAGAGTAGTACTACTCCAACAGTTGCACAATAGATTCTGACTTTTGTTTTGGATGATATCTCCCTTCTGGTCCATAATGCTTTTTTCAGACTAGTAAAGACTCCCCAGGCTTTTGCTATGTGGGCAGAGATATCTCTTTCAGCTCCGCCATCTGGTGTTATGATAGAGCCAAGATACTTGAATTCCTCAACGTTTTCTATTCGCTCACCGTCGAGGGTAACTTGGCAAGGAGCAGGTTGGTTGAGAGCCAATACTTTAGTCTTTGCACCGCTGATGGCTAGTCCGATACGCTTTGAGACCTCATAGGTACCGTCGATCATGCCTTGTAAGCTGTCGGCGGTAGTTTCCAGCTCAGCAACGTCGTCTGCGAAGTCCAGATCTGCCAGGGGCTGGAGGAAACCAGCTATTTGTCCAAAGACTATTCCGCTGTGGTTTCTCATTGCATTATACATTATCCAGTCTATCGCGTAGTTGAATAATATAGGTGAAAGGTGGCATCCATGCTTTACCCTAAACTCCACTCGAAACTTAGGAGTGTCATTGCCAAAAACACGGACGCAAGTCTCAGTGTGCTTATAAGCACTTCGGAGTATCTCAATGAGCTCCTGTGGCGCACCGTCTTCAGCCATAATTCTCCATAGCTCCCCTCTGATGAGAGAGTCGAAGGCAGCTGCAAAGTAAATAAAGGCGATGAGAAGGGGTAGATGAAACCTGCTGTACTGCAGAAGGATGAGGCGAATCGTCAATATCTGTTCTGGATAGCCTCTGCCTGGTCTGAAGCCTGCTTGTTCAGGACGGGTTAACTTGTTACGTGCGTCTTTGAATCGATTCGAAAGAATGACGCAGAAGATCTTCATGGCATAATCGATCAGGGAGATACCTCTATAGTTTCCGCAAATGGCCTTATCTCCTTTTTTGTATAGCGGAACAAGGACTGATACTTTCCAGTCTTTTGGGAAGGTCTTCGTCGTCCACACCTGGACAAAAAGGTCGGTTAGGCGGCATAGTAGAGTTGGTGGGGACTTGAACATTTCAGAAGGGATCCCATCCTCTCCAGGAGTTTTATTATTTTTCATGCACTTCAGCGCTTTTTGTACGTCCGCAATACTTGACGGACCATAAATGCGACCTGACTTAACTGCGCGTTGGAAAATATGTAGGAATTGGAGTATGCAGAAACTTTTAGAGATTGAGAACATATGTAGAAATATATCCTCAGAGGATAAAAGTTATTCCATTAAATAAATTCTGTTAAATTCCATCATATAAAATATTACTCAATTGCGCATAGGGAGATATAGAGGTATGGGAACATATATTTAGAAGAAAATACCGAATTACTGACTGGCATTTACCATGATTCTGACCAGATTCATTTGCGTATTGAAAAATATATAGGAAATGGAATATCTAAAAATATAGAGGAATTAGAAACATATATTTGAATATATAATGGCGGAATATTTGGATATGAAAGGATTAGAGTTAAATAAGAAGAAAACAGTAATTGTAGTTTTTAGGAAAGGTGGAAAGTTAAGAAAAAATGAGGAATTTAGATTTAAAGATGATTTTATAGAGATTAAAAAAGTATTCGTGCATTTAGGGGTTAGGTTTTTTTTGGAATGGTAAGTATGCACAGGAGGCTAAGCATAGAGTACAAAAGGGAAATATGTGTATGAATTTAATGTTATAAAGAGAGGTTGGAAAGATTAGGGACTTAGCAATGCATAAATATTGATTTAGGACTAAACTCCTCTCGCTTATGCATTACGGGTGTGAGCTGTGGGGTTTTAGAGAATGTGAGGAGTGGAGAGAATTCAAACGAATTATTTTAAGAGTTTTTAGGGCCCATAAATCCACTCGCAGTGTTGCACTGGAGGGGGGGCTTAGAACTAAGTTGGTTAAGAAAAGATAAGTTAATAAGAGTGGTGGTTTTGGATAAAAATTTTAAGAAGTAAAAATGGGCTACCGAAAGAAGCATTTTGGCCGCAAGAAATTAAGAAAATTTTACATGAAGTAGGATATTCGTATTTTTGGAATGAAGGTAAGGGATCGAATTCGGATACAGTGGTTGATAAGGTAAAAGAAAGGTTACACGAGCAAGGAACACAGCAGTGGCAGGTTCGGAAGGAGGCCTCGGGATCTCCGAGTCTCTATAGTACGGTGAAGGACACGTGGGGGAAGAAGTTTATTTTAAGTTGGGGTTGAAAGGGGAAGAAATAAAATGGATTTTGAGTTTAAGGGGAGGGTCGATTGATATTGGGGAAAGGGAGAGGAAATTTAGGGGTCATAGTTTTAACCCAGTACCTTGTCCGATGTGTGGTGAAGACGATGAGAACATTTTTCATTTTTGGGGGAACTGTAAGGAATTGGCGGATCTGAGAAATGAGTGTCTATCGTTAATGTTGGTAGATAGAAGGTGGGTGGAAGGGATTGTAAGATCACGAGTTGAAATGACATTGAGGAATTTGACTACGTATGTTGATGAAGGGTTGATACTTCGTGAAAGATATATCTCTTTATAAATGTTTTCGTGAAGATTCATATATAAGTAGCCTACGTCTTCTCTTTTTAATTGTCTTTTTAATTGTATTGTGTTTTTTGTTGGTTTTGTTATGTTTATGTTCTGTTGTTTTTTTACTATGGCCCGATGGCTTTTTTGGAAATACATACATACATATACTTTTAGAAGACAAAAAAGAAAAGAAAAAAGAATGAAGTTTACTGCAAATGCATTATGCTCTGGGCAATATGAATAAATTAGAGCAGGTAGAAATATGTTTGATTTGGGAAGATGCGCAAGAACATATTTTCAGAAGAATAGAAAAAAAACCATAGAATGACCTTTATTATAAATGCAACCTGACTAAGTTGCACATTGGAAAATATGTAGGAATATGTAGGAACAAGGAAAATGTGTAGTATCTTCAGGAAAAAAAAAATGACATTTACAATAAATTCAACCTGGCTGAGTGGCTCACTGGGAAATGTTTAGGAATTTTTCGTTAGAATAGGGTCAATTTGAGACAGTAAGTACATTAACCTTTTTCCCCAGTAACAATATTTGATTGATGATTGTCCCGAATGACAATATATCTATATTTGAGTTTCGACACCACAGTGAAAATAACTAATTTCGGGCTTTATTACCTAACTTGAAAAAAAGGAAAATCACAGACTTTATATACCAGAACGGTTGTCAAACAGCGGAACGAATTAGGTAGGATTTTCCTTGATTAACACAGACCATGCAGAGGGGTTTATGATTCTATTTCAGCAAGTAGACTGATGCTTCATAGGAAATTTAACTTTGGATTTCTGTCCCAACTGATATCTCTCTCTTCCCTTCTTTTAACTCTACATTCAGGAATTTTCCTAACTGTAATACTCCTTGTGGGAATTCCCCATTTTTCAGTCGGTTTTACTTTAAAATTCTATCCGATTGATATCTCTCTCCTCTTCTTTTAAATCTATATTTAGGCATTTTCATAGCTTTTATACTCTTCGCTATTAATTTTTCCTTCTTTTTCTTCATGATTTTCTGTTGAACATGTCTTTTCTGTTTTATCTTAATTCTATTCTTTTATTAACTATTTTTATTTTCCCTGTTTTGATTATTCGATTTTTCTTTATTATTTTTGTGTATTTTTCATGTTTTACATCAATTTTCTGTATTCTAGTGTATACTCTCTGTGCCCTTTTGTTTTTTTTATTTATCTTTAAATGTATTGTTTATTGTGTTTGTGGTCTACTGTCATTATATTTGAATTAAATTTATTTACGGCCTGCTGTAAATATAAATTAAATACTACACTCTAAACTAATTGTTACGCCCAATGGTACCTCCCCCAAGCTAAGCTTCTGGGACAAACAGCCGTTAGCAGTGTTAAATAAAAATTTCTAATATGAACAGCGGTGGTTTCAGGGGAGGGGGAGGGCAGAGAAAGCCCTTGCCCGGGCGCAAATTTTAGGGGCGCAAAATTTCAAATAAATAATCAAACGGTGATAATCATTTTTTAATTTTTGAAATTTTATCTTTACTAAAATAAAGTAGGGGACGCAGTTGATAAGTGAAAGTAACTATTAAATTATTAATGAAGTAATGAATAAAAACAAATTAACATACAAACAAACGCATAATAATAATTAAATTAGGTACTGTTCCGCTTAATGGTACACATGAAAGAAGTCAAGTTTCGTTAATGCTAATAAAAAAATATAGAATGAATATATAATAGTTTAGAAACAAATTTGGGCTATATATTTGCACATTAGGGGGATGGGGGTAAAGCATAGCATATATTAAATACGTACCTTAACCTAACCTAGGTACCTCCCCCCCCCTAAACCCCAAAAAACAACAGGTTAAATATTGTAAACTCAATGAGAAACCACACTCTTCGATGTATTTAGATAGCAATTAAACGCTTCACGGGTCTCCATGACTGCATTCCTTCGACAGTCTATAGCGCTGTGAACCATTAAACACAACTGTACCTTAAATTAAGATAATAATAGTAATAATAATAAAATTATCAGTCAATCAAAAAAATGAAAACAAATTCAAAATCGAAAATAATTAAATAATAATAATAATCAAACTAATTTAATAATACTAAAAAACTATTAATTAATTAATTAACTGAAAAAGTTTTTGTTAGCAAATGGAAATTTTGTTAAGATTCGGCCTGAAATTTTTTGAGGGACAGGGTGGGGGCGCTAATAAAGATTTACAGCGGGCGCAAGAGAGGCCAGAACTGCCATTGAGTATGGATAAATGATTGAAGATCAGGCAAACAGACAATTTGCCCGTCCTATTTGGTATGCAACAGCAACATCCTTGTAAATTGTTGATAAGATTTTTTCTAACAAGAGCAACAGCAACAGAAGAGACAATGCAATCACAGTGACAATTGAAAATGTGTGAAAATGAAAAAATGAGATTGAGAAAATGATTAAGAAAGTAAGATCATTTATAGTCAGACACTCAGGCAATTTTTACGTGTTTTTTTTTTTTTTTTTTACAAAATAGTAAACTATGTTCAGATGTAAACTATTGATGTAGATACGTGTTAAAGATAATTATTTGGTTAGGAAAAAAACGAAGAGAAAAACAAAACAAAAAAGAAGAAATTTTCCCCTACTTTAGCAACTGAAATAAACAAGCACTTGAACAAGGCCTTAACCCTACTCACCTATCCAATCACTTAGGACAAAACAGTACACCCAGCAATCAACAAATTAAAGATGCCCATATTCAGACGCCAAAATTATCATTAATAAATGTAAGCCGTCGTAAAATTACAATCAAAAGCACTTCAAACCTAGAAAATTTAGCACTTCAATCTAGAAAATAGCACTTCAAATCTAGAAAATTTAGCACTTCAATCTAGAAAATAGCACTTCAAATCTAGGAAATTTAGCTCTTCAATCTAGAAAATAGCACTTGAAATCCATAAAATTTAGCACTTCAATTTAGAAAATAGCACTTCAAATCAAGACAATTTAGCTCTTCAATCTAGAAAATAGCACTTCAAATCTAGAAAATTTAGCACTTCAATCTAGAAAGTCATAGAAGAGACAATTCTACGTAATCGACATCGATATCGCTACTGACATCGACAATCGAAATTGATCATTGATATTATTGACGTCTATCGTAGTAAATTTTTTTCTGACGAGTCTAAAAAAGGCATCTCTGCTTTGATAACAAAATTTCTCTAAGAATAAAGACTTTTTCTTCGAAATACGTCCAACGTTTCTTTAAAAAATTCCTATTTTGCATATTTGGGACGTACCATCAACGTATTTTCAATCTAACAATAATCACAAAGTAAATTTAAAAAGAAATATTCCTACGTAGATGAATAAGGCTGAAATTGTCGTGCATTGAAAAACTAAAAACTCAGGACTGGAGAAAAAAACATCAAAACTTGCTCAGGGACAAAACACAGGTTGCCACACGATGAAAAAAAATCACTAGATTTAGTGAATTTTTGGTTGATTTAAGGATTTTCTTCAATAATCTAGTGGTGTATGTGCTGAATTAGTGATTTTTTGTTTAGGAAATATAAAAATCACTAGAAATATTGATGAATCACTAGCGATGGCAACACTGATTATACACCTTAACATACCAAGGACAGTGAAAATTAAATCTCACTGTTTGAATTGGCTAGAAGGAAACTTGCACAGCCATATAGGCCTATATCTTAAAAAAATTGAAAAATATTCAATTTTTGATGAAAAAACCTCAATATACAATTATAAATTTTCTGTAGTAGCAGGTTCTTAATTTAAAAAGAAGAAAAAATGTGGGTGAAAAATCAGCAAAAAATAGGCTAACAACACATGGTGCAAACAGGTTTAAATGTTGAATGTTTATGAACAAAACGCGTTTTCAAATTTAATTAATTGGCATTACCTAGTAATTGGTAATTGCTTAAAAGGGAGGAATCCATTGAAAGTGGAAGAATTACAAGGCTTTAACAATGACAGCTAAATTTAAAAAGAAATGTGAGTGAAAAATCGGCAAAAAAATAAGCTAAAAGCACATGGTACCAAACAGCTTTAAAAAGTTTAGCTTTCTTTTGAAGGTGTACTTGTCTTTGGGAGTCAACAGATTTTTAATGTTTGAATTTGTATGAACAAAACGCGTTTTCAAATTTAATTAATTGGCATTACCTAGTAATTGGTAATTGCTTAGAAGGGAGGAATCCATTGAAAGTGGAAGAATTACAAAGCTTTAACAATGACAACTAAATTTAACAAGAAATGCGAGTGAAAAATCGGCAAAAAAAAAGCTAAAAGCACATGGTACCAAACAGCTTTAAAAAGTTTAGCTTTCTTTTGAAGGTGTACTTGTCTTTGGGAGTCAACAGATTTTTAATGTTTGAATTTTTATGAACAAAACGCGTTTACAAATTTAATTAATTGGCATTACCTAGTAATTGGTAATTGCTTAGAAGGGAGGAATCCATTGAAAGTGGAAGAATTACAAAGCTTTAACAATGACAACTAAATTTAACAAGAAATGCGAGTGAAAAATCGGCAAAAAAATAAGCTAAAAGCACATGGTACCAAACAGCTTTAAAAAGTTTAGCTTTCTTTTAAAGGTGTACTTGTCTTTGGGAGTCAACAGATTTTTAATGTTTGAATTTTTATGAACAAAAGGCCTTTTCAAACTTAATTAATTGGTTTTACTGGTATTACCTAGTAATTGATAATTGCTTAGAAGTGAGGAATCCCTCGAAAGGGGAAACTGAAAAGGCTTTAACAATGGCAGCTTAGTAAATTTTGCAAAGGCAGTACATAAACCAATAAAATAATCAAGGGATAGACCTTAAGCTCTACCTATATAATAAAAAAGTAATTTGAAATTTATATTGTCTCATAAAAATGCAAAATTTCACGCCATATCAAAAACTACAATAGAATTTCTGTTTCTACGATTGTTAATCAAGGGTGTCACAACAGCGTCTAAGGTATGTGGGTTTCTTCAAAACTGTCCTAATTGAGGAATTTGGGGGCTCAATATTTAAGTGGCTTATGACCAGGAAACTAGCCCTCAGGACGGACACAGACTCATGTGGGTGCCTTGAGGCCTGTCCGCTCCTCCCCGAGATCCATAGATACTTACAATTGCTCCCTCATTTTCTTATACATTCTGTTTACTCCCGATCTCTTTATTGCCCATTTTTGGCAGTTTACCGACGTTGTGTCCACCCCCCCCCCCGAAAATTCAGCGGCCCTAAAAAAAACCTTGCATATGTCCTTGTCTCAAGATATGTATTATGATGGTTAAGCGATTAAATTGAATCCCTGATGGTGCTTTCAAACTACTCTGTGGAGCCGGTGGCGTTTTACAAAAATGGGCGCTTTAGTGAAAACTGAGATTGCTCGAGTTTTAAAGAGAATTATAATTGCATGCTAAACGTTATCGATGTCATGGTTGGTGAAAGACTATTGAGAACCTTATAGAGTCTTTTATTTTCTATAGGCTACTTGGGGAATTTTCTGTTTTTAAGAAAAACATTCTGTTTTTTTTAGGTCGTTTTTGTGTTTTCGCTAAAGCGCTAGCTTATAGAATTCTAGAGATATTGGAAAATTTCACAACACTACATTGAGATTGACTAATGGATAAAGTTTTTGGGTTTCGTTTATTTTTGTAGATTTTTGTTTAGACTCAATAGCCTCTTCCTACCTATGTTATCTATTATAACCGCAGTAAGATTATGTTTACTGAAATCCAAATATGTCCCAAATACGAGTTATTAGGGAAATAAATATGTCTCGTACACCGATTTTTCTAGAAGTTCTATAAACGTTCTGAAATTCTTTTTTATATTTGAATAATAGTAACACTAATAAAATCACGTGATGCACAAAACAGTGACCTGCACTTACCTTCCTCTCAAATTTACCTTCCTTTCGAATATATATATATATATATATATATATATATATATATATATATATATATATATATATATATATATATATATATATATATATATATATATAATAACAGTGACCTGCACTTACCTTCCTCTCAAATTTACCTTCCTTTCGAAATATATATATATATATATATATATATATATATATATATATATATATATATATATATATATATATATATATATATATATATATATATATATATATATATATATATATATTTGTGTGGTTATAAATATATTCATATTAAATATAGTTACAAATATATATTAATTAGGATTAGAATAGAAAAGAAGATAGTTTACTTGTTAAAAATCTTGCGATTCAAAACTTTCCTTGCTTTTTACTGGCTTAAAGTCCCACGCATATATATAGAACTAATCAGGCGGAATCTAACTTTTTGTTCTTTTTACTAACTTATAATTTGACACGGGAATTAATAAAATTTCGAAAGAGCAAATTTTTGGCTTTCTTTTCTGACGGACGCCGAAGTAATAAGTAATAGCTTACGAAACTATGTCTCAAACGTGAGCTAATGAAACATGAACCACAACTTTCCCAACGAAATTATAAAGAAGTAATCTATATTTTTATTTTTGCACAGAATAAATCCTTCAATGGTGTCAATTCACGTAAATGTAAGTAGAGGGAGGGGGGGGGGTAATTTTGATGATTTTTCAATTTCTTCAGTGGAAATGCCAAAACAGCAAATTTTTCAATGAACGTACCTAAAAGAAGATATTCCTCAAAATCTGGGGGGGGGGGCAAGTGCCCTCTACCACTTGACACCCCTGAGTCCTTCTAAAACCTAAAACATCCGGGTAAGCAGGATTTTTAAACAATAACAAGAGCGCACATATTACCTTTCGAATTTGTGCTTGGCTTGGACTTTAGAATACACGCTTACCTTATTACCAAAATAAAATACATATGTCATCTGTTCACTAAAAGACATAGCTCATTCAACTAAGCCATTCAAAAGTTTCTAAGAGAGAAGATCATAAAGAAATTCGATGGCTTTATTAAGGAAAAATCAGAACGACGATTAAAATCGATAATAGTGGAAAAAAAAATTCGAAAAAAAGATGAGTCAATCGCTTAGACTTTTCCTTGTCTAAAAATGAAATGTTTCTAAACTTAGAAAACATTTTGATTGGGGGACCGAATGTGTATAGATTCCTTAGTTATAAAGGATGAAAAAAATCTTTCCTGGTAGATGGGTTGGATTTTCAATGACGCAAGATGAGGATAAATGAGGAAACTTGCGACAAAGCTTAAATGCTGGGAAGCAGGGTTGTCACCTATGTCCAAGCTGGAATTTTTGGCAAGATTAGGAATTTTAGTCGATATTAGACATTTTGCATTGTACAAGGTATAGATAACAAAATATGATATTTCTAAATATAGATTCAATATAGACAAAATTTAATGGGTTAAACTTTGAACGACGCAAGATAAAAGTAAATAGGTGGCCACTTTTAGTGTATTGTGCTGCAACTGTGCTGTTTCTTTGAAAACCAAAAGAAACGGATGCAGCACAATGGCGACAACGCACGAAATCGTAGGAGAGGGCGCAAAATGTGTTGTTTAGATTATTTTTTAGTTTTCATCTGCACTAAAGCTGACTTGTTTAATACAGGCAAAATACTTCCGCTATTTATCTTTCTTCTGGTCTTTTCCCCTGGCCCTACACTCGTTATTTTGCTATAGTTTTGCTTTTTTGACATGTTTGGTCAGTTCAGATTCAGATCTTTTTTCCCCTTTGTCATATAATCAGCGTGGTGAACGTGGTCCACACTTCTGACAGTTATTTTGAACATAGGACACATCAGGTCCACACTTCTGACAGTTATTTTGAACATAGGACACATCATTCTTGCATTTGCAAACTATAACTCTCAAGCAAATGACAGCGAAACCAGCTAGGCTGTATACAGCGGGGGTACCCGGTCCCCCCCCCCGGATTTTTTCTTCGACTCGTACAAAAGTAACAAAATACTTGCACACTAATTTTTGCTGCGTTTTGTAAGATTTTTATGTATCCTCCCCTCCCCCCGAACAAAAATCCTGGATAGGGCCCTGGAACCAGCATTCTTAACAACTTGAACGTAGCTCTCAAATTCCAAACAGCATTCTCATGGAATTTTGGCTCTTTGGTCAGCACACATACATACTTTTTCTCATTTTTCTCTCCCACTTTCTTACTATTTTTCATCCTCAGGGCAAGGGTTGTAAGTTATACCCTGAGGGCATATAAGGTTTTTATAGAAAGGGTGGTCGTATAAGCTTCGGAGGGGGCTCATTGGATTGGTAATTATAAGTTCTAGTGCTTTTTTTAAGAGTCGAAGTGACCGGAGGGTAGCTACCACCCTCTCCCCCACGTCATATTTTCCCAAATGCATCTGATAGAAATTTTGAGATAGCCATTTGTTCAAAGAATAGCCCAAAGATTATATTACAAGGCTTTTGGGGTTAACACAACTCCCCAGAGTTTGGGGGCAAGGGTTGTAAGAAATACCCCAGGGCATATACAGTTTCTATGGAAGGAGTGGTCGTGGGAACTTTAGAGGAGATCATTTGATTGGAAATGCATAGTTCAAGTTCTTTGTTAAGATTCAAAAGTGATGGATGGCAACTAGTTCCCCCCCCCCCTGACATCCTCTTTTCCCCAAACGCATCCGATCGAAATCGTGAGATAGCCATTTTGTCCACAATTGTCTAAAAAGCATATAGCAATGTCTTAAGGATGGACATAACACTCCAGAGCCCAGGGGTAAGGTTTGTAAGTTATGCCCCGGGGTATACAAGGTTTTTATGGAACAAGTGGTCGTATAAAATTTGATCGGATGGGGCTCATTTGATTGCAAGTCGGAAGTTCTAGTGCCCCTTTAAAGAGTTAAAAGTGAATGTAGGGCAACCACCCCCCCCCCCCAGGCCTATCATTCCACAAAACACATCCGACCAAAATTTTAAGAGAGCTATTTTGTTCAGCGTCATTGAAGGATCCAGTAATTTTGTCTTTGGGAATGTCAACCTCCCCCCAGTCCTCAGGGCAATTCGTTCATTGTTTACATCCAGTATATGTTATTGAGAAAGGTATGTATTTTGAACTTTACTCTCCAAAAAGACAAAGGGCATTCAGGTGAGGCTTTCAGAGAATGTTGAGTAGAGTGTTAAACAAAATACATTTTAAATGTTTTTACTTGTTTTAACATTTAAACTGGTTACATTTTACCTGCTCTTTAATAAATAAAAAATCATCAGAACTTTGAGGAATAAATATCAGTATAGGTATATTAAACTGACAATGCACGTTCATTTGCTTTTGTTTTTTTCAGTAAAGAGCAAATTATGTTCAGGTCTTGGGAGAAGGAGAAGGTATTGGGGTTGTCAGCCCTACCCATGTTAATTTTTGCTCTTTTTGACTTTGACTCGGTTATTTATTGTAATTTCTGTTCGTCTAAGGTTTCCTTTATCTGTTGATGATGGTCTGTAGTAGTTTCACACCTGGGAGATTATTTTAATTTATTCCTGCTCATTTTTGGCATAATGAAGCTCTTTACTTTTCTTTGACAGACTTGTTTTGTGGAAAAGGTTTTTTAAATTAATACCTAAAAGGAACTATTTTATAGACTGAATTTCTCCGTGGATGTTATTTATATATGTGTAGGTAAGTGTTTTAAAGTATTCGCAGGTAGTTATATAGTCGGGTAGACAAACAGTTTCCGAACAAATTTTTGTTGAATATTTAAGAATAAAGTACTCTATAAAGGGGAATAAGGCTCCGGATATTTTTAAAAGTTGATTTTGGAGCACATTCTTAAATTTTTTTTAAAAATCTACAATTCCACATACATAGGCAAATCCACCAAAACAAAATCAGCTAACTTTTCTCTATAGCCTAGGGCCAAAAAGGGCCAAATATTTTAAAGAATCAGCTGACTAATAATTATTAGATATTAGAATGAGGTAATGGAAAATGCAATTGATCTTTTGGACTCCGAAACTCGTTTGTTTTAAACAGATGTCACCCTATTTAGGACACAATTTATTATATGCTTTTAACAGATACAGGATATTTTTCATGAAATGGAACCTCCGTTTTCACGAATTTGATTTTCTAAGTCCATTCAATGAAGAAAAATTAGTTAGACTTTAGACATTTTCAAAAATCTCATTTCCAATGCGCTATTTCAAGGTCAAGTTAATAATATTCATTTAAGGCATAGACCATACATGGGTGCCGCTAGTGAGAGGACAGAATAGCTGGCGATGCATCCACCTCAAAAAACAAGGAGACGCTAACAAAATGTATTAGAATTGAAATGAGTAACACTGGAAAAGAATGGAGAAATCGAAAAGGGGGAAAATAATAATCAGAATAGGAAGAGTAAGAAAACAAATGAATACGAGAGTGAAATAGATGAAGAAAGGCTTCGCTTATACTCAAAGGTGAAAAATTGAAGATGACGTTGTCGAAAATAGGTTTTTTTGATAAAGGATAAAGCTTCTTTAATAAAGGATAAAAATAAAAAGATAAAGTATAAAGATCGTCCAGTCATTCCTGTCGCATGAGGCTTGGAATCGAAGTTTCAGTCCCTGGGTAATTTTTATTTTTTTTACAGAGACAAGTGGCAATCCTGTGGCCCAATCTTGCGGCAGTCGGCATCCATGCCTGGGTCTTGTATTTTCAAACACAAAATCAATCCACTCTACTACCAGAGGCTATATTTGAACCATAGATCACCCATTTATAATAAATTCAGACAGTAGGTCAGGGTTGCCACCCTGGCCTGGAAGAATTTACTAAATCCGAGGAAAAATTTACTAAATCGCATCTGTTTTTACTAAATGGTCAAAAAAAATTTTTTGAGCGTGCGGCTATCGCCGCACACACCAAGCATCGATTTTTACTATAGGAGGATAATCAATAGGATTTACACAATCATTTTTTTCCTTTTTTTTCTCTTTTCCTTTTTTCTTTCGTTTTCATAGTATGATTGAAAATTCCGGAAACCTACAAGTTCAAAAATCCTTTTTTTGGATGGTTTAGATGTACTACTGGATAGGCGTCGTATTCCAGAATCCAGATGCTGTGTATCCACGACGTCAAACAATAGTCTGGAATCTTGGATTCGGGAAATCCTGCTGATGAAGCCCGGCTTTAAATTTGTCAATGGTCTTCAGGTCATAAAATTCAGATACATTGAAAAACTAAAAAATAATAAACGAAGAAAAACACCTACAACTCATATTCACGAAGCAATTCAGACGATGGAGTGCTTAGAATCTGAGGTGTGTTTGAAAGTGACGGCTTTTGAAATTTGTCCTCAGTTTCTGTTTTTAGGTTTGAAATCTAAACCCTTCAATTTAACATTTTTAAGTAGAAATTTGCCAGTTTTAAAACACTACTAAATTGGGCTGGTCTTTAAATAAGGGATAAGCTGCTTACAAAGAATTCTGGAAAATTTTAAAACAATTAATTTGAGATTTTATTTGAAGTGATTTTTTCTCGATTATCTCTCGTTCGTATTCAAGGGGATCAAAAATCAATACAATCTATGTCACTTCAAAATGAAAATGACGTAATCGGCTACCGGCTTAGATGTAAAATTATGTAAATTAAAAAGTGCACCTCAAATTGGACTAGGGTTGCCAAGAAAAAGAAAACTTATATAACATACAATAATTAGTTTTAAAAAATATCATTGTATCAATAGTCTTCATATTAGGCAAATCATATAAATTGAAAAGTAAGAAGAAAAATATGTAGTCACAATTAAAAAAAAGTCGCACTTAAAAGGCTTTAATTGTCTTAGGCCTCATCCAAATTTAAAGTATCCACTAGTGTTGAGTATTGACTGAAAGGATCTACTTGTTTCCATTTCTTGATAGCCCGAGTCAAATCGCTGGGGATCACCCAGCCATGTACTCCGCTTGACGACCTGAGAACAAGGTGCTTCGTTTTCATCAGGGACGAAACACTTTAGCCTATTCCGATCTTTAGTTTTGATGACTGACAAAATCAAGAACTGTCTCTCTGCTCCAGCATTTGAATGGGGCAAGTTGCAGAGAGTCAGAAAATACTTGGGCAAGTAAGAAAAAAGTTCGTTTCTAGCAGCGTCTTTAAAAACGGACAAAGCTAACTAACAAACGTAGCAGCTGTTATGAGAGTCTGGAAAAATTTTCTGAAAACAAATTAAGCCGGCATACCAGTCCTGATTTTAAATAGTTTGCCTTTCAAAGCGAGTATCAAGAAGAAGCCTAGAGAAAAGTAGAGATTTTTAAGCGCTAGGGTTGACACGAACTCATAAGAATAAGAGCAATAATAGCCATAATATCTAACATAATCGAAATCGGATTTTATAATGAATGGACACTAGTGTTTTCCCCTGGATTCATGGAAAATAACCAAAGTTTCGTTTAATATAAATAATGACTTTTTACTAGATTTCTGGAAATTTACTAGATCCTCTAAATTTACTAGATTTTTTTATTTTACTAGATCTAGTAAAATCCTACTAACGGTGGCAACCCTGCAGTATGTGTTTTCACCCACTTCTTGTTCTTGTCTTGAGCGCCACCTGCAAGGGTTTCTTTCTAAGTGCTATAAGCAATTGACACACTAGACAATATTGTTTAGGTCTTGTTTTCAGCTACTTGTGATTGCCACCACTGTTATATGCATGGTGGCAGTTGCTTCGCTCACCAATTGTAATGCTTTTTGCATATTATTACTTTAAAAAACATCTTTTCTACAAAAGACGTTTTTCAAAGAAATAATATTTTAAGCGTAAAGCTACCATAAATCGCCGTCAATAAGTAAATTAAACCCCAAACGAACAGAAACTACAATAATTAGCCGAGTCAAACCAAAACCAAACAGAAACTAAGATGATTAGGACTGATACCTCCTATGCCTTCTAAAGACCAGAAAATAATTTGCAGTGTACTGAAAACAATCCTTATTTCGAGCTGAATGTTTCCATTTCTCATAATATCGAAAAAAAAAACACCATCCACGCAAGATTACAAAAAAAAAAACAACAGATGCACATGGACTAATATTAATATATATATATATACTTATATATATCATATATATATATGATATATATATATATATATATCAATATATCATATCATATATATAGTTATACTTGTTCCTGAAAGTCTTAATTATTCTGGATTTATAAAAGTTACAAAAAGAGAAAGCATTTAAATGCACTTTGTTATATTTAGTCTTAGTAGTAGTTCCAATAGAAGTAGTATTTGCAGAAGTAGTAATAATAATGGTGGTGTTAGTAGTAGTAGTAGCAGTAGTAGTAATAATAGTGGCAGTAGTAGGAGTAACAGTATTAATAGTAGTATAGTAGTAGTAGTAGAAGGAGTAACAGTCGTATAGTAGTAGTAGTGTGCACATCTGTATTTTGGGCAATTGATCATACCCCACATCATTCCCTGAAAGTTCCAACTTAATACCCTAAGTCGCTCCTAAGATATACCATTTTGACAACCAGCATGCACATAGTGTATATTAATTTAGATCAACACCAACATTCCCGGAAAGCTTGAATGTCCTTTTTGGACAGGAATGGTCAAACATGCTCCCTTCCCTTTCCCGACAACAAATACTGTATGCAAACAATGGGCGAATTGTATAACTTACAACGCTTACCCCAAGGGCTGTGGAGAGGGGGTTGTCATCCAACAGGCATAGTTATTGGACCTTTGAACTATGCTGAACAAGACGGTTATCTCAAAATTTTGATGTCTTTGGGGGGGGGGAGGTGCATGGGAAAGATTGTAATGCTGTTTTTTTCTGAAAAAAGTTTGAATTATATAAGCATTAATTTGTATATGCTTAAAATAAAACTAGTTCCGAATTTAGGAGTGAATTCCTCATAGAGTGAGGATCCAAAGATGAAAGGGGTTTCATAGTTTTCCAATGAAACTTGAGCTCAAGAAAAAGTGTATTTTTATTCCAGATATCTATGAAATATTTTTACTTTTACTTTTTTTATTTTACTATTTTTACTTTTACTATTTTTACTTTTTCAATTAGTTTCCATAGAGGAGGGAGGTTCTTCGGATCAAAATTTCATGACACACCCAGTTCACCCATGTGTGTAGGAATATTTATAGTTGTTTCTTTTTTCTCTTCAAGCTTTCACGCCATCTGTTTTAATATAAATGGGATGGCGATAGATACTTAAACAAAAATCAAACTTTTGATACCCGGCTCGAATACTTGCCTAAATGTTTTCAGTTTCCTTTGGGGAAGATGTTGAAACGGTAACACTTCTTTTTCTTTTATTTTCTTCTTTTTTCTTTTTTTCATGACGTAAACGCCATTTGGCAAGAATCTATTCGAAAAGTGGCAAACTATCTTTAATGCGCTTCTAAAATTGTCTTTTAAAACTCAAAACCACTTATTGAGTTAAAAAAAACTTGAAGCCTAAAACTTGTAAACTGTTCTTCAAACACGTTTCTTTTAGAAGCAAGGATAGCCGGTCTCTTGGTCCTACAGCAGGCCTTGATGTAATAGCAAAGTCTCTTTGGGGCCATTCCATCCTTTAACGAATTCTATTAGAGTTTCCTATAGTAATTCCGACCTTTGAAACTTGGAAGCATTTGTTTCCGCCTTACCTTGGTCACTGAGGATGGTAATTGTACATAGTAATTGTTATACAAAAGGGATAAATACATAAATAGAAATCTTTTTCTTAACAAATGAAAAAGAGTAATAAAAATTTGTAAATCGCGGGCCAAATATTCGTTAAAAATCACGTGAAAAAAAAACAAACTCCATTTTTGTTCACTTTTTCAAGATGCTCGAAAAAAACCTTTAACTGTAAATTGTTATTTTTTAAGTCTGAGTTTATTAAAATTTGTATCAACAGGAAGCGAAAACTTGATTGCTTTAAGTTCCACTGCTTTTAATTAAGGGCAGTCATTATTCAGAGATATCAGAAATTTCACAAAATATCCCCTTCTAACTAACAAACCATGTGAAAAAGGGAAAAAAGGAATTAGAACCAAAAACTTCCTTACCTCCACGTCAGGTTTACATGCTTCCATTTTTGACCCTGAAGAGTGTATCTCTTTCTACGCTTATGTCGAACTTGATGCACATATGAAGCATTGTTGCTTGATCTCCTGACAAAAACAAAATCAGGAAAAGTCAATTACAAGAAAACTTCACAAAATATAAATTTTCACCTGTTTTACTAAGTTGGACCAAATAGCATGGGTAATTTATTGGCAACAAATGACATTTTTTCAAGTTTTGTAATCATTTTTCTCGAGGCCGTACCCAGAGAGGGGGGAGGGTTAGGGGGTTTGAGCCCCTCCCGAAATGTTTTTTGACTCGTAAAAATGTAACAAAACTGGATATAAACAAATTTTGTATGCGTTTTTTTTTGTGTAAACCCCCCCCCCCCCCGCCCTAAAAAAAATCTTTGAGTAAAACCTCCTCCGAAAAAAGATCCTGGGTACGACCTTGGTTTTTCCGTCAGGATCTGAGATCAGATACTTATTACTACACTAATTTGACCAATTACACAAATTAAATTAATTATTCTAATTATTACAGTGAAATAATGCCAAGTGTCACTAAACGCTAGATGGCGTTGAGAATCTTTTTTTTGTCGACGTTAATGCCAGTTCCCACTCTTTTAAGTTATTCATAATCATTAGGAAGAATTGTAAAAATCCCTTGGCAAACCATAACGAACCTGGTAACTAGGGGCTGATGAATGAATGAATAATTCTAAGGGCCCTTAAGAATCCATTCGTCACTTACAGATCTGCCTTCTATTCAAATTCAGTATTTCCATTTATGTAAGTTTTTGCTTTTTATTCCGCGTTGGTGTCGTAATAGGAGGATATCCCATAAATTTTGAATAAATGATGTTTTTGAAAAAGTTGCTTTAGCAAGCAAAATGTTGTCAAATATTAACGTAAGTCAATCGCTACCTTTTCATGATCTTGAATCAGTGATTTTTTTCACGATTTTTCTTTCTCTCTCACACTCTCTCTCTCTTTTTAAATGGGTGGCAAAACAAGAATTATAAAAGCGTCAACAAATGCTTCACTAATAAGGTACTTCGCAAAATGTTAAAGCATAATGTGCCTTACGAGCCTTCTCGGTTCGATAAGGTCATCACGGCCTGACTTCATACTATAGCCGATAGGATGTTCAAGGTAAGTGAGCCACTTGTTTTTGAGAATTCAAGGAGCAATAATAGGTTTGAAAATTAAGGCCGAGAAGACTAAGTCGCTTAGACTGGAAACAAGTGAAGGTGTAGATGTCGAGTAACGATGGTGTTGAGTAACGTGATATTGGGTAACGAAAAGATCAATCAAGTGGATAGCTCCGCTTACCTGTATAGTATTATTAGTAAAGGTGGTGGACGCAATGAAAATGTTGAAATCAGAATAGCCAAGGCCCAGGGTGTTCATTGACGGCTGAAAAAGTTTGGAAGAATTGGAACATAAGTCCAAGAGCCAAATTTAGAATAAACAACACATACAGAAGCTACAGTGATGACAATGGTCAAGAATGGTTCTGAAATGTGGGCGCTCCGAAAAACATAGGAGGATTTGCTATATGTTACAGGAAAAATTGTCTACGGATTTTTTCGGGTACCCGACTGACACTTGTATTTCAAACACTAAAGTGTACAAAAATTGTGGTTCAATTTCAATTTCTAGGCATATAATGAGAGAAAGTTGAGGTGGTTAGGACGCAGTATGCAGATGAAGGATTGCAAAAGACCGTCCTTTTTGGTCAAACATCTAGGGCCAAACAAAAGGAAAGTTGTCCCTGAATGAGGGGGGAGGATTTAACGGAAATTGGAATTTCTTGAAAGGTGTAAAGAGGGAGGTTTTGAATAGATCGTTATGGAGGAGGAGTGTGTATAGCTGTGTTGACCTAAGGCGACCTGGTGGTACAGTGAGTTGTTAGTAGTATTAGCTATAATAGAGGCATTTGGACGAAGAAAACACCCGATCCCCCAAAACTTACCTCATGCCAAACATCATCATTACTCTTGGGTCAAAAACAAGTAGAACACTGTTACAATCATTAAACGATGAACCAATTTTAGCCTTTCAGCACCAAAAACATTAAAAATTTCCCTCAAGGAATTTTGCTCGATTTTACCTCAAAGATACTAAATTTAATTAAGTGTATAATAGGTAATGGCACATTGGCTAATCCCTATTTACAGAAGAATCAGGTTATCAAAAAAGAAGAATCAGGTTAAAAAACTAGACTGATGTGATTAATCGTCAAAGTGCCAGGTGTACTCCAGGTGTGTACTGTAACCTGCCTGTTCACAAAAAAGTGATTTTAAAACAACACAGGAATTCCGTGGCCAATTATAAACTGTCAAATGTATCCCAAGATTGGGAGCTGAGAGTTCGGTATCACCTCTCTCTTTAGTCTCTTTCATTATTTTTAGCTCATCACTTGTGTTCTGTTCAGGGCTTTTACAATCCCCGAATTTTCGGGGATTTCCCCAAATATTTCACAAAAACGGAGCGGCAAAACCGCTTCGGCCTAAAAGCGTCAAAGCTTCAAATCCGGCCCTACCGTTAAGTGAACTAATTAATATTATTCCAAATAGTTTTAACAGTCCGTTTTCAGGTGATGGATTTGGGATGGCATAGTACTATTCCGTTAAAATGCTGGGAGATAATCATGTATGCTAATACTAAGTAAGACGACCCTGTCGGCTTAATATCCCTAGAGCGCAAAATAAAGTCACGTTTCGAAGTTGAGCCTGAACTATGAACATGCGTAAAAAGCCACTCGTTTGGAAGGATGCCTACTTAGCTGCAAACGACTAAAACATGTGAGTCCTAGGAGAGTCAAGATTACAAAGATTGCTGTTGAAGTTACCCATCACAACGCAGACAAGACCTCCCAATACACAAACAATAGAATTAAAAAACTTCACACAACCTGCAACATACTTCTCCCCCGAATCACCATCTCTGTGATCAGTCGGCATGTTCTTGGAGGGACAAACTATCCTTATAGCACATGAGAATTTCTACAAGTGCTATTTCTAACGAAACCACCATTAAGATTCCAATATAATATATGAAAAAGAGAACGGTTCGTTTAATTAGTGCTTCTGTATTTCGGGACATTTAAAATTGTAGCACGCGCGATTTGGGGACCAGCCGAAGACGCCCTTTATAGTATTCTGAGGAGGATCGGTTTTGATAGTCTTGGAAGAACCAGCAGATTTGGAGCGGGTGAATCTTCCAACAATTCCTTAGGATTTTTTTTGCATTATAATATCATAGGAATGGTTTGGAGTCTGTGAGCTGAGTCTAGGAATTTTTGAATGACCGATAGGAGTTGAACGGTGATCACAAGCTACGAAGTTATCATAACTTAGCAAAAGGCTTAGCAAAGGGAATAACATCGAGTTGACAGACGACAAAGCGAAAGAGCAGTATCTTTTTAGACACAGATCTTGAAGACATTAAGTAAATCTAACATGTTTTCTTGCTTCATTGTGCTGGGGTTCCCACAAGTTGAAGCTCTAGCGACAGACTACAACATTTTCTTTGCATCAAAAATGGCAGAGTTACCAAATTACTCTGATGCTATTTTTCTACAATACAATCACTGCGGTTTCCAGCTTTGGTGCAAAATAACAGAAGTTCAATACAGCGTTCAAAATAAGTTTATTATTTGGCATTAGGCTAATGAGAAGAAAATCCACACTGGAGCATAGCCAAGTTCGTTAACACTAGTAGTTATATAGCTGTATTTCAGGAGATGTTTTCGCACCAGATATGCAGAAATAAGGGTGCATATGGAGCCGCTTAGCTCTTCTCCGCATTACAAGGGTAGGTTTGACTATACATTGACGGGTATGTACGGTGATTGCGTCAGGTACCCTTTCCTCTTTTGATTATTGCCTGAGAAATAACTGTTGCGGCATCTTGAGAATAGCAGATGGCGCTAAAGACGTGAGGACAGGAAATATAGATGACGCGCAGCCACAACATAGATGGCGATGACACACAAAACAAAAATATGTCATATAGTATAGCTGGGACATGAGTTACTTAACAATGTCAAATGAGCTCAAGTTTATTCAAATTTCAACGAGGGTTTGAGTAAGTTTTCCTTGCTCAGTATAGCAATTTTTCTCTCTGTGCTAAAGAGATTGGAGCTTACATTTTTGCTTCCGTCTTACTAGAAAAATGCCTTGCGGCATGAAAACTGATTTTGGAATTGTAAAAGGTTGTTTGTTTTTAATCCTGATAATACTTTAAGAGTTGATAGTGAAAAGGTAAAGCTTGTGCTTTATATATTTAATAATCGCTAGAGGACTGCTTTTATTTTCCAGTTTCTTTATTCCTTTTTTTAATATTTATGTTCAGTTTAAAAACTTCCATTTTTTTTGTCTAAATTATGTGTTTTACTAAATCTTGATCGGCAAACTTTGGTTGATATACATTTTTTATATATATATATGTATATATGTATATATGTATATATGTATATATGTAATAGAAAAAAAAACAAAAAAAAAAAACAAGAGAACCAGTGTGGTTTCCAGCAAAAAAAAAAAAAAAAGAAGCGAAAAGATAAAATAGATATTTTGGCAAGGACCTCAGCCAAGCCGTCACCAGTCTTCAAACACAGAAAAAATATAACTAATTTTCATAAGTGAAACCTAACAAAATAGAGAACACACACTTAAGACACTTTGAGAGTATCTTCTATTTCGTTAGGTTTTCACTTGAAACGGTTAGTTGTTTTTTCTCCAGAGATTCTTGTCTTTGTCTTTCCGCTTGTTTTTTTTTCACATGGCTGAAAAATACCAAGGTTCTCCGGGTTTTCTTGGTTATTTTTGTCTTTTTTTTGTTTTTCATGCAATATCACGTATAGCCAGTGTGGTCTTAAAACGTACCAACAACTAGCAACAAATAAAATCACGAAAACAAAACAGAACAATCTATTATCTTTGGTTCTTGTATAAAAAATATTGCGATAAAGAGAAAATGAACGATAACACTCCTGATGTTCCATGTTAAAAGGTGTTCATAATTGCATTGGCTTATTTATGGGCTGTAGTTTCGTATGCCAATCATTTCATTCCTTATTTCTCGAGAGGCAAATAACACTGCCTTTTTGAAACCTTACACAACCGGATCAGATACCTCGATGCCTGGCATTATTTTAAGCCAATAATAAGAATGCAAACTCTGATTGGTTCTTTTGTGTGAAGTCTTAACCATTAAAAAAGTGAATTGTCCGTTTTTCTGAGGTGCCTGTTTCTGTCTGCAAAAGAAAAAATTTTTCTCACTATAGCCTAATTGGTGTCGATAGACATTTCTGTATATATATACAGTCGTTTTAGAACCATCATCAACATACGAATGGGAGAGGGGGCTCGCGGCCTGGAACCATTTAAAAATCCTAAATTCTCCCAAACTTCTGAGACCTTGTTCCCCAAATGAACACGTAAAATTAGTTTTTTTTTTCTATAATTTTGATCAAGTTAGGTTTCTTGCTATTTCAATTCACCTACGAAAAAAAGAGGAACAAAGAAACATCTATAAGAAAAAAAATACAACACCATAAAAAAAACAAATTATAAAACAATCAAAAAATCAGCTTACTTTGCGCGGAACCATTTAAAAGTCCTAAATTCTCCCAAACTTCTGGGGCCTTGTTCCTCAAATTAACACCTAAAATTAGTTCTTTTTCTATATAATTTCGATCAAATTAGCTTTCTTATTATTTCAACTCACCTACGAAAAAAGAGGAACAAAGAAACATCTATAGGAAAAGACCATAACACCATAAAAAAAAAATATATATATAAACAATCAGCTTACTTTGCGCGGAAGCCATCCGTAATTTTATCAGGGAGGCCACATCGCTTTCTATTCATCAGTTTTCTTGTGGCGGTATCAACAAGACCTGTTTCAGGAATTCCCCCAAACCTCTGAAAAAAATAATATGTAATGGATTGAGTTAACAAATTTTAATGAGACTGAAAACGTAAAAAAACTACAAACTAAACAATAAGTGCCTCAATTTAGGATTCAACCACGCTCATTAAGTAAACACTTACTTATTTCATTCCCAAAAGCACACTGATTCACCTAACCCCTACCCCCATAATCGAGCAAAATACAGCCCACTATGCATATTCGCACTATATATTTTTTTTCTATAATATAGTGAGTTATTTATTAACAGCGGCGTCAATTAATTAGGAGAGGGGGGGGGGGAAGAGTCACGCTACCACAAAATATAGAGGGAGTATAAAAAGTGGGCTTTATATTGCTCCATTACGAGGAGGGGGGTTAAAATAAAGCATTTCAGAACTGAAATAAGTAAGTATTTATGATTGTTCGAAGTAGTTTTCAGAATTTTCCAAGCTTCCCTTCAAAAGAGCTCCCGAGCTAGACTAGTACCAAATATTCCCCACCAAACCGCTCTTTAATATTTATGTAGAAAAAAGTTAGTCGAATAAACTAGTATCAACAGCCTAACGCTGAATTTCCTAGCCTTCTAGCCGCGCCTTTAAGCGCCCGAAGAAAAACGTCCCCACTTTGTGTGGTTCATCAATTATATAGCTATTGATACATTTCTAGTGAACAGTAGCGTCAATTGGGGGAAGGGCGGGGGATATGCAGCACCTTTGCTTTTTGCACACTCCTAGATAATTTGCCCCCTATCCCCCTATATTTTGAACAATATCTTTTTTTGTATTTTCATTAAAAAAAGTGAAAAATTGACAAATTTACCCCCCATCCTCTATATCTTTAAATACATTTTTAAATAAACCTGGCAAGATTTTCCCAAGTTTAATTAGAATCTGTGGCACTGATTGGGGGAGGGGTTACTTTAACCCCTCCCCCCCCCCCTATACCTTTGTTTGGTATTTTTATTGAAAATATCATTTTGGCGTTTCCTTTCAAAAAAGAATCGAAATTGCTTCTCATAGATTTAATTGAAAAATGGATATTGCCCTCCTCCCGACAGTTTGTGACTTGAGGCCACTGTCTAGGTCTAACTTGTACAGGCTCGATTTTTTACATTTTCTTCTCCAGAATTCCATAATTTCCCTGGTATCTAGTATTTTTTTTATGTGTTCGTTTAAAATCGGACGGTAATCTTAGCCATCATCACTTAAGTCAATAGAATTATACATGTAAAATCTTAGATGGGGCGCAAAATACGATTAAATAAGCATAGCAAGGAATGAAACTAATTCTCAATTTTTTTTTTTTTTTTTTTTTTCAATTACGTAATGGTCTTGGTTACTATTCATTTTTATTTTGGATGAACTCCAGGTTCGAAAAAATATGAATAATATTTGATAAACATTGTTTTTCGTTCCAGGTGAGAGCGAATCAACAGCTGGAACGATCCAAAAGTAATTTCGTATTAAATTATTGTGGATTCGCTAACTAGCAGCTTTAGTGTATTAGCTTCTTCATAATCATCGTCAAAATAGGAAAATTGAAGGAAATGGCTATGAAGAATATGAGCCTTTTTGTAGCGAATAAATACTTTGTGAGGGGTATTAGTTAATAAAACGTGCCAGTTTTGAGTTTATTCGTATTAAAATTTGTAATAAATATGAATTAAGTTGATATTTCCAACAGGAATGCGCCTTTAATTTTTCCTGTGGAGTTTTGCGAAAAGATGAACCAACAAATAAGCCAGAGCCTTTGAAAAAAAAGCCAAAAGTAAGCCAGAGCCTTTAAAAAAACAAGCCAATATAAGCACGACAAGGTTGTGCCCCAATAAGCCAAAAAAAAACACAAGTCAGAAATAATATAAATAAGCCAGAAATGAAGCTAGAGTCCCTGAAAAACAAGCCAAAAATAAGCCATACGACGTTTTGCCTCAAATCCAACTCTACTTTCACCTTGCTTGCTCACCCTTTGCTTCACCCTGCCGTGCTTTCACGCAAAAACAACTATTCTGCGTGATCCGCCAAATTTCATACGTTTTCGGCCGCAGGTTTATGTGTCATAATGGTTCAACAGCTTTGAGGCATTTTTATTGGATTTCTTTCTGAAAAAGCAGTTCACGTCGAAAAATACCTTGACTTATTGCTCCTGCTGGTGGTCCAGCGTAGAGAGAGAAACCCACTCGTCGCCTCCAGTCCAGACGGTCCTCAGCTAGCATGATGGCTTCGTTTGGGGTGCTACCGGTCAATGACAGAAAGTGAGCAAGGCTGTCCTTCCATCGGGAACGAAGACTTCCGCGCGGACGCTTCCGACCGTGCGTCGAGGGATCAAAACTGAAGCCAGTCCTGGCTAGCGTTTCTGCTGGTACGCGGGCTTGGTGGCCGAACCACCGAAGAGTTCGTGCAGCAGGCTAATGTGAGTTAGGTGTCTGATTGGTTAGTGACAATAGTTGAATGTTGGAGACGAAGTCATGCTAGTTACTTCCTTCGATTCGTCTGAGAAACTTGGTTTGAGCCACGTCTATGGTGTTTCGGACCGAAACGGCAGCAGGCCAGGTCTCAGCATAGTCGAGAAGAACTTGGTTTACAGTGGTGTTGCGAATACGCATCTGTGTTCTGCAGATAATGCAGACTTCGACCAGACGGAGTGACAGAGTCAGGCCATGATTGAGGTGGGTTTCGCAGTATGGAACTGAGTTTCAGCTAAGATTTTAAGCCGCCGGGTGGATTCAAAAATTTTCCCGCCAGTCACCATAAAAATAAGCCAGTCTGGCGGGAAATAGGCCAATATTGCAACTATTCCTGGGTTAGCTTGAACTGAACTGAAAAAACTGAAAAATTGACTTTAAACTGGGAGACCAACTGGAAGCCAAACTGGGAGGCCACATATCTTCGAGACTTGTTTTGAGTCAAATTCCAGTCTTCACTATGTAGGCCAAGGTCAGCTCGGGAAATTTTCCAGGTTAAGTAGGCTGGTTGACTTTAAAATGGGGGGCCAATTGGGGGCCAAACTGGGAGGCCACATACCCTCGAGACTTATTTTGAGTCAAAGTCCAGTCTATAATAAGTAGGCCTAGGGAAGTTTGGGAAATTTTTGCAGGTTAAGTAGGCTAGTTGACTATAAACTGGGAGGCCTGCTGGGGACAGAATTCTACTTTTCTTTACCCTTCCCCTGCACTTGAAAGTACCTGAAATAACAAGTGCTCTACAGTTGCACCAAGTTGGTACTTACGAAAAAGAAAACCAAAAAACTAGCCAATAAGGATATTACTGAATAATTTCTTAGACCAACCTGCTTTTCCATTTACAGAACTTAAGAAAGAAACAAACTGGTATAATGTAAATAAAACAGTGGGACAGTGGAATCTTTAAATAGATTGGGATGGAGGAAGAGCAAGCGTAGCCTCAGGGGGCCTCAGATGGCTTGGTGCTGCAGTTAGTTGTTAGTAATAGTATTAGAAGCAGTGGCGAGGCGAAGAATATACCGCAGCGTTGAAGAAAGACAAAAATGAAACACAACGAGAATGAAACACATAGGAAGATAGTTAGAATTTCTTTTTTCTCTTTTTATTAATATTTTAAGTTCTTCTCTATTATTATTTTAACTGTTTGGATTCCATTGATCACTGAGCACAAGCTTTTTTTTTGCATCCCTAGATCACTTCAATTTAAAAGTGTTTTTTTTTTTTTGTCATGTTGAATATGTGAATAATGTATATGTTGAACGCTAAATTGAATAATGAATATGTATATGTTGAATTTATTTTATTATTACACCCAGACTCAAAATGGTTTTTGAAAACTAAGCTATACCCCTTTTGTATCGTACATTCGTTGCAATAATGGGTACTAGTTCAATAAACGTTCTCTTTTATGTACTGTATATGGAATGTCAAACTGGAAATGCTACAGATACCGGGACGAAACCCACCAGGCTGGTTATTTCAAGACACCGCTATTAAGAATTGGAATGCAAAGAACAGTTTTCATTGCGTTTACGATATTTAAACTGTTGTTTTTTGGGGTTTAGGGGGGCGGAGGTACCTAGGTTAGGTTAGGCATTTAATATATGGTATACTTTACCCCCTTCCCGCTTAATGTGCAGATATATAGCCCAAATTTGTTTCTAAACTATTATATATTCATCATATTTTATTTTATTTCATTAGCATTAACCAAACTTGACTTCTTTAGCAGTATATAAAAGAGTACGTTTAAATGCACCAATATCCATTAATGTAACTTAGCAACTTTTACATAGATTTTAAACGTCCGCAGGTATTATTAATATTGATTAGATACGTTTTTTTTTCTTGCCTTTTTTGATGAGCTTATCGATGTTTCTTCTTTTTTCTTTATATTTTTTTTTATTTGTAATTCTCTCTCACTATTGTTACTTATAAGTTTATGTGAACGTTTTAACAGACGCTGTCAAGTGTCAGTATTTTTTTATTTCCCTCATAGACGTCTACTTATTATAATATTTGTAAGTTTTGTTTGTAATTCTTACCTAATCTGATGTTACCACGGAGCTACAAGGCAGTCTTTTTAAAACTATAAGTAGGCCTGCGCAGCATAGGAATACTTAGGTTAAATATTCTACACTAAGTTGTAGTTCAAAATAATTCTTAGCCTGTGTTTGTTTAACAAAACCCTTTTTTTAACTGTTGCTAATTACTCAAGCCAGATATATATTACCACTAACTTAAAATATTCCTTCATTTGAACCCACATAATTATTCGAGATCAACCATTTTCTGTGGTAGCCAATGTATTCAAGTTTTGAATAGGGTAAAGGAGGAAATAGGTTCTTTTTCTACCATTAGAACTATCAAACTAGTTATCATGTTAAAAAGTTTTGTCAATTAAAAGTAGTTTTTTTTATGAGTGATGACTATGATGTTATACATATTTATACTATGTGTTTTCTTTTGATTTTATGTTAAATTGAATGGCATGTATTCCCCCTCCTTTAAAATCCAAGGAGACTTCGGGGAATTAGTACCAGGTATGGATTGTATGCCTAATTAATTATGAATAAATCTTACCTATAAGATTTGTATTTATCTTATCAAACATATTATAATATATCCCTGCATGGCTATACTAATAAATATTTTGTTCTTAAACTAATCAAAAGAATCAATTACAAGAAGGTTCAATTGTTTATAAGGTTTATAGTTTTTTTGTATTTTTATTTTTTAGTTTATTGTTTATAATTAATTATTATATAACTCATAATTTATCTATAGTATATTCACAGTGTTTTTGTAATATATTTTATAACTTGTACTTTGTTTAATTTATAATTTTTTTTTTCTAACCGTTGAATATTCGAAATTCTATGTTTTATAATTATTTTTCTTTTCGGTATAACAAGATTATCCTTCAATACATATGATTTGCATAAAATATTCTATGTTAAATAAGCCACTTAGTCGAACCAACTTTCATAAATTGGAAATAAAAAAAAAAAATATATAACCTTCCTATATAAACAGTAGTTTCAATTTAAGTTCTGAATTAAAACAAAATAACTTTTGCAAAGATCTACAGAAAATAATGGAAAAAGGCATCTTTAAAACACGCAATAACAACACTATCAGTTTATACTAGGAATTATATTGAAATTATAAGAGGTGTTTCCAAAGATATTGCACCCTTTTCATGAAGATTTTATCCTCTTTGTAGAAATTTTCTTAAATGCAATTTTTTGTCCGTTGCAAAAAAAAAAGCCGTTGCCTTTTTTTAAATAAATTTCAAATTTCGCGTTCATGAATTCTAGCTTCCAGAGGAAGATCAATCATTATTTAATCTACCATTTAGTGTTTCTATTAAATGGGACTGATTTATAGAAGAGACATCTAGGATACATTCCTGGATTTATAGATGGCATTGCTAATTAAGCAGTTTGACATCAATTCAAATCCATAGGTAAAGAGATATGTTAAATTTCAAAATGTTAACTAAAATATAAAATTCTTTAAAAATTTACTCAAAATTGTGTAATACAAGCGGAGAATAAAAAAGAAACTAATATTCATTTCCATGCTTAAGATTTGAATTCCGTATTCGGTTAAAATATATCGCATTTTAAACACGGTAAAATAAATGTTCTACTCTCTATTCCTCCCTCTCTCTCTCCAAAGCATGACAGAAAGACCTGTAAAATACACAGAAAAAAACAACAAGAAATGGAATAAAGAAGGGCTATAAAAGCTAGAAATGGTTGGCCTGGACCAAAAGAGTGAAAAAAGATGATGAAGAGAGAGGGGAAAGATGATGAAGAAAAAATATTGTAGAAATAGGGGAGGGGGAATGGTTTGAAAACTAACCTGCATTTCCTTGATAGCTTTAATAACTTCTTGTTCAGATCTAAGATTACCAGTTTCCAGGTCTGATGTCGGCAGGTAGCCAAATCTCATCATGTAATTTAACTGTAAAAAGAAAATTAACAGTTATTGAATATTGAACTTTTCAAAACTTTTCAATGCACTTCATAAAGAAGGGGGTAAGCTGGGAGCAACTGTACCCCCCCCCCTTAATTTTGAACAATACATTTTGGGTATCTCATTAGAAACAGCCTTTTTTTTGGGTATTCCCTTTGGGAAAAAACATCGAAAAAAACAACACAAATGTTCATCCTAAAATTTGAGATACAAATTTTACATATATAAATATATAATTATATATGAGAGATATATAATTTGGGCTGTATTTTTGCACATTAGGGGTGTGGGGGTTAAAGTATTTGGACAGTGTGAAGTCAGAAAACAATTCTTACTTCATAATATCAGAGTAATTGTAGCTAACATATTTTGCATACAAGCCCGCTGTACTTTATCCCTTCCCCCCAATGTGCAAATATATAGCCCAAATTTGTTTCCAAAGTATTATATTTTTATCATATAAAGGTATTTTATTAAGACTAAGCTAACCTCACTTCTTGAGTTGCAGGGGGTATATCATACAAGTACCAAATTTCGAATTGAGAGATGAGGACATTGTGGGGAGAATCGTTAAAAGTATTAGTGTTTTGAAGAGGGCATTCCCCATTACAGATGAAGACATGTAAAAGATTGGCTATTTCCAACCACCCCATTGTTCTAAAGTAATTCAGTTGGGAACGATCCAACCGGGAATAGATATAGGGTGCAAAGCTAGAAGATGAAGATCGAGTATGGAAACTTAAATAAATTATTGTCTTCTGTCAACTTGGATTATTTCGTCTAATCTTCCCTTGGAGACACTCAACAAATCTGAGATAATTAGATATGTAAAAAAATGTTAAAGTTAAGAGATTAGTGCGGCATTGAGTTTGAATGATTTATGGCAACCTCCTATCATTACACTTTAACAAAACGGAATTCTGGCGTCAACTAGGAATGGGGACAGTGGCGCCAAGATACAAAGTCTATAGGGGGGGGGGAAAGATTTGTTTTTCAATTTGTTTAATGAAGATATATAAAAAATATTTTTCTAAATATGGGACGGGGAGCGCTTTTTTTTAATTGAGATGAAAAAAAATATATATTTCCAAATCTCAGGGGGGGGGGGATTGTAACAGGGATGATGGAAGCAGTGAAAGGTTTATTCTTAGAGTTGGTGGTGAATTAACTGAATAAATTAATCCTTAACAAACAAAAATCAAACTGAGTAGCGAAGTGATACTTACGGAATTGGACAAGGATTTTGATCGATTTGTTTTAATGCAGATGCAAAGAAAGAGTTTTTTAAACCTCTAGGGTGACAATTACCCCCATGTATAAATGACGGTCAAATTAAATTTAAAATAATCTGAAAAATATCTCCGAAATTTCTTTCCCCTAAAGTTTGCCCTCGGAAAATATTCCCCCCGTGTAAAATAATAACGATCGTATATTCAAAATTAAAAGTTTTTGGAAAATAATGTTAGGATTATTAACTGACCAGTCGGCCACTATGGGATAAGTCCTTAAAATGTGAATTGTGTGAATGGAAGGAACTATTAAGTATTTGCACTCAGGAGTCTCTAATTTCAGTCAGCACTAAAAGTATTGAGAGGTCCTTTGGAGAGGGAGGGAGAATTTCATAACTAAAACCTTTGCAAGAATGTACTTGGCAACTTCTTAAAGTTTCTTGGTGATTGGACGAACAGTGTAGTAATGCAAAGAGGACAGACATACATTCGAACTACATATATAAAAGAAGTATAGTTAGAGCTATTTGAATTCATATAAGCTTACAATTCTCGTTAATTCCTGATTACGCTCAAGATCCCATAAAAGTCTGGTGAGTGACGCAAAACGACAATTTGATGTTTTAAAAAGAATACTAGGGGTTAGAACGGCAGAGCCAGAGTTAGGTTTTTTCTCAGGGGGGGGGGGTGTAAGCTTTGCCGCCCCCTGCGGCACCACCAATACTGCAAATATTACAATTTTGCCCATAAATATTACCATTTTAGCTTGTTTTACCGCTCCCCGTGCGTGCCATCCGGAGCGCTTGCCGCCTTCTCCCCTCTTGATTCCACCCTGTGGAACGGGGCAGGTCCTACAGTTAATGCGATATTTAATGAATAAACTAGTCCTAAAGCGAATAGAAATTAAACTTAAAGCGAGCATAAATCACCTCAAACAGGAGTAGGGCCACCACCCACTAAACATTCTAAAGGCCAGAGCGTCACTTGACCTTTACTGAAAACGTTTTGTAGTTTGAACGGTGTGTTTTATAAGCCATACATCAACACCCATATAAAAAAAATATAATATCATAAAGATAATCAAGTTTTACTAGTAAGCGTAGTGCTGTTCTATATCTCCCTCCCAAACAATGGCGTAATTACGTGAAAATCCTAGGGGGTGGAGGGCAAAGTTGGAGCCAATTTTCACAAATGGAATAAAAATCATAGCGGAAGCTAAAAAATGAACCATATATTACCATAAAGGCAAAAATATACTAAGGAAAACTGACCTGTTTCTCTGGATACTTGAATTATGCATGCTTATCTTAGTTTTGATAAGAGATTTTGCAGAAACTAAATTTCAGTTGGGGGGGGCAAACTGAGGTCAGGCGGCATACTTGGACCCATATCAAATTACGCCCCTGCTCCCAGACCCTCTAAACAGCTTGAGTTTATTGTTTATTGTATATAATATACTTTAGTTTATTGTATATAATATACGATGAGAAAAGATAATCTATAAATTTAAAAATTCAAAAATGTAATCTAAATTAAAAAAATAATAAACAAAAAAACAATATATATATATATATATATATATATATATATATATATATATATATATATATATATATATATATATATATATATATATATATATATATAATTACTATTCCATGGTTTATCACAGCGTAGATATACACAATTTGAGTGACTATCATGAACGCACAAAAGCAACTGGATAAATAATAAGGAAACAAATTTGCTATAATTGTATTATTTTGTTGGGAAATAATCTGCTAAATCTGCTTTGTTGGGAACTAATGCAATGCTGCTATTCTTTTCGGTCTTATAGTTACTTTAATCCCCTGGTGATTTTGCAAGACCTTAGTAAAATTATTAACTATGGGCTCATTTTTAGAATAATTAAATAAAAAAAACAAGTTTTTTAAACTGAAAGTAAGGAGCGACATTAAAACTTAAAACGAACAGAAATTATTCCGTATATGAAAGGGGCTGTCCCCTCCTCAACGCCTCGCTCTTTACGCTAAAGTTTTTTATTGTTTTAAAAAATAAAGTTGTGAGACAGAGTCAAACTTTAGCGTAAAGAGCGAGGCGTTGAGGAGGGACAGCCCCTTTCATATACGGAATAATTTCTGTTCGTTTTAAGTTTTAATGTCGCTCCTTACTTTCAGTTTAAAAAACTTGTTTTTTTTATTTAATTTCTGATCGTTTTTTAGTTAATGCAGCTTTTATTTGCATAAAAATTTTACTTCTTATTAAGTTTTTTATTGTTTTAAAAAATAAAGTTGTGAGACAGATTCTAACTTTAGCTCAAAGAGCGAGGCGTTGAGGAAGGGACAGCCCCTTTCGTATACGGAATAATTTCTGTTCGTTTTAAGTTTTAATGTCACTCCTTACTTTCAGTTTAAAAAACTTGTTTTTTTTATTTAATTTCTGATCGTTTTCAGTTAATGCAGCTTTTATTTGCACAAAAATTTTACTTTTCTTTTGCTAAATGGATGTCTTTACAAATTAACTTACGTAACTAACTTCTATATTCGTATATTTTTCTTCTGGCAAAAAATACAAAGTTGCAGATTTTTGCAGATATGAGCTTGAAACCTATGTAATAGGGTTTTCTGATACGCTGAATCTGACGGTGTGATTTTCATTAAAATTCTTTCACTTGTAGGGGATGTTTCCCCCTCTTTAAAAAATCGAGTAAATTTTCTCAGGCTCGTAGCCTTTGATGAGTAATACTAAACTTAATAAAATTTATATATTTAGGATCAGCATTATAAACACATTCTTTTGATACATTTATTGACATCAAAATTCCGTTTTTAAAAGTTTCGATTGCTATTGAGCCGTATCGCTTGTTTTTTTATTGTTTTTTTATTACGTATATGTTATTACGTATATGAAGGGGTTCTCCCCGTAGTCAAAAACACGCACGTTAAGTCAAAATTAAAAAAAAATTTTGATTAAAAAAAACCAGAAAAAAACAGGACGTATAAATACAAAATATATATCTTTTGAAAGCACTAAAAAAAAATTGTAGCGTAAAGAGCGAGGTATTGACTTGGGGGATAACCCCCTCACATACGTTATAATTTCTGTTCGTTTTAAGTTCTAATATTCCTTCTTATATTTCAGTTGAAAAAACTTGTTTTTTTTTATTTAATTTCTGATCGTTTTTTAAATAATGCTTGGAAATCCGGCGCCCCCTTCATAGAAATATCCCTTACCCCAAAGAAACATCCTCCACGGGACTATTCTCCAGAGTAACCCCCTCCTCTAGCCCCCCCCCTCTAGAAAAAATCCTTCCTGAAAATGGTTGTATACTTCCCAATAACCAATAAATAATGCTGGCAAGTCTGGTGCCCCCTTCATGGCACTTTCCCTTCCCCCATGAAAAATTCCTTCATGAAAAGATCCTCCAACATAACCACCGACCCACCCTTACCACCCACAACCAGAAAAAAAAACTCCAGAAAAATTAGTTAAAAATCCCAAAAAACAATAATATATTTTAAAAATAGGTAAATTTAATAAATTTTATCCCTCCCTCTGGGTACTTAGGGGGATTAAGTGATCCTAAAAGACATATTTATCATATTTTCGACCATGCTGAACAAAATGGCTATCTCAAAATTTTGATCGGGTGACTTTGGGAAAAAAATAAGCGTGGGAGGGGGCCTAGTTGCCCTCCATTTTTTTTTTGGTCACTTAAAAAGGGCAATATAACTTTTAATTTCCATTCCAATGAGCCCTCCCACGATATTCTATGACCACTGGGTCGATACGATCACCCAGGGGTAAAAAAAAACAAAAAAAAAAAACAAATAAACCCGCACCCAAGATCCTTCTTCATGCAAAAAAATACACAATTTCAATTTTGTTCAGATATGAGATCGAAACTTCAGTGGTAGGGTACTCGGATAAAAAGAATATGATAGTAATAATTTAATAAGGATCCTATAGATTTTAAGGGTTCTTTCCCCCTTTTTTGAAAATCAGCCAAATTTTCTCAGGCGCGTAACTTTTGATGGGTAGCACTAAACTTGATGAAAGTTATATATTGGAAATCAGCATTGAAATCTGATTCTTTTGATATATCTATTGGTATCAAAAACTCGTTTTCTAGAGTTTCGGTTACCATTGAGCCGGGTCGCTCCTTACTTACAGTTCGTTACCACGAACTGTTTGATATCATAGATTAAATCGATATTTCAATCAATATTGAGTGATATCCGGCTTTAGATCTTTTATGGTTTTTATTTGTTAAAAACAGCAACTAAAACATCAAAATAATAATGAGGATTACTAAAAAGCACTAATGAAATTAGATTGATTGTTTAATGCATAATGATAATAATACCTTGAAGTACCAATATATTTTTATTTGTGAATGGCATAATTATAAAACAGAAAATGTTTCAACTATATTTTGTCTTTGGTAAAGTCCACAAGACGCTCTAGCGTTTAGAAGGTTTGGGGAGTGGTAGTCCTACTCATCTTTCTGGTAATTTCTGCTCAGTTCAAGTATGACGTCATTATTCATTTTAATTTCATTCCGGTTTAGGATTCATTTGTTCATCTACAGCCAAAGCCGTATCCAGGATTTTTTCAGGGGAAGGGGTTACAAAAGGTTTTTTTCTGGGTGAGGGGGGGGGGGTTACAAAAAAACTATAAAGAACGCATCTAGAATGTGTTTATGTTCACTTTTGTTACGTTTTTGGACACAAATTTCGGGGGGGGGGGGTCAAATCCCCCCCTGGATTCAGCCTTGTATACAGCAGCATCTGTTACTTCTAAGTTTAATTCGATTATTTATTTTATTTTCTGTTCATTTTGGGTTTCTTTTATTTATTGATGAAAATTGGGTTTCTTATTTATTGATGATTGTATCCCTTCTAAGTTCGAACTATTATATGACTTTCGTCTGCTAGTCTTTGGATTTGATATAGCTTTATTTTTTTCTTTGAAAACTTTATTTTTCAAAATTAACTTGATCGGCATAGTTTTATCACTAGTTAATAATTGTAAAATTTTATTTGATTTTCTTGCTGAAGAATTAAAATTTGGATTGCAATTTAAATTTTGGAGAAAATTCGAAACTTAAGTCAAAACTTTCAAGAATTTTTAAAATCAATTTTTAAAATTTAAAATTTTTTTTAATTTTTGTCAAGGACAAAAGTGAAAATGAGCGTATTTTTCAGTCTTTTACAGGACGAATGCCATCCTGACCTCCCATCCTTTTGACAACCTTGAATATCCAAAAATCTTCATCCACAATTTTATTTAAAAAAAAAAAAAAAAAAAAAAAAAAAAATGTTATGCTTCGTCGTAAATACATGTTTGCTTGAATACAAACATGCTATGATCACTTGATCACTTAATAAAAAGAGTTCTGTTTTGTTGTCAAAAAAAAAGAAAAAAGACGTCACAAATCAATGCATCCTTATTTTTTCTCTTGTTTTTTTTCTATTTCTTTGTCTTAAATGATGTTCCCTTGGTCTTCAAATTTTAATCGAGGTGTCTACATGGCCTGACATTTTAAAGCACGCCAGAGCAAAACAGTTTATTTTTTTGTGCTAAGAATCATTATAACATTTTTTTTTTCAAAATTTGTTGTTTTCATTAAGATCCCTTAGTAGAGTCGACCTACCCTGAAGGTTCCATGACAATCAGAAATAAATAACGTTTTGTCTATTTTAGGTTATCACGAATCAATAAAACCTACTTAATGTCAAAATATTTTTTCTCTCTTTAAGTTGGTTTGGCCCAGTCTGTCTGGCCCATACTTTCTTTGAAAATTTTTTGATCCTCCTGTAGTGAGACTCAGGAAATACCCATTCACAAAGATAACATCCCCCCCCCCTGCCTTTTAATCGAATTATTTATTCATCTGCACGCGTAAAATTGTATTATATCAATAATATAAAGAAAGAAAACGTTCAAAAATTGGATTTTGAAGGTGAAACGAGAATTTCTTAATCCAAAATAATATATTCTTAATGCTTTACATTTTACCGACAAAAAAAAAAAAAAAATCGGGCGCGAACCGACAGAGAGTTTGCGCCAAAGACGGGGGTCAAAGACGTGGGAAAGTTTTTTGAACCCTGCAGATGATTCTAAGGTTAAATCTTCTATTTTTTGATGCCCTGACAAATTTTTTTATTTCTTTATCTATAATGGCACATCAGATGGCAAATTTGGACATCGGACATAAGCCAACATGAGTTGAGCGTCAAAGACGCCCTCTCATTCTAATACCCTACCATTTGAGCTGGCCGGGCTTGTTATTTGTTTATATACCTTAGGTGTACGTAGCAGGCCTATAATGGAAAAAAAAAGGGTTTTTACATAAAAAGGTTTTACCTAGAGTTATAAGCACTTACAGTGATGACAGTGGTCAAGCACGGTTCTGAAGCGTGGACGTTCCGAGAAGCAGAGGAGGATTTGTTAGATGTTTTCCAGAGAAATTGCCTAAGGATCGTTTTGCCTAACGACTGACTGACCGCATCTCAAACAGTAACGTTCACGTGAAATATGGCTCAATCCCGCGTTTTATGGCTATAACGAGTGAAAGATTGAGATGGCTGAGGCACGTTCTGCGGGTGAAGCATGACAAATTGCCAAAGACCGTCCTTGTCGGCCGAACGAAAAGTACATAGTCCCCGAATGCGATGGGAGGATGTCGTAGGGAAAGATCTAGGGTAAATGGGAACTTCCTGGGAGGATGTTAAGAAGGGGCTTCGAATAGATTGGGATGGAGGAGGAGCGTCCGTAGCTAGGTTGGCCTCTTATGGCTTGGTGATGCAGTGAGTTGTTAGTAGTATTAATGGTAATTGCATATACTAAGGTATATCTATGGGATAAAAAAAAATGAAAAAAACATATTTTCTAAAACTGGCAATAAACAGAGATACTGGTAATGTAAACGCTGAATTAATTTATGATAATATTTATAAACTGAACTATTGTTATAATAAACACAGGCAGGAATTCTTGTTTTGGGGCACAGTACACGAGTTTCACTGTATGCACAACAAGTCTACAAGAAATCGCTTCCGAAACGTCCAATCCTACAGTTTTAGCTTTAGTTTAAACAATCATAAGGAATTGGAACAAATGAATAGATGAGAAGCTATCAAAAGACAGCAGAAAAAATAAACCTACGAGACTCATGTATATGAAGTGTTGATACATTTACTATTGCATAATAAAACACTCAATCGTACTTTCTTTTTTTTAGCTTTACTGGCTATTAGAAATTAATTCAAAGGAACGGCTGAGAGCCCATTTAAGAAAGTCCAGACAACAAAAAACGGAAAATTCAAAAAGAGGATTTATGCAGAAGAACAGTCGGTTGCTGGTACGATTTTAAAGCGCCAGTAACAGGTGGCGTCAGACCGAGAATGAACAACTCTGAGAAAATTTTCATTCTAAGAAAGCTGATTCAAACCATAGCAGGATATTGTCCAAGCGCTGATACACCTTATCAAAGCCTTGATTCTGTTGTGAGGGTCGCAAGTTGGAAAGAAAGACTACCTCCCAAACTAATTCACCCAGTCCAGGCGCATCTTGCCTTTCAATTTCGAGCAGGATGTGAGACCAAGATGCGCTGGGTCCTTTGTTCAACTTTGCAATGAACTGGATCCTTAAAGCAGACAAAGGGTACCAGGAATAAAGGATAGCGTCTTCTCTACGACGTTAATCTTCTGCCGGGGCCTGCCAAAGAAGAACAGTCCAAGCTCAACGGCCCATCAAATACAGGCTCATATGAGAGGCTGCAAATAAGCCAAAAAGACAACGGCAATTAAAACAAGAGGTATCGAAGACACACTTATCCTACAAGACTACATTGAAGGTATAACTTGCTTAAAGTACCTAGGTTCATTGACAGACCCATACAGGAGAACTAAAAGAAGAAACTCAAGACCGTGTCTTCAGCTTGGGATGTTTTCACCAGTAAAACACCCATGGACGTTTTACTCTAGAGACCAAGCTATTAGGCTAACTTTTCTAGAGATCAAAGCGTCCAGGCCTGTAGACGTTTTACTGTAGAGACCAAGCTACAGATCTTCAACATAATGATGATTTTCAGGCTACTTCATGGCTTCGAAACCGCAAAAAGTTTCAGAAGCCTGAGCTGTCGATGCCTTCTACCATGAATGCTGGCGATGTATATTGAAGATAAGACGATCTAAACGCACCATCATTTATTAACTTCAAAACACATCAGGAAACCACTCTCCTATATTAAAAAACGTCAAATTCAGACACCTACTGGCGTCAGAATAATGTCCTGCACAACGGCGCCCTGTGAAAACGATATCAAAGCAGTGTTTGATGTGCCCCGCGCAATTGATGCTGAGGAATCAGTGGTTGGAAAATTAAACTTGATGGTCCACCATCACGTCTAACCTAGAGACACTTGATGTTTAGAAATTCGGTAGGCCAAGGGATCAAAAATGATTGTCTTTCGTCGAACGAAAATCTGCGGACAAAACCTCCTAGTCAAATACGTAGCCAGATCTCGAAACCGAAACGAAGAAACCTTACAACAAGAAATAAAATGGAAAATTTAAAAAATTGTCTTTGTTGTTTACTGATGTGGTTGAATGTAAGGACTGTGGGGATCATTAAATTTGATCCCCACAGTCCTAACGCTAAATGTGATGCTCACTTCATTTCTGATATTGGCTTAGCCAGACTAGCAGCTGAAGAAATAGTCAATACTCCATTCGGATGTAAAAAATTTAAGAGCCAATCACGCGCCATGGTACTTAAAAAAATGAATAAAGCAAATTAATCCGACTGACTTCTGAATGAATCGAGTAAAAGGTCCTAGTATGTTTCAGGAGAAATTCATTAATTCAGCAGACAAGTCCTATAAACACTTCGCTTCTTTATTGACTAAATGATTTCCTGTCTAATTTCATTCTTGTAGCAGCGAGACAAATTGCTTAGAAACTATTTTCTAGTCAATGACTTTCTAACCGATCAATATTTTCCACAAACTCGTCAGTATTTCCCGTGCTTCTTAGGTCATTTCCCCTTCTTAAGGGGAAATTGGTCCCTAGTGTCTTCTCTCCAGGAAAAATGATGACGAGTACGAGTGTATTTGTTCTATAAGTTGTTCAACTGAATTTTCTTCTTCTCGAAATAAATATAGGTCAAATTATGTGTAAGGCTCAGCAATACTTTATTTAAGAGTTACAAGATTGCCTGGACAACATTTGCTATTGGTTCCAAATTTTTATGCTATTTTTCGTTAAAGAGGAAACAAACGATAATAACTTAAATAAATGCCCTCTGAACAATTTTGAAAAAAAAACGTTTTGTCTTCTTTAAAATAAATTAATTATATCAAACACTTTACTTAAATTACCAATTAGTCATTTTGTTCAAAAAGTCAATTCTTAGAGCTTCTAGTGTAGAATGTCTTTTTGTCACTGGCCTGTCGATGTCGTTTGATCACTTACATCTGAAATACATAAAAACTTAGAGGTTTGGAGCGTTAATTTGTGTTGTATTCTTTGCCAATGTTTGCACGAGTTTGATCGGAGAGGAGGACTTGTCAAAGGCAGTACGCTGGTGCTGCTTTAGGGAGCAGCCCTACTCCTGTATTTGGTGATTTATGCCAAGTTCGATTATTTATTTTAATCTGTTTTTTAAGGTTTCATTTCATATATAGCTAGATTTGTTATTATTCAGTTTTATCTGATTATTTATTTTAATTTATGTTAATTTTGGGTTTTATTTATTTGTTAAAGGCAATTCCTGCTCGTTTTAAGTTTAAGTTATTGCATGAATTTATCTCTGCCCGTCTTATGTATCTTTGGCAATCTATCATCCTTCATCTGCAGAGCGTGACTTGGCAATATCAACCCTTCTCTCATTATAGCCCTAGAAAGCAAGATCGAACCACTTTTTTCGTACAGCTTCCTATTTGAGATACGGTCAGTCAATCGGGTACCCAAAACAATCCGTAGGCAATTTCTCTAAGAAACATCAAGCAAAAATCCTCCTCTGTTTTTCGGAGCACCCACACTTCAGAATATTACTTGACCACTGTGATCACTGTAGCTTCCAGCATTCTAATCTTTGTTCGCAGACTTATCTTCCTGTTCTTACAAACTGTTTTTCAACTGTGAAAAAACACCCTGGGCCTTGGCTATTCTACTTTTAACATCTTCACATCACCCATAGTTTTTATTAACAGTAGGCCTGTTTTTTCACTCATCAATGTGCTAAGATCTTAAACCTTTTGACAGAAAACACTTAAAAGTGAAATCTTTGAACAAAGATCTTACATCTTTGGTCATTTTTGTGCAAACGTCTTTCCTCATTCTGCTCTGATCAGCGGTCTTAGAACAATGATGAGTAGATCATCAAAGTTATCTCATCATTGTTCTATATGGCAAAACAGTGGTGGTCTTCACATTTTTTGCTAACATCAGTGAGCTGTAAGATCTTAGAAAAAAGATGAGTTAATAAACGATAATCTTTGCAGAAAGATGTAAGATCTTAGTGCTAAAAAACGGGCCTAATACTACAGAGATACAAGAAGCTGTCCACCGCAGGCAGGGACTGTAAAGTCCAGCACCGTATTATTTATCTTTACCAGCAAAGCTAGGGATACATTATCGGCGCTGTAATCGTTCGCAGTTATGTTTTTAAATGCAAGTGTGACTATCATCTGGCTCGGGGATTGAATGCACCTATAGTAATTGCTCTTACTCTGTTGGTTGAAGACTAGATATATCCAGAGATAGACAAGAAATCAAAAAATGCATAAATTTTTATCATGAATACTAGGAAAAACGCTGTCGATGATAGGTTTAGTCGTCAAAAAAAACAAAACACAAATTTCGGTACTCTTTTACTAAACGGACTCTTTTATATACTGCAATGTGAACCAGTCATCTAATAGACCGAGACGCGTGATGAAAAAAAGGTTTACGCTGCCTTCTGGGATATAAACAAAGGCAAGAACTGTAGTTAAATTATTGTTTTTTGGGGTTTAGGGGGAGAGGTACCTAGGTTAGGTTACGTATTTAGTATATGGTATGCTTTGCCCCTCCATCCCCCCACCCCCCCCCCCAATGTGCAAATATATAGCCCAAATTTGTTTCTAAACCATTATATATTCATCCAATTTTATTTTATTTCATTAGCATTAACCAAACTAGCACTATATAAGGGTCCGTTTAGTAAAAGAGTATCCAAATTTCTAAATCGGGACAAATATTCATACTGACAAAAGACTATCAACTACAGAGGGTCAGAGTGATTAACACCCATAGTGTATAATAATGCGACGCTGCTGGCTTCTTGCCAACCTATTTTCGTGTTGAATTTATAAAAGTACTAGTTCATCGATACTATGCTAAGCAGCAAGGGCGGATCCAGGATTTTTTTTCGGGGGGGGGTTTACTAATTTTTGACTCAGTTTTTGACTAATTTTACTGATTTTTACCTAGGTTTTACTAATTTTCGCCTTATTTTCGACTCGGTCAAAAATTTCGGGGGGGGGGTTCAAACCAGGTAACCCCCCCCCCCTGGATACGGCCTTGCTAAGCAGATAATGTTTTTCATGTTAATAGGATCACTAGTTGGTCAGCAAAAAGTTTGCCGTGATCTCAACACAAAATTCGAAGTCCCCATGCCCCCCCCCCTAACAGGTAAAACTCGTCAATTTTATTTGAGCCTATGTATAGAACAATTGAAAGACTTTATCGATAAGAAAACTTACATAACGCCATAAGATTGTTTCAGAGCTGAGAGTTTACAGACATGACCAATTAATGCATGGTACATTACTCTCTGTTGTATGATATATTACCAATGTTGGTACTGTGTAGCATAATTGGTACATTTATAGTAGCAAGGACTGTTAAAATGAAATAATTTTTTAATAAAAAAATTAACATATTCAGTTTAAGTAGTTTCTGGTACTAACTGGCGACAAATTTCAAAATACAAGACACATGGATGAAAATTAGTAAAAAAAAAAGCTAAAAAAAAATATGGCACATAGTTCAACCTGGCAACACTGATGAGAATGTGGTTTTCCCTATAAACTTATAATTTTGAAAAAAAACGAAAGAAAATTTTTGGAAAATCGCGGTTTCAGCTATGAATAGACCTAAGGTGGGTACAGGGGGGGGGGGTTAATTTTTTCATATCTTTGGTACTTTAAGCTTGGAATATTTTGGAAGCAAATAGAACACATAAAGTCAAAAGGTGCTATGTGACACAGCATACATTTAATAGGAAATCAAAAAAGATTGTAATGTGTTTGAAGGACATATTATAGATTATAATGTGTTTGAGTGTTTGAAGGACTCAATTGTCTGTACAAGATGTTTTATTATGGGTCCGAGACGCTTTGGTATGAAGTTTGTATTTAACGAAATAAAATTTTGGAGTATTTATACTAGGACTCCATCAGGGGCGAATCTCCCGCATTTTGTAAAGGGGGGGGGGCAACACTTGGCAGACGTCACCTCGTGTACATGATTTCTGCAAGCCGACGAGTAATGCTCATTTTTAGTGGTACAACAGCAATCTAAATACACGAATACGAAATGAAATTGTGAAGTTGATTTGATTCGAGGCGTTCGAACTAGTAGCGGAACAACTATGGAGAATCAAATAGACAAAAAAGAAAACTAATTATTAAACTGAATATTCCCTTCGGCAAACATCAAACAATATTACTTCTGCAGAGGGTTTAGTCCCTCTTCTGGCAATGGTAAATTTAGAAGTAATATCAAATCAGGGGACTAGCTTCAGGAAGACACATTCCACGAAAGAAATTCCTAGTGAGTGAAGGGTAAAACATACTCCTCATTGGTAAAATCTTTCACATGGTAAAATACCTTTTAAATATTTTCCAAAAATCTACAAAAATAAAATCACCATCTAAAAATCCATGTCCACCAACATCGTGGTCTGATCTGAATTATCATAAAAAAAAAAGAATCTAAGTTTCACTGTTTAAATTAGCATGGTCATTTTAAACTAAAGGTGCCCTACATGCATACTATTTGCATTTAAGAATTTTTGCTGGATTTATTCGTGTTGTTCTTCCTAATCACACCTGACATTCCAGTTTAACAATTTTTTTATTGTCTTATAGCTCTTCCATCAGAATGTTTTCACTTGTGGTTTGGTAGGAGCCAGGGAGCTATGCTTCTTTCACTTTCTATCGTCAGCAACTTCTGGCGGTGCATTTGGGCAAGAATATGTTGTCTCTCGGCTACAAAATGACACCGATGGTGATAGAACAGTTTTCAAGCACTCCAGTTATCCCTAGAAGTGATATAACTATTTCCTATGTCGAACTCATCTTCAACAGCAGTTTGAGAATAACCTTGAATCCAGATTTACGTGTTTCCAGTAGGAATGAATACAGTATGATTATTCATGGGTGTTAATAATTGCAATAAAGCCCTGTCTCAAATGACAAAAAGGTTCGTAAGGACTCTAGTATACACCAGGGACGTCAATTCACGAAATAGTATGGGGGGGGGATAATTTTTTTTTTTTCAATGAAAGTGAAAAAGAAGGTAATTTTCAAAGAGAATACTCAAAAAATATTTTTTTTTAATTTTAAGGGGGATAATCTACCCCCCCCCCCCTGCCCCGTATTAAAACGTCTGCTTTGTACCTTAGGAGGCTTATGCAAAAATTATGGAGTAGAGCTTTAGCCTAGTCTTAATTCATGTTAAAGACGATTAGAAGACACAATGCCTTCCTCTCCTCCTTTATGAACCCCCTAGAAGACACAATAATTAGAAGCGACCAAACCTTAAGAACCACAAGCCATTCTCAGTTGCAACTCGGTGCTTATTTATTATTACCACATCGCGGAAGGCTTTCGCTTGTTGCGCAGCTATTACTTCAGTTCTGAGATGAACTAGAAAAGAGCAAATATGTTTTAATTTTGTGTTAGTAGCGTTATTCACCTTATTCCCATTGTTGCCCAAAAATGAAATCCCCTTATAGGAGTTATTCACCAATTAAGACAAGGGCATAAGGGAATAAAATATGACTCACTACAATAACCCTATATTTTACCTAAAACATTTAAGCTATTTCTAACTCTTGCCTTATTTTTTTTTTAACAAGTAAATAAATGAATCCATACCTTTGTATGGGAACCTTTGTATGGGAACGCCTTTAATAATAATAATAATTTATTTATAATCCACTTTTACACAAAACAAGCGGAGTAAAGTACACTAAAAAGGAAGAAAAATCAAATAGACAGAAACAAAGATAACTTAAACCTTAATCACTGACAAAAACACACGGATAATATTATGTGTGGCACACATATATTTGTGATATTATTTATTAAATAAATATATTTGTTATATATTTAACGGATAATATTTGTAGCACACATGGAAGGCTTGCTGCTATACTTAATATTCATGGCCCACTTTTCATTTCAAGATCACCCCATGCTTTCACTTTTAGTCAGCAATTTTTGAGTCAAAATTTTCTTTTTTTAAGGTTTATCTTCTTAGCAGTTTGATCTAAACAGACGGAATTAAATAAAACAGTTTGAAAATATAACTTGCAGGAACTCACTTTCCTGTTTTTTTTCTATAAAAAAAAAGAAAAAAGAAAAAAAAAAGAAAAAAAAGAAAAAGAAAAAAAGAACACAATAAAAATAACAACAACAACAATAAAACATACTGACGTCGGCAATGCACTGTTTGGGCCATAAAATATTTCCGCAAATGAAGTCAAGTAATTTTGGTAATTGAACTTTGCATAGTATTTCTCCCATGGAAAACAGAAATGATGATGACAGCCATCAGACAGAAGAAATAAAAGAGGTCGATCGATCAATGTTTTTTGCATGGCCGAAATGCCGCAGCTGGTAAAAGTCAAGAGAATAGGAATAAGTTTTTTAAGCCCTCTTAAACCTTGGAATGAGGATATGTCAGCATGTCAGGAAAAAAATATTGAGCAAGACTTTTATAGGAGTCAAATTTTAAAATACGCTACACATTTTCAAATAATTGTTTACTGCAGACTATAGAAGATCTAAATCAAAAAGACGATATTAACCATCTACCGTTTTCTGTTAAAAACTGCCGTTCCCACAGTAAAAAATGAAATATTATCACCCTTCAATATTTATATATGTCCCTTAGTCTAAAAATATTCCTCCAAATGGGTGGGGGCATACTACCCTCTTCCTTTTGATTTACAAGAAATTTCATGACAAATTTTGGATTAAACGAAATTTTGGAGGCTACACTAAACCACCTCCCAACAATGACCCAATTACTTCTAATTATTCTTCGTTGTTCCATTTTCAAGGGCGAGGTGAGCCTACCACAGCGTGGTAAAAACAGGAACATTCGTCCGTGAACATACATCCTTTCCGGGAAAAACAAAAATTTCAAATTTTTGTAAGCAATGTCGTGAAACCTCCTTTTTATATTTTCAATTTTTCTCAACTTTTCAAAATTACGTAAATATTCTAATGCTCATAAATCTTCTTAATCAAGTATTTTTGGTTTCTATGAATTCGCATAAAAATCAGATTATTTTGAAGCATTTTTTTTACAGTTTTGATTTCTATGTATAAGGCTTGATCTTTACTTTGATTTTGGCTTGATTTTGACTACCGCAAAATTGGAGGATTGAAATAATTTCGCCAGCTGTTCTTAGCAAATGACTAATTTCTATTCCAGTATTGTTTGAAACAAGAAATCAGGGCAAGATTACAATCTTGGTCAGGCAACAGCAAAAAAAAAGTCACAGAGGAACACAAATTGTGATGTAACATCCGTTTCAAAGCACCTGTGTTTTTTAAAAAAATCTTGGCGTCCAACAATATTATTCTAAGCCAATAACAAAAAGAGACAAGAATTGAAAAGTAATATGCGGTGCTCCTTGCCTTAGCAGTAACTCTGCTGCAATGATTCAAAAGGCAACGCAATATACAACATTAACTTTAAAGGAGAGCAGAAAACTCAAAAAATCTAATTTTTGTGCTTTTTATAATTTTCATTAAAACCCAGTCGCTTCCAAAATAAGGATATTTTAAGCATCTAATATACTACAAAATATACCGATGTCAGAAGCTCGATTTGCCAATGAAATCCTCGAAAACTGGTGTAAGTATAATTCTTTACAAATACAAAATACCCCCCACCAGTTTGAAAAAAAAAACTCAACATGGGGTCGGATTCCCAAAGACTAATCGATTCTATGAGATGCGAAACAAAGCGGATGATTAGTTAGATCATAGGCAGCGCGCTAGTGCTGCCTAAGTAAAGAACGATGTGGGCACAATGTTTTGTTTTTTGGTTCTTTAAAATTAAATAAAAAAAAACAAGTTTTTTTAACTGAAAGTAAGGAACGACGTTAAAACTTAAAACGAACAGAAATTATTCCGTGCATGAAAGGGACTGTCCCCTCCTCAACGCCTCGGTCTTTACGCTGAAGTTTGACTTTTTCAGTACTCTATTTTTTTTTTAACAATGAAAAACTTTAGCGTAAAGAGCGAGGCGTTGAGGAGGGGACAGCCCCTTTCATGCACGCAAAAATTTCTGTTCGTTTTAAGTTTTAACGTCGTTCCTTACTTTCAGTTAAAAAAACTTGTTTTTTTATTTAATTTTTGAACGTTTTTGAATTAATGCAGTTTGTTCTTTTGGCTCAACTTCCTTTTATAATTAAAAAACAATTTGTATAATAATTTTGATATTATTTTGTTAAATAGTTTTTTCAACAATTGTTTAATTTTATTTACGAACGTTTTTATTAGTAATAAATATACGTACCTTACGAATTAACTTACGTAACTAACTTCTATGTTCATAAGTTTTTAACACGTATATTAGGGGGTTCACCCCCTATTCAATACCTTGCTCTTTAAGCTAAAGTTCGAATTTTTTCCAATTCTTTAAAAATGACCCCTTAATCACAATAAGTTGATCAGGTGAAATCAGTTGAAAAAATTATTTTTTTATATTTAATTTCTGATCTTTTTCTTTAATAATCCTGGGAAATCCGGCGCCCCCTTCATAGCAATGTCCCTTCCCACATGAAAAATTCCTTCATGGAAAGATCCTCCCATATAACCCCCCATCCACCAGAAAAAATCCCCCCTGAAAACGTCTGAATACTTCCCAATACTATATGTTAACATTGAGTAAAGTTCAAAACTTTCAGCCCTCCCCCCGGGGACTTCGGGGGATTAAGTCATCCTAAAAGATATTTTTATGATATTTTCGACCATTCTGAACAAAATGGCTATCTCAAAATTTTGATCGGGTGACTTTTGGAAAAAAATGAGCGTGGGAGGGGGCCTAGTTGCCCTCCATTTTTTTTGGTCACTTAAAAAGGGCACTAGAACTTTTAACTTCCGTTCCAATGAGCCCTCCCAAGATATTCTAGGACCACTGGGTCGATACGATCACCCCTGGAGAAAAAAAAAAAACACGCATCCGTGATCTTTCTTCTGGCAAAAAATGCAAAATTCCACATTTTTGTTGATAGGTGCTTAAAAAAATCTACAGTACGGTTCTCTGATACGCTGAATATGATGGTGTGATTTTCATTAAGGTTCTATAACTTTTAGGGGGTCTTTCCTCCTTTTTTCTAAAATCAGCCAAATTTTCTCAGGCGTGTAACTTTTGAGGGGTAAAATTAAATTTTATTAAACCTATAAATTTGAAATCAGCATTAAAATTTGATTCTTTTGATGTATCTATTGATATCAAAATTCCGTTTTTAGAGTTTCGACTACCATTGAGCCGGGTCGCTCCTTACTTACAGTTCGTTACCACGAACTGTTTGATACCAGGGCACTTCGTATCGAAGGAGTTGTCGTAGAAACTTCGAAAAGGGCTCAATCGATTGGAAATTGGAGTGGCTAGTGCCCTTTTTAATAGTCGAAAGTGATTGGAGGGCAACTAGCACCCCCCACGCCCATCATTCCCCCAAACACCTCCAATCTAAATTTTGAGATAGCTATTTTGTTCAGCGTAGTTGATTTCCAGATAGAAAATATATTTTTGAGGAGGAATATATTTGAATTTCAAAAATATATTTTTTAAATTCAAAGGGCTAGTACCCTTTTTAATAGTCGAAAGTGATTGGAGGGCAACTAGCCCCCCCCCCCCCACGCCCATCATTCCCCCCAACACATGCAATCAAAATTTTGAGATAGCCATTTTGTTCAGCGTAGTTGATTTCCAGATAGAAAATATATTTTTGAGGAGGACACTCCTCCACGTCCCTCAGGGCAAGGGTTTTAAGTTATGCCTGGGGGGTATATAAGGTTTCTAAAGAAGGCGTTGTCGTAGAAACTTAAATAAAAGCTCATTCGACTGGAAATTCAAAAGGCTAGTGCCCTTTTTAATAGTCAAAAGTGATTGGAGGGCAACTAGCCCCCCCCCACACCCCTCCGTCCCCTAAACACATCCAATAAAAATTTTGAGAGAGCCATTTTGTTCAGGGTAGTTGATTTCCAGATAGAAAAAAAGCTAGAACAAAATTTGCACTTTACTGAAAAAAATATAAATGTTTTTACTTTTATAACTTTAATTAATCAAATAATTTTTACATTTTGATTACTAAATATCAGTACTAATAAATCAAATAATATTAAGATTTTGATTACTAAATATCAGTAAATGTATATTAAACTGACAATGCACATTCATATGCATTTTTTTCAGTAAAGTGCAAATTTTGTTTTAGCCTTGGGAAGGCATAGGCGTTATGCGACCAACTTATGTTAATTTCTGCTCGTTTTGAGTTTAACTCGGTTATTTATTGTAATTTCTGTTAGTTTTCGGTTTCATTTATTTATCGATGCTGATTTGTGGTAGTTTCACGCTTGGTAGATTATTTGATTTTATTTTTGCTTATTTTTTGTGTAATTGAGTTCTTTACTTTTCTTTGAAAAACTTATTTTGTGGAAAAGTTTTTAAATTAATTACGATTTAAAGACTATAATATCACAACAGCAGAATATAATCTAGATCACTGCAGAAAATCTAAATAGAGAAATGCACTTTCTGGAGAGACAAATAGCTCAGTCATTTTAAAACGTTATTGGTTCCTTTGGAAGAAATATTCAGCCAATTAAAAGAATGAAACCTTTTGTAGCCACAAGATCGTTTACAATTAAACCCTGTTCCTCTGCGAATGAATGGTTGCCTTCTATCTAATTTGCAGCGTTGCTTATCTGACCCAAGTTATTTTCTTGTATATAACACCTATCTATTATTTATTGACAAAAGGTTAAAAAAATAGTTTAATCTGAAGTGTTTTAGATCAACAGTCCAGAAGAATTCAAAACAATCATTCTCATCAAGTGTCTGTTAGTTTTTTCTCCTCCAATTTGTATTTAGACTTTCGTTGGGGATTTCGTTTTTATTACTCTCGCTGACAGAATAAAGAAAGCTGGGATAAATCAACTAGTCCTCTAGCCTTGGGCCGGTGAAAAATAAATAAAAAAACTAATCAACAAAAAATGATGCATAATAAATAATTATTAACAAAATAACTAACATGAAAACTAATAAAATAATGAAACATAAAATAATCAGCAAATGAATAGCAAATAAGTACAAAATCAATAAAAGCCGAGCAATTCTAAAACTTAACCTTAAAAGATATAAAACAAAAGAAATTAAATTTTTTCTAAAAATATTTTAAATTTTGTCGGTCAAAGACAATTTGCAACCAAATCACGAACCCATTTATATCAGACGTTTAAATCAAAAGAGTTCGAATCTGAAAAAGGGTGGCTAATTTTATAGGGTTTCTGAAAAAGGGTGACGAAAACGTTCAAAGGACGGGAATATTATTGGGTGTGTCTGAGTAATAAACAAAAAATATCCGGTCTTGATAGTCAGGAAGCTCCGCAATAAGCACGAACCTTTAACTGTTTCCAAACGCGATTTCGCCAGCCGCAAAGGCAAATTTTGTCCGATCTTAAACAAAAGCAAACGGAATAATTAGCCCTTCCTTGGCCTATATCTGGGACCATCATGGAGAATGGGTGCATTGCCAGTAAAGAGACCATAATATTTGGAAAGAGCAAAAAACAAGAAATCTAATGGTATTACTTTTATTTGTTTATCATGTTTCCTCCAGAAGTCGCCAACCACTAGATATTCATCGTTACTATCCCTTAAATACATCATATCTATATTGTACGCACAAGACTGTATGCAAATCATATTACTTGCTGGACTTGGAATCATATTAATATAATTCATAAAAAAAAAAAATCATGACAAACTTGTACAGAATCCAACAAGAAAAAAAGCTCAAGAAGTATGTGTAGATAGTGAAAAAATTGCATTTCATTTTGAAAAAAAAAACTTTTAATAAAAAGACTAGTATAGTTGTTCCCAAACTTATTTGGCATGACACCCCCTTTTGGAAAAAGAAATTAATCATTGACCCTGGAAATTAATTGTATTTTAATTTTAATATCAATTAAAAAGAAAGATATAATTCAAATCCAGAAATGAGACGGGCTTTGTAGAACACATAACCCTAAGCAAACGATATTGTTCACCAAACTCAAGAATCAGTATAACAGCAGAATTCAACCTCAATTCACTTTTGAATATTCCTTTTAAGAGATTTATGTAGAGATTAATGCAGAAATTTATGTAGGCAGTGGCCCAGCATCCTGGTGAAAAAAAAGGGCCAAATTATATCTAGTTAAAAAGGCCAATTTATAATACACAAACTACGAGATAATCATTTGATTTCTTTTAATTCGGAAGAGGGCAATGGAGTGGCTTCAGTTCCTGAGAATCTAGGGGGGGGGGCAAAACAGATTTTTGACAATGTAGGGGGAGAAAATTTGTTCCGTTTTTTTTTAAATGAAAATGGGCTACATGAAGTAAGTCACGTGCATTTTGCCGTTTGCAATCACTCAGTAATGATTTTTTTTTATCTACACTGAGTAGTCTTTACCACAATATAGTTTGGGAAAAATTCAGTGTGGTTATTATCTTTCATTATTGCACACACTGACCGTCAATTTTACAATTAAATTGCACAAGTCAACAAAAGCTAGCTTTATGGTTAAACAATAATGTAACATTTTTTTATCTCGTCATTTATACATTTATAATCTCGTCATTTATAATCTCGTCATTTATAATCTCGTCATTTATAATCTCGTCATTTATAATCTTGTCATTTATAATCTCGTCAGTTTTTCTGTTGTTTTTAGAGTTTCTTCTTCATCTAAAAATCGGCTGCAGTTATTCAACAAGCATTTTGCTGTAGATCCTGAATTTTGTAGAAGAGCGAGAAAAAAAAAAACTGCGATTAATGTTTATCCAACTTTATCTATAAAAAATCATTTATTTTTTATTTGTGACTTTATTAACTTATTTTTTTTTAATTATATGTAAATTTATAAAGGACTTCTGTCTCCAGGATGAGGGAATTTTTAACATCTTGGAAAGTACTTGATTTATATAAATGAAACTTTCAGGAATGAACTCAAGGTCTAAAATATACCCTGGGAAAGTGTTTCAAGCTCCTATCTTTATTTCTAGGGCTTAGAATATTGTATAGAAGAAGGGTAAATCAAAAGACAGGTAATCTAAAATTAAAAAAACATCCTTTAATTTTAGGTTTTTAGTCTCTTTTTCATTAGCTCTTGTTTGGAAATTAAATAAAAAAAAAAGTTTTTTAAACTGAAAGCAAGGAGCGACATTAAAACTTAAAACGAGCAGAAATTATTCTGTATATGAAAGGGGCTGTCCCCTCCTCAACGCCTCGCTCTTTACGCTAAAGTTTTTATTGTTTGAAAAAACAAAGTTGTGAGACAGGGTCAAACTTTAGCGTAAAGAGCGAGGCGTTGGGGAGGGGACAGCCCCTTTCATATACGGAATAATTTCTGTTCGTTTTAAGTTTTAGTGTCGCTCCTTACTTTCAGTTTAAAAAACTTGTTTTTTTTTAATTTAATTTCCGATCGTTTTTTAGTTAATGCAGCTTTTATTTTGGCTAACCGTCATTGAATAAGTAAAAAAAAATTGCATATAAATTTTACTCTTCTTTTGCTAAATGGCTGTCTCTAAATTTGGTTCTGACGTAATTTACAAATTAACTTAAGTAACGAACTTCTATATTCGTATATTTTTCTTCTGGCAAAAAATACAAAGTTGCAGATTTTTGCAGATACGAGCTTGAAACCTATGTAATAGGGTTTTCTGATACGCTGAATCTGACGGTGTGATTTTCATTAAATTTATTTCACTTGTAGGGGATGTTTCCCCCCTCTTTAAAAAATCTGGTAAATTTTCTCAGGCTCGTAGCCTTTGATGATTAATACTAAACTTAATAAAATTTATATATTTAGAATCAGCATTTTAAGCCCATTCTTTTGATATATTTATTGACATCAAAAAACATCCGTTTTCAAAAGTTTCGATTACTATTGAGCCGTATCGTTTGTTTTTTTGTCATTGTTTTTTTTTTTTTTTATTATGCGTATGTTATTAAGTATATGAAGGGGTTTTCCCCTTAGTCAATACCACGCTCTTTATGTTAAAAGCTCAAAATTTTTTAAATTCACAAACCCCTGAATCACAAAGACCGTTCAATGAGAATATATAGCTCTTTTGAAAGCAGAAAAAAAACTGTAGCGTAAAGAGCGAGGTATTGACTTGGGGGAGAACCCCCTCATATACGTAATAATTTCTGTTCGTTTTAAGTTCTAATGTTGCTTGTTGCTTCTTAATTTCAGTTGAAAAAACATGTGTTTTTTTTAATTTAATTTCTGTTCGTTTTTTAGATAATGCTTGGAAATCCGGCGCCCCCTTCATAGAAATGTCCTTTACCCCAAAGAAACATCCTCTACGGAAAGATTCTCCTGATTATGCATCCGTGGTCTTTCTTCTGGCAAAAAATGGAAAATTGCACATTTTTGTAGATATGTTTTTAGAGTTTCGGTTACCATTGAGCCGGGTCGCTCCTTACACTTCGTTACCACGAACTGTTTGAACACAATCGTTTTAATCTCAGAAAATTTTTAAGCCATATCAAGGCTTTCTCCTAATATAAGGAAATAGTTGTAAAACCAAAGATATTTATAAACAGGGAAGTACCCAAGATTTTGTTCCGGGGGGTTCTTTTTTTCTGGGGGGGGGGGCAAAAGAAAAATTTTCAAAAACTCATAAAAAATATGTTTTTATGCATTTTTATTACGTTTTACGTGTCGAAAAACATTTTTTTTTTGGGGGGGGGGAGGGGTCAAACTCCCTAACCCCTCCTCTGAATACGGCCTTGCTTATAAATCAGGATTGGGCAAAGGTACGAGGCTCAAAACAATTTCCTTGTGCCTCATTAGGACTGTTGGTCTATTTCTGAAGATTTCCCTTCTGTAACACGAAAATTGTTCAATGTCATTAACGGTCAGTGACCTTTGGAGGGGAAAGGATGAAGATAGATACTTCAAAAGACCTGCCCAGGACATCGGCAAGGTTCTGGATAAACTTATGAAAGTTTCATTCACCTAACTCAACTACTTTCAAAGATAGCAAAAAAAACACTCATCTAGAGTTTTACGAAATTTTTTTCCTCCTTCCCTAAACTCAAAAATTAAATATTCATATACCTCTCCACCCCAAAAAAAATTATTGAAAGTTTCAACAGCATCTTTCAATTATTAGACAAAACTGTGTTCACTTACCAAACTTATGTACAAAATACGTCCACTTTTTTTTATAAAACCTAATAACTGCACTTTATTTTTACTTTATTACTTTATTAATCAACACGATTATAACACTTCACAATTTACAACTACTGCACTAATGAAAAACATTAAGTTTTTGCTGATGCGCAGTAAAACGGCTAGCCCTTTACAAAACACACGAACAAACAACAACTAAATAAACTAAAAAATGGGGGGAAAAGCAAACCAAACTCCTTCACATTATCAAATCAAAACTAACTTCTACCTCCCGACCTCCCTACCCCAGGAACACCCATCCACCCGTTCCTCTCTACCATCTCCATTCACCCTACCACCCCATCCACCCATTCCTTCCTACCACTCCCATCCACCCGTTACTCCCTGCCACCCAAACCACCTAAACCTCCCAACCATCCTTTCCTCATTAAAAAATAAATAAATAATATTAATAATAATAAATTAATTAAATTAAAACATTTATTAACCATTTTTTAATAAACATTCTTTAACCTTTCTCTTAAAATCCAAAAGATGTTCAGCCGCCCTAATGCTCACTGGTAAAGACTTCCAGACGGCAGTTCCAAGAAACTGCAATCGGAATCCTGCTCTTGCGCTACTTCTAAGCTCAACCACCAAATTTTCACTGTTCCTCGTATCATATGCATGAATATCACAGTTAGCACGGTAAATATTACGAAAAATACTTAGGACTAGATTATGCACGCACTGGAAGACAAAAACTGCTGCTTGACTGCTTGATAGTCACGTAGTTGACCCACGTTGAGCAGACTTAAAGCCCTGAAGCAAGCGCTCGTATCATTCACATCTTTCACATAGTTGCCTATGATCCTTACTGCTTTGTATTGAAGAATTCGAACTCTTTTGAAGTTGCTGTAAAAGTTGCTGCTCCAGATCAGACAACCATATGATATGTAAGGAAAGACAATGGAGTGGTAAATCATCAGTAGAATCCGCTTTGGCAAAAAAGGCTGAAGTCTACGGACCACCCCAATTCCTCTTGCAATTTTGGCAGAAATAACGTCACTATGATGCTTCCATGAAAGGTTTGAGTCTATGAAAAATACCAGGTAACGTATACTATTAACTTGCTGCATCGGCTTCCCAGACAGCATAACTAGACTTCTAGCGTCAACAGGCGTGCCTACTCTGCAGACAGTCATTAGGAAAGTTTTTTTCACGTTGACACACAGTAAACTGAGGTTCATAAAAATCTCCAGTCTTCTTAGCACATCATCAGATTTCAACGCCAGCTCTTCAATTGATTTCGGACACACTGTCAACACTGTATCATCAGCAAACGTAGTAACACATGCGTCTTGAAGATAAAAGTGCACCGTGTCGACGTACAAAAGGTAAAGCAGGGGACCTAAAACCGAACCTCGCGGTACTCCACATTTTCATGGATAAGAAGACGAAGCCAAATCATTTAGCACTACACGCAGGGATCTTCCATGAAGATAAATATCCAACCACTGAAGGGAGGTGCCACGAATTCCCATACACTTCAGTCTGCCAAGCAAGATCTTGAAATCTACGGTATTGAATGGCTTTCTAATACCAATGAAAGTCAACATAGGCAAATAGCCTTTATCCAGCGCACCACTTACGCACTTCACCAAATGCTGCAAGGCATGCCTTGTAGTGTCCCTTAGAGAATTCAAATTGCGTCCCACTGAGTAAACTCTTCACCTGGAGAAAATCATAGAGGCGTTTTTGGACGACTTCTTCTAATATTTTTGAAAAAAGAGGTAAAATCGATATCGGTCTCCAGTTTTCAATATCACTTTTGCAGCCACCTTTATGGAGGGGTATGAACTTTCCGACTTTAAGCTGTTCAGGGATCTTACCCCTTTCTAGAGAAAGGTTTATAATAAAGCCCAGACAGGGTACTGGATCTCAATAATGAAAAATAATCGTTTGTCCTAGGACGACCGGTCCCCATTGTATATCATCAGACGAATGTTTTTAAAGCTGATTTCTGATTGGCTGAGCGTTACGGACAAGTAGCAATTGTGCAGGAGGATTTTTTTTATATAAAAGATTGCCATTGTTATTTGTAACTACTGTTATTTGGACAAACAGATCAGACTATTAACGACTATTAGTTGGTTCAAGAGAGAATTTTTATGAGCCCAAGATGCAACACAGGTAATTTCCAAAAAATTGTTTTCAATCCTCAATTGCTTCTGCGGATGGGCAAAAGAGACATAACGCATTAAAGGATACGCTTTTGATGTATCTTCAGAACAAAATTAAGAATATGAACACAGAATTAACCAATCGATTGAACCTGTTGAGCTTAAATGACGGAAAATTAATTTCAATTTGACAAAAAATGTCATATAATGCCATTCGAACTATCGCAGAGTAGACTTGTTTCAGTTTTCAAGTTTGTGTTTTTACAAAATATGATGTTTATTTATTTATAAAAGTCTAGTAACTACAACTTATGACCAGAATATTTTCCGTAATAATTCTTAGAATTTTTGTTTTGTCTTTTGGAACACCGACAATTCCACAACAACAATATGTCTGAGCAAGATATGCTACCTGTTTTCCAAAAGAATTACCTAAGGGGAACCTTAGCATTTTAGATGCTCAGCTGAACAACCGTACATTCAACAACAAGCTATACAACAAAAAATTCATTTCGATCCCTCTCTTACTGGGTATGTTCGGACTCTCTTACTGGGTATGTTCGGTGGAACTAAACCTTTTGTTCTTCTTACTGATCTCACATAGAAAACAAAGTCTGGTTTTAAAAAGCCAGTTTACTTGTCTCTCCAGAAATCGCAGTACAATAACGGGTATTGTGATAGGCTTAAGAAAATAGGTTAAAAACGTAAACCAATGAATTAATAGCAGTTTTTACCACAGAATTATAGCAAAGTAATCTCTTTCTCGTTGGAGAAACTATGTGGGACAAAAAATGATAACATTTTTTGGAATTAAGCAACAATATAGTCTAAAATAGTAGTATTTTGCATTAAAAAAAGCAAGGTTGTATCCCGGATTTTCGTTGGGGGGGGGGATCAAAAAATTGTTATATGCATGTGTGTTACTTTTTATGAGTCGCACAGAAATTTTGGGGGAGGGTGGCTCAAATAGCCTCAAAACCGGTACCCCCCTCCGGGCTGGATACGGCATTTATAGTGAGTCAGATTAATAAAAGGTCAAACTGTCACAAGTTAGTATCCCCAATTCCAAATAGAGTTGGATGTTCTGTGGCAATTTGCCACCAAGTTTTATTATTTTTCCACAGCTCCCAATGCAGTAACGAGTTGCCATTGACATTTGAGTGAAGGCTAAGTCACAAGGGAACATTAAGTGTTTCTAACCTAGATTTATGATTATGCTATGAGCGCTTCACTTGCCAAATCAAATAAATCCAAACAACACAGGAGAAAGTAGACAAAGGATGCACAAAATTTCCTTTGATTAAATTGTGCCGATCGTTTTGTGAGGAAATGGTTTCTTGAAAATTCTCGAGAAATTACACAATAGAATTATAGCTAAATATACGAATATCGATGTAATGTAATCATATCAGCCCAAAAGGTGGATCTATAGCCTATAAAAGTAAAATGACAAAAAACGATAGATATTGGCAGTTGTTACAGTATGAAATTTTTTTTTCACCATTTATGCGTTAGCATAAAGGGAAAGACGCAAATGAAAACAAACTACTTCCTTTTAGACAGCTTCAATTCTAAGCAAGAAGTCTTTGTCCTATTTGTTGAGAGATCTTTCTATTAAAATTGGTCTAGCCAACAGAATCTAAGAGAGACAAACTTTTTCAGTTAGAAAGTTTCTTCTAGAGAATGTTTACATCCTCTTTCTTCCTCTGATTTTCTAGAAACATCAAAGAAAGCTCTAGGAATCAGTTGGAATAGATCTTTAAATGTAAATGGAATGACCTAACGTCTCCGATGAATGTGAATATGATTTAAGATATTCAGAGGAAAATGTTACCCCTTATTTAATGAATTATACATTTTAAGGGGTTGACATACACCGAACAAGCGAAAGCTCCAGGGGGACTATGTTTTGTTTTGTTGTATATATATATATATATATATATATATATATATATATATATATATATATATATATATATATATATATATATATATATATATATATATATATATATATATATATATATATATATATATATATATATATATATATATATATATATATATATATATATATATATATATATATATATATATATATATATATATATATATATATATATATATATATATATATATATATATATATATATATATATATATATATATATATATATATATATATATATATGCGTTTCTAAAAAAAATTTTGCACCCCCCCCCCAAAAAAATGGATACGGCCTATTCAGGTTTTTTTAGGGGGGTTATAAAATCTTGAACAGTCCTTAAGGGTAGAAAGGATGAACTGATCCATTGATTGGTGATAAAGATTGCACTTTAATCACGAGATGATCACAAACCAGAACTGCCACCGACAACAATAGAAAAGCACGCAGTAGCCAGCTTAAAACTACAGAAACTGATCAAAGGCCGACAATATCTGGCCAGGCTAGGCCGTATTTAGGGGGAGGGTCAGGTGGTTTGACCCCCCGTGAAACTGTTGTCCGACTCTTCAAAATGTTACAAAAATGCATATGAACATATTTTTACACGTTTATAAGTTTTTTTACCCCCCCCCCCACTCTAAAAAAAATCCTGGATGTGCCATTTGCCCCTACAGTGAAATTATGTGAAATACGGTGTTTCGATCCTTTTGTTTGGAGATGATCGCATTGGCGGCTAAACCACAGCAAAATCTGTAGACTTTTAGATCTCAAGTCGGGTTACCTGGATCTCAAAAGAAGTAATTAAATGGTGAAAAAACGGAAATTACGACTTTAACAAGTTAAGAAATAGTATAGAACAAGTTTATAAATTTTACTACAAAGAGAAAGAACTCCGACTAGTAAAACTCTAGAGATCTAAAGCTGACTGAAATATGTACCTTCATCTCCTAGGATCAAAACTGATAGGAGATAATTTTTATAGCCTTTTCAGGGGTACAAAAAGACTGTTTACGCTTTTAATATCATACACAAGTTAGTGTAACATTCTTTTACTATTTATTCTTGCACATAAAGCAAGTGTTAGCTTGCTCTTAGGCAGGGCTGCTCCAACTAGTAAAAGAGGGAAGTTATTTCTGGGTAGCGAACGTGGTCCGCCGGTCTCATATTTGAACCATATGTCTCAAATTTGAGACCATATGTCTTCAATTTGAACCAACAGGAGCATGGAATCCTAATTTTACTCTAGAAAGAGTAGTTTTCATTAGATGTCAGTGACGGCTTTGATTGCTTTTACCCTCAGTAACTTTACGTCATGAGAAAGCGTCTCTGATTAGTTGAAAGTGATGTCATGCGATAAATTTCGTCAAGTCAGATGCCATTTGGCCATTTCACGATCCTTCTGGTACAGTTTCTAACACCCACCAAGCATGCGCAATCATCGGCTAAGTTGAACTACGTATGAAAAACTTCTAAAACCAAAAGTAACTAAGAAATTTTCGTGGTATTTCAAGATTAAAAAAACAAAACAAAAAAAAAACACTGAATGAGAGCGGTTTCTGTTGAAGAAGCTATAGAAAGTGAGGAGGCTTTAAGATCAGAAAACTCAATTAGAAGACACGAAGATCTAGAATTGGGCTGTAGATACAATTACATCAAATAGGCTACTTATTTTTTTTGTAAAAGTAGTCTATTAAAACGTAAAGTTAAAATTACTAATTAAATACGATATAATTTGGATTCAGGTTTGCGTCAACTATCTAACGCTAAAAATAAATTCAAGGGATTTTAGTTTTTCAAGTAGACAGCAAACTTAATCGCTATACGGTAATTTGAGGGAGGGGTTGGAACGCTTTCTTTTCAATTCAAATGCAGTATCCTGGGGGGTTACTGAGTTTGAACACCCCCCTCCTTCCGAGTTTTTTTTCGGACTCGTAATAACATTACAAAAATACATTCAAACAAATTTGATCCGTTTTTAAAGTTTTTTTTCTGCCCCCCCCCCTAAAAAAATCAGGATATGCCCTATGGTCCAATGATTTGGAAAGTCTAACGACAGATTTGTTTAATGGTGGAAATGATGAGCTGCTGTCAACGTTTCCCAGATATATAGTGGTCATAGGCAATTTCTTCCTAAAGCTTCTAAGGTTCGAAGGTACACCGCTTTTCTTTAATGCATCCAGCCGCGTCAATTGGAAGGGATCCAGAGGTATTCCCCCCCCAGATTCTTCCTCACATTTTGAAAAGTGCCTTTACTGGGGCATTTTCTTTGAAAAACGCCTTGTTTTAGCTTTGTTATGGGAAAATTCAGAAAAACTACAAATTTGCCTCCCTCTATATTTTGGAAAGTAAAGCCCCCCCCCACATTTTTGTGAACGGGCACCCCCTTTTTTGTCCGTTTCTTTATTTTTTGTATGTTTCTTCATAGGCTTTGAAATAGACACACATTTATGTATTCTTATTTTTGGGAGGCAAGCGAGCAGCCAACAGAAAAGGCAATAAGCAGAAAGTAAAGTAAAGGGCATATTTCAGCTTTACGAGAGGAAAATAAACAGAATCAAAGGGACAAAATGGGGACGGGGGATTTCTCAAATTTCTAGAAATGAAGAGACGAAAAAAGGCGTCTTTTTTTAGTTTAGAAACAAATTTAGGCTATATATTTACACATTAGGGGGTGGGGGTAAAGTATAGCATATATTTAAATACATAACAAAACCTAATCTAGGTACCTCCCCCCCCCCCCTAAACCCCAAAAACAACAGTTTAAATACCGTAAACGCAATGAAAACTACTCTGCATTCCATTTCAAGAGACCGCTATTGAGAAATAACCAGTCTGGCGGGTTGCGTCTCTCATTATTATATAAAAGCGACCATATAACGCACCAGTACCCTAGACTTTTTAGAAGTGACCATATAATGCACCAGTGCCGACGAGGACATTCATAACATTTCATATATTTTGGGGAGAGGGGAGGGTGAACCCTCCTCCTTCCTCCTTGTATGCATGCCTGTATCTGCCCCTTGCCGCTCAGCAATAACAAAGACGCTGGCTACGTCCTAAAATAAGACGACGCCATTTAAGAGTTCACAAAATTGATAACAAAAATTTCGCAGTTTGTATTCCATCAACCCACAGAGATTACTTGAAGCTTATTAAGATCATTTATTTCACAAATCTATCATTTCATTACTTATTTCGCATTAAAGTTAGCATCTTAAAGCAGCCTTTCCCTTTTTGATTTATTCCTTTTTTATTTATTCAAGAATGTCAATTCTCAAAAAGCTGCCAACCTTATCGTGTTTTCATAAATGGAGAACCATGAATTTTGTATCTTTATCAAAGTAATCGAATCCATGTTAATTTAGGCATCTCTGACATTTGATAGGTCTTTATTGTCACATTTTCTGATTTTCGGGGCTTTCATGAGGCGTATCTATTTGATATTTAATGAATAAATATGCATAGGCAAGTAGCTGATCTAATTATGGTACCTTTCTCTTCTTTTTTTAGGGATATACAGGGGCACTAAATGAAGGAGGTAATTGCTCCCACCCCCTAGATTTTGAAGAATATCTTTTCCTCGGTATTTTCATTGAAGAAATATAAACAACAACCAGACATCCTTAATTAAAGACTAAATTAAATTACATTAACAATATTATAAGGATTAGGATGGGGAAAGCAAGTTGATTTAACTAATTTTTCTTGGCTCATATTTTCCTCTTACAGTGGGACTTCTCCTCTCTTACAGTGTGAGCATGAAATTTTACTTAAAGCAAGAAACAGATCAAGTTCCCAGGAAACTCCAATTTGAATCAAAAACCTAAAAATTTATGAGAAAAAGCCTTGGAGTTGACAGAGTGTCATGAGCCATAAGCTGAAAATTCCAGAAATGTTTCAATTTACATTCCTAACTTATCTAGAAAGCCCAACAAATGAGACTTGAGCTCTCCATAAAAATGTTCAAGAATCACCCTTTAAATAGTAAGAAGGCTGCAAAACTCATTAGAGAAAATAAGAAATGTCAAATTATTACACTGCTGTGGTTAGCGTGAAAGAAGTATGTTCACTCTGGCTTTTTTTTATTATTTTAAATTCTGGAAAAGTAGTAGGCCTAAACCTTGTTCTTAAATAGAGACTCCGTATCTCACTTGGAAACAATCCAGAATTACTGACTGTAGTGAACTCAATTCACAAAAATGTGAAGGGGGGCAAAATATATTTTCTAAATATAGGGAGGGGGAAATGTTGTTGTTTTGTTTCAACTTTTAAGTACAATTCCAAAATTATAATGTGAAATTATTGTCAAATTATTACACAGCTGTAGTTAGCGTGAAAGAAGTATGTTCACTCTGTTTTTTTATTATTTTAAATTCTGGAAAAGTAGTAAACCTTGTTCTTAAATAGAGACTCTGTATCTCACTTGGAAACGATCCAGAATTACTGACTGTAGTGAACTCAATTCACAAAAATGTGAAGGGGGGCAAAACATATTTTCTAAATATAGGGAGGGGGAAATGTTGTTGTTTTGTTTCAACTTTTAAGTACAATTCCAAAATTATAATGTGAAATTATTGTCAAATTATTACACAGCTGTAGTTAGCGTGAAAGAAGTATGTTCACTTTGGCTTTTTTTTATTATTTTAAATTCTGAAATGTAGTAAACCTTGTTCTTAAATAGAGACTCCGTATCTCACTTGGAAACGATCCAGAAGCAGGGCTGTCCCGAGGGGGGGGGGGAGGAGCGCACCGCCCCTCCAACTTTTTTAGCATTCGGAAATTTTGCAAAATCGGCCGAAATTTAGCAAAATTCTTGATTTATGCACAAAATTCGGCATAAATCAGGTAGCGATTCGGTATTATTTACGAAAATCTCCCCCAATAAAATTAGCCTCAGGACGCCCCTGTCCAGAAGTACTTACTGTAGTGAGCTCAATTCACAAAAATATGAAAGGGGGGGGGGGCAAAATGTATTTTCTAAATATAGGGAGGGGGAATTTTACTGTTTTGTTTCAACTTTTAAAGACAATTCCAAATTATAATGTAAAATTATTGTCAAATTATTACACAGTTGTGGTTAGCGTGAAAGACGTATGTTCCACTATGTTTGCTTGTTCTATTATTTGAAATCCTGGAAAATTAGCAGCCTTATTATTAAATAGAAACTCCATTTCTCACTTGAAACAATCCAGAGGTACTAACTGCACTGGACTCAATTCACAAAAATGTAGAGGGAGGGCAACATATATCTCTCAAAATATAGGGTGAGAACAATGTTATTGTTTTGTTTCAATTTTTCAGTGAAAATTCTAAAATAAAGCATTTTTCATTAGAAAATCAAAAAGGTAAGGAAAAATACCCCCAACTCCTCAAATGGATGGGGTAGATGTAAATACCTTGGAATAATAGATATTATATTTTTTGCGATTTCCAAGCACGTTTCCACATCTTGGTTGCTGCAATCCAGAAGCTTGTAAATTGGACATGTATTTTACAGAAAAGTGGGAAAACTAAAAAAAAAACAGGTTGTGTTTTTCGGTAGTAATTAACGAATAGTTGCTAGTGCAAAGACACCTTTAGCTAAAGGTGTCTTCAAGATAAGACGAACACAATTCTGATATCGAAAGCTCAACGTCCAGTAAAACCTGCATTTGAAGAAACGATAAATAACTGATTTTGGAAAAAGTGGCAGCTCATTCAGGAATCAAATAACATTGACTATATGAATACGGGTTGACTCAATCGACTGAGCATCAACCGAAATATATAAATTAATCCGTGATATATTTAATAGAAAATGAAAGACAAGCCTCAATTGCAGGGGCGTAATTTTATATGGGGCAGGGGGAACTGCCCCCTCTAGACCTATGTTCCCCCCCCCCCACACACACACACAAACACCTAGGGTTGCCCACCCAGACCTCAGTTTTTCCCCCAGCTGAAATTTAGTTTCTGCAAAAAGATCTTGTCAAAACTAAGATTTGTCTGAATAATTCAAGCATCCAGAGAAACAGGACAGTTTTCTTTAGCATAGGCTATATTTGCCTTTATGGTAATATATGGATCATTTTTCAGTTTGCACTGTTATTTCATTTGATATGGGAAAATTGGCTCCAACGTTGGCCCTCCCCCAGGATTTTGACAAAATTACGCCACTGCTCAATTGGGAGAAATTTAAATATTACTAACAAAAAATATTTCATTACATACGATTGACTCCATTAATCAAGGGCAGAGGCACACTCAAAAAATAATTACGGGGGGAGGGGACTGACCCAGGGTCCCTGGGCCAACAAACGGGAACTTTAAAAAATCCGTAGAAAAACCAGTATTTTAAAGCATTACTTATATTACCAGAAAATAACTTTTTCTTGAGGGGGGCTACAGCCCCTTTAGCTCCCCCCCCTGGGTGCGCGCCTGATCAAGGGTACACACAGGTGAGTCTAGTAGGAGTGTAAAAAACCATATATACAAAACATCAAAATGAATTTGGAACATTTGGGAAAAATGAAACTTTATTACTGGCAAAAAGACTACACCTTTTTTAAATCTTTGCCCTGAGCAAAAAACAATTAACAACCCCCCCCCCCCCCATCCAATAAAACCTGCCATTTTTAAAATAAATTAAAAGTGGATTGCCCAACAACCACATCAACTGACACATATCTCTTTCGTAATCACACCAAAATACTTTTCCCTTGATATATTTGAGTCATTCAGTGGCAAAAAAAAGTCAAGCTTCATCTATTCTTCCATTCACCTATAGATACATTGTTTTTATGAGTTTGGACCTCAGTGTACTCCATTGATTCTCGGCTTTTCAGCCATAAAAAAAAAAAATTGAAAAAAAAAATGGCCAAAAAAACATCGTCATTTCATCGTAAATTCATTTGGAGCCGGTTTGACTAGCTGTATAATGAAGCCACAGTTCATATAATTATCCAGTATGATCTTTCCCTATCTCACCCATTATAAAAACCCGGACCAAGGTGCGAGTGCTCCAGAGAACGTTTTTGCAGATAGAAACATAAGCGGAATCAACTCTTTTCACGGGTAGACAAGTCAGACTGTGATCTAATCGGAAACAAGTGGAAACCCGCTATTACGAATAATGCACTTTGTTGGAAACAATCGGAAACAGACTAACCCGCTACTACAGAAAGAAGTGGGAGGAACTTTTTGTTCGCACCGAGAACGAAGACCAGAAATGATCTGCGATAAGCTTACTGGATAATTATATGAACTGTGAATGAAGCACACTCAAACAGGTTCCTCATAGCTTCTTTAAATAAAATGGCATAGGGGGAGGGGGTATAATCAAAACAAACAGTACATGTTCTTCGTTTCTTCCTCCGGCTTATTTTATGGAGTTGGTCAACTTCAAATCAGAACAGTTGTTCATCGAATATCTGACATGAAGACTGTTTGAGGATTTTGTTGAAGATATATTTCTATTTAGTCAGGGGAGCTCAAAAACTTCAAATGAGGAGGGGCTCAACGTTGTTTTGCCGCCCCCTAAATTTTGAAAATTACTTTTTTGGTATTTTCTTGAGGATGACAACCCTCCTAGAGCCCTCAGGGCAAGGGTTGTAAGATATGCCCTGGGTTCATATAAGGTTTATACAGAAAGGTTGATCGTATAAACTTCGGAAGCGGCTCATTGGATTGCTAATCAGAAGTTTCAGTACCCTTTTTGAGATTCAGAGTGATCAGAGGATGGATACCCCCCACACCTTGTATTTTCCCGAAATGTATCTAAGAGAAATTTTGAGATTATTATTTGTTGTCTTAGAAACTTCAAAAAGGCCTCATTCGATTGGAAAATGAAACGGATGGTGCTCTTTTTGATAATCGAAAGTGATTGAAGGGCAACAAACCCTCCTCCCACGACCACCATTTCCCCAGGCACACCCAATCAAAATTTTGAGATAGCCATTTTGTTCAACGTAGTTGAAAGGCCCAGAAATTATGTATTTGAGGATGACAATCCCCCACAGTTCTCAGGGCAAGGGTTGTAAGTTTTGCCCTGGGGGCATATAAGGTTTATACAGAAAGGGTGATCGTATAAACTTGGGAGGGGTTCATTGGATTGCTACTCAGAAGTTTTAGTACTTTTTTTTAGATTCAGGTCGATCCCCCCCCCACCTCGTATTTTCCCGAAATGTATCTGATAGAAATTTTGAGATGGCCATTTGTTGCCATAGAAACTTCGAAAACAGCTCATTCGATTGGAAATTGAAAGGGCTAGTGTCTTTTTTAATAGTCGCAAGTGATTGAAGGGCAACTAACACCCCTTCCATGCCCTCCATTTCCCCAAACACATCCAATCAAAATTTTGAGATAGCCATTTTGTCCAACGTAGTTGAAGGGTCCGGAAATTTCGTCTTTGAGGATGACAACACCCCCTCCCAACAGACCTCAGTGCAGGGGTCGTAGTTTATGCCCCGGATGGGCATATAAGGTTTATACAGAAAGGGTGATCGTATAAACTTCGGAGCCAAGCCTTTGCGTTAACGTTTTTAGCGTGACCCATAAGGTAGCATGGTATTAGACACTTACGCAGAGGAGGGTGCTCTTTTTTTATCCCCTCTTACTTTTACGATTTGTCTGCTTTGCTTTTCTGACTCGTAGGCAACAGTGGTGTAATTTCGTCAAAATCCTGAGGGGGATTTGGCTCACTAGTTAAATTTGTCACTAGTCACTTGGCTAAAGTGTCACTAGTCACTTGGCTAAAGTGTCACTAGTCACTTGGCTAAAGTGTCACTAGTCACTTGGCTAAAGTGTCACTAGTCACTTGGCTAAAGTGTCACTAGTCACTTGGCTAAATTTGTTGCATCAGAGGGGCCACTCATTTCTTGTTACCTGATGCGAATATCGGAGCGCCGCGCGTGGTTCAGTTCTCACAAAGCTTAACACACTTCTGCCACACTTGCAAAGTGCTACAAGGTCTACGTGATTTCTGAAAGTTGGCTTTCCCGCAGTTGCACCCAGTGGCGGATCCAGGAGGGGGGAGGGGGTACCCCCCTAACGTAGTCTAAAGTAGTGTAATTTACTTAATTAACGCAAGATTGCGTCAACTAAACTTGCTCCTAACGCAAGTTTATTGGATCAACCTGCTTGCCCCCCCCCTAAAAAAATCCTGGATCCACCCCTGGTTGCACTTTTGCTTTTTTTTTTGTTAGTCGAAATAAGTTATTTTTAGATCTCACATCAGTTGATTAAGCTAATGAGGATGATAATTAGTCACGAAACCTACTGATATATTATCCTATTATGCAAAGTTATGAATTTCACTCAGTACACTTTTTCGGCTACCTTCTGTTAAAAACATTGTTTCTGTGCTATAATTGGATTTTGAGTTAGGGATTGATCTCCTCTAATCCTGGCACGGGGAGTCCAATAGCGCATTCAGAATTTTTCTATCTGGTATGATTTCTGAGACAAAGCCTAATATCAACAGGACAAATAAAGAAATCACAGACAGCACAATAGCGATATTGGCACACACCAGAGCATAATTCGCGCTTTACTGGAAATTAAATAAAAAAAAAACTTTTTTTAAACTGAAAGTAAGGAACGAGGTTAAAACTTAAAACGAACAGAAATTATCCGTACATGAAAGGGACTGTCCCCTCCTCAACGCCTCGCTCTTTACGCTAGAGTTTTTTATTGTTTAAAAAAAAGAGTTGTGAGAAAGTCAAACTTTAGCGTAAAGAGCAAGGCATTGAGGAGGGAACAGCCCCTTTCATATACAGATAATTTCTGTTCAATTTAAGTTTTAACGTCGTTCCTCACTTTCAGTTAAAAAAAAACTTGTTCTTTTATTTAATTTCTGAAGTTTTTTGAATTGATGCAGTTTTTTATATTTGATCTAACTACATTAAGAATTAAAACAAAATTTGAATGTAAATTTTACTTTTATTTGTCTTAATGGCTTTCTCGAAAGTTGTTTAATTTCATTTACGAACGCTTTTATTAGAAATAAATATACGTAACTTTTGATTTAACTTACGTAACGAACCTCTATATTCATTTATTTTTAATAAGTATATTAGGGGGTTCGCCCCCTAGTCAATACCTCGCTGTTCACGTTAAAGTTCAAGTTTTGTTCCAATTCTTTAAAAACTACCCCTTAATCACAAAGGCCGTTAATTAGAATAAATAGTTCTTATGAAAGTACTAAAAAATATTTGGCTCAAACAGCGAGGTATTGACTAGGGGGTGAACCCAATCATATACGTAATATTTTCTGTTCGTTTTAAGTTTTGATGTTGCTCCTTACTTTCAGTTGAAAAACATTTTTTTTATTTAATTTCTGATCTTTTTCTTTAATAATGCTGGGAAGTCCGGCGACACCTTCGTAGCAATGTCACTTCCCCCATGAAAAATTCCTTCATGGAAAGATCCTCCCACATAACCCCCGACCCACCCCACCCCCCACCTACCAGAAAAAATTCCCCCCTGAAAACGTCTGTATACTTCCCAATAACCAATACTATATGTTAACATTGGGTAAAGTTCATAACTTTCAGCCCTCCCCCCGGGAGCTTCGGGGGATTAAGTCATTCTAAAAGACATAGTTATCATATTTCCGACCATGCTGAACAAAATGGCTATCTAAAAATTTTGATCGGGTGACTTTGGGTAAAAAATGAGCGTGGGAGGGGGCCTAGTTGCCCTCCATTTTTTTGGTCACTTAAAAAGGGCACTAGAAATTTTAATTTCCGTTCCAATGAGCCCTAGTACAATATTCTAAGACCAATGGGTCGATACGATCACCCCTGGGAAAAAAAAAACAAATAAACACGCATCCGTGATCTTTCTTCTGGCAAAAAATACAAAATTCCACATTTTTATAGATAGGTGCTTGAAACTTTACAGTATGGTTCTCTGACACGCTGAATATGATGGTGCGATTTTCAGTAAGGTTTTATAACTTTCAGGGGGTCTTTCCCCCTTTGTTTCTAAAATCAGCCAAATTTTCTCAGGCGCGTAACTTTTGAGGGGTACGACTAAACGTGATGAAACTTATATATTTAAAATCAGCATTAAAATCTGATTCTTTTGAAATATTAATTGGAGTTTCGGTTACCATTGAGCCGGGTCGCTCCTTACTTACAGTTCGTTACCACGAACTGTGTGAAAAAGACCATGGATTGTCAGTTTAATTGACATATACTGATATTTATTCCTAAAAAGTTTTGGTATTTTTTTTATTTATGATAGTAAGAAAAGTGAAAACATTTCAAATGTATTTTGTTTTCAGTAAAGCACAAATTGTGTTCTGATCTAGAGAAGGCATGGGGTTTATCAGCCCTACTAATGTTAGTTTTTGTTCGTTTTGAGTTTCACTCAAAACGTATGTTAGAGAAACTTTTTCAGCAATTTTTCAATCCTGACACACAGTATTTTTTAATTTAATTTTATAGCTTATGAAGCGAACCTGAAAAATAAAATTTAATATAACTCCCAAAATATTCTATCTATGCTCTTTGACAACCTAGATACACTTACACTATTTTTATTTAATTAAATTGTAAGAGCCGAAGTAGTAATAGTAGTATTCAAAAGTTTCAACTTATTACCCCCAGTCATTCTCGATGTATTGCTGAGGTGTCTTATTGGCAACCATAAACACAATATTTTTTTTATTTATTCTAAAGTAATATTTAGTTTTAAAGCATAATGTTCCCATTGAATAATTTTGGGGGGTTGACATGCCTAATACCCCTAAAAACATAGTTCTACTATGTCTTTATGTCTATGCTAGACCGTTCTACTATGCTAAACAAAATGAATGCCTCAAAATTTTGATTGGATACGTTTGGAAAATAAAGGGGCTTGAGAGAAGGGCTGCTTGCCCTCGAATCTCTTGTTACTCTAAAAAAAGAGCACCAGAACTTTTAATTTTGAATTGAATTTGCTCCTTTAAAAGTTTCAATGATAATTCTAGCTGTTATAGAGTGGTGCTGCCTATGATATTGTTTCTATGCCTTTTTGAATACCTGCATTCATACAGTTTTTCCTTTAATTGAAACTTCAAAAAGTTCCATAAAAGTTTCATCTTAAGACCTTTACCGTCATTAGCTACATTAACTTTAGTGGTAGTATTAAAAGTATACATACAGTGCCTTCTGGCTAGTTCAAAATCCCCCACAAATAACCCTTAAAGGTCTAAATTAATAATGTAAGTTGTTCTTCAGATATTGCTTTATCACCTTTTTGAAAGTCCACATGCTCAAAGTTTTTATTTATTATTATTATTATTATTTAGTTCAACATACGCCTAAATATTCCTTAACAGCTTCACCTTAATATACTTAGCTTGCGTAGTAACAATAGTTGTAGCAGCATTAGTAGCAGTAGGCGCATAGCAACTTTGGTTTCTTCAACATCCCCTTCAATACACGCTGAAAGTTTCAGCTTAATACATAGCATCAACTATTCTTGAAGCATTTCATATGCCTCCGCTTGGCAACCTGTGTGGGCATAGTGTGTTTCGATTTAGTTCCATACAGTTTCTATATCCAAATTTATCCCAAATTTATCGCCTTAATATCCTTAGTTTAAATAACAGTTTTAGTAGTAGTTGTAGAATTAATTGTAGTAGCCTAAGCTTTAGTAGCAGTACCAGTAATAGAGGTAGTAATAATAGTAACAGTAGCAGTAGTATGAGTAGAAGCAGCAGCATTAGGATGCAAATATTTTCTTTTGGTTAGTTCAACTTCCCTCACATAGTCCCTGTTAGCTTAAACTTCACACACCAAACTGTTCCTAAGATGTTGCTGTTACACCCTTTTGACAACCTGCATACAGAGGGCATGTTCTGATTCAGTTCATCTTCCCCCCAAACTATCTTGAAAATTTTACCTTCATGCCCTTTGGCATAGTTGTAATAGTAGTCACAGTAGTAGTATTGATATTACTAGCAATAGTATTGAATAGCAGTAGTATTAACCTATTGCCTTATGGGCAGTCGAACATCCCTCTCATCAAGTCCGGGAAATGTCAACTAAATAGAATTAGCTATTGCTATGACACTGCTGACATGTCCTTTTGATAACCTGTACGTTCATATACCTTTAGAACTTTTTATCTCAATGCTGTTAGCCCTACAAGCAGTTACAATAGAAGTAGTAGTAGTAGTAAATGTAGCAGTAAATGTAGTATTAGTAGCAGTGTGCACATAATGCCTTTTGGTGATATGATCTTCCCCTTTAAGTATTTTCTGAAAGTTTTCAACTTAATACCCAAATCAATTCTCGAGATACGCTATTTTGACAATGTGCATGCACATAGCGTCTTTTGATTTAGTTCAAATTCCCCCTTAATACTGTAAATGGAGTAGTGCACTAGTATTAGTGGTGGTAGTTGTAGTAGTATCGATAGCATGCAAAAATAGCCTTTTTGATCATCTCCCTTATAAATTATCATTTCCTGAATTTTCCAAATTAATATACTCAGCTATTCATGTGTTGAACCCTTTTGACAATCCGTATACAAATAACGTTTTTTGATTTTATTCACCACAGTAGAAAGGGGTCAGGAGGTCCGACGCGAACCACGTGGTTTATGGTTTTTCTCAGTGAGAATGAAAAAACAGGAATTTTCTCACATAAATGGATGTCAACAGCAATTTATGTCTGTTTTATGGTTTTTGTCAGTGAAAATGAAAAAACAACGACGAGAACATCAATTTATGTCTGTTTTTTGGTTTTTGTCAGTGAGAATGAAAAAACAACGACGAGTACATGAATTTATGTCTGTTTTATGGTTTTTGTCAGTGAGAATGAAAAAACAGGATTTTTCTCACTTTGATGGATGTTTCTTGGATGTTCTCACTTTGATGGATGTTTCTTGGATGTTCACACTTTGATGGATGTTTCTGGGATGTTCTCGCTATAATGGATGTTTCTTGGATGTTGTCACTTTAATGGATGTTTCCTGGATGTTCTCACTTTGATAGATGTTTCTTGGATGTTCTCACTTTGATGGATTTTTCTTGTATTTTATCACTTTGTTGGATTTTTATTGGATGTTCTAACTTTGATGTATGTTTCTTGGATGTTCTCACTTTGATGGATGTTTCTTGGATGTTCTCACTTTGATGGATGTTTCTTGGAGGTTCTCACTTTGATGGATGTTTCTTGGATGTTCTCACTTTGATGGATGTTTCCTGGATGTTCTCACTTTGATGGATGTTTCTTGGATGTTCTCACTTTGATGGATGTTTCTTGGATTGTCTCACTTTGATGGTTGTTTATTGGATTTTTTTACTTTGATGGATGTTTCTGGGGTGTTCTTATTATAATGGATGTTTCTTGGATTTTATCACTTTGATGGATGTTTTCTTGGATTTTATCACCTTGATTTATGTTTAATAGATTATATCACGTTGTTTTAATTTTATTGTATGATATCACTTTGATGGATGTTTCTTGGATGTTCTCACTTTGATTGATGTTTCTTGGATGTTATAACTATGATGGATTTTTCTTGGATGTTCTCACTTTGGTGGATGTTTCTTGGATGGTTATGAGTAACACATGACACATGACACGTGACACATGACACAACACATGACACGTGACATGAAACATGACACAACACATGACACATGACATAAGAATGACGTAATAAACTAGGACAAATGGATTTTTTGAGAAATTGATTACAGAATCGGTAGAACCCTATCAAAAGATCGTGATGGGGGTCCATATATGGAAATAGAATGACGTAATCGACTAGGACAAATGGATTTCTGAGAAATTGATTAAATAATCAGTAGAACCCTATCAGAAGGTCATGGCGGGAGTCAACAAAAGGGCATAGAATTACCTAATCGACTAGGACAGTTGGATTTCGGAGAAATTGGTTACATAATCGATAGAACCATATCAGAAGCTCATGATGGGAGTCTATATATGGGCATTGAATGACGTAATCGACTAGGACAGTTGGAATATTTCAGTAGTGGTTTGTCGTGGTTTACCATTTCACAGTTACATTCTCTTGATTTTACAAAGTTCATTTTCGATTTCTTTCGTTGAAATGCAAGAGTTGGAATATTTCAGTAGTGTTTTGTTATGGTTTACCTTGTCACAGTTACATTCTCTTGATTTTTAAAGTTCATTTTGAATCTCTTTCGTTGAAATGCAAGAGTTGGAATATTTCAGTAGTGTTATGTCGTGGTTTACTTTGTCACAGTTACATTCTCTTGATTTTTCAAAGTTCATTTTGAATTTCTTACATTGAAATGCATGGGTTGGAATATTTCAGTAGTGGTTTGTTTTGGCTTACCTTGTCACACTTACATTCTCTCGATTTTTCAAAGTTCATTTTGAATTTCTTTCATTGAAATGCAAGAGTTGGATTATTTCAGTACTGGTTTGTCGTGGTTTACCATTTCACAGTTACATTCTCTTGATTTTTTCAAAGTTCATTTTGAATTTCTTTCATTGAAATGAAAGAGTTGGATTATTTCAGTAGTGTTTGGTTGTGGTTTACCATTTCACAGTTACATTCTCTTGATTTTTCAAAGTTTATTTTGAATTTATTTCGTTTAAATGCAAGAGTTGGAATATTTCAGTAGTGTTTTGTTGTGGTTAACATTGTAACAGTTATTTTCTCTTGATTTTTCAAAGTTTATTTTGAATTTCTTTCGTTGAAATGCAAGAGTTGGAATATTTCAGTAGAGTTTTGTTGTGGTTTATCGTGCCATAGTTACATTCTCTTGATTTTTAAAAGTTCATTTTGAATTTCTCTCGTTGAAATGCAAGAGTTGGAATATTTCAGTAATGTTTTGTTGCAGTTTACCTTGTCACAGTTAAATTTTCTTGATTTTTCAAAGTGGATATTGGTTTTCTCTCTTTAAAATGCAAGAGTTGGAGTATTTCAATAGTATTTTGTGGTGGTTTACCTTGTCACTGTTATATTCTCTTGATTTTTCAAAGTTAATTTTGGTTTTCTTTCATTGAAATGCAAGAGTTGGAATATTTCAGTAGTGTTTTGTCATGGTTTACTTTGTCACAGTTACATTCTCTTAATTTTTCAAAGATCATTTTGAATTTCTTTCGTTGAAATGCAAGAGTTGGAATATTTCAGTAGTGTTTTGTTGTGGTTTACCTTGTCACAGTTACACTTTCTTAATTTTTCAAAGATCATTTTGAATTTCTTCCGTTGAAATGTAAGAGTTGGAATATTTTAGTAGTGTTTTGTTGTGGTTTGCCTTGTCACAGTTACACTTTCTTGATTTTTTAAAGTTCATTTCGAATTTCTTTCATTGAAATGCAAGAGTTGGATTATTTAAGTAGTGTTCTGTCATTGTTTACCTTGTCATAGTTACATTCTCTTAATTTTTCAAAGTTCATTTTGAATTTCTTATGTTGAAATGCAAGAGGTGGAATATTTCAGTAATGTTTTGTTGCGGTTTACCTTGTCACAGTTACATTCTCTTTATTTTTCAAAAATCATTTTGGTTTTCTTTCTTTGAAATGCAAGAGTTGGATTATTTCATTAGTGTTTTGTTGTAGTTTACACTGCCAGAGATTCATTTTATTCATTTTTCAAATTTCATTTTGAGTTGATTTCGGTGAACTGAGATAGCTGGCTTTTGTCAGGAGTTATCTGTTACAGTACACCTTATCACAGTTACATTCACTTAATTTTTCCAAAGTTCATTTTGGATTAATTTAGTTGAAAATCAAGAGAGGTGTTATTTAAGTTGGATTTTGTCATGGATTACCATGTCACAGTTTCATTCTCTTGATTTTTCAAAGTTCATTTTGAATTTCTTACGTTGAAATGCAAGAGTTGGAATATTTCAGTAGTGTTCTGTTTACCTTGTCACAGTTACATTCTCATAATTTTTCAAAGTTCATTTTGAATTTCTTACGTTGAAATGCAAGAGGTGGAATATTTCAGTAATGTTTTGTTGCGGTTTACCTTGTCACAGTTACATTCTCTTGATTTTTCAAAAATCATTTTGGTTTTCTTTCGTTGAAATGCAAGAGTTGGAATATTTCAGTAGTGTTTTGATGTGGTTTACCTTGTCACAGTTACGTTTTTTTGATTTTCCAAAGTTCATTTTGGATTTCTTTCGTTGAAATGCAAAAGTTTGAATATTTCAGTAGTGTTTTGTTGTGGTATACCTAGTCACACTTACGTTCTCTTGATTTTTCAAAGTTCATTTTGGATTTCTTTCGTTGAAATGCAAGAGTTGGAATATTTCAATAGTGTTTTTTTGTGGTTTACCTAGTCACAGTTACATTCTCTTGATTTTTCAAAGTTCATTTTGGATTTCTTTCGTTGAAATGCAGGAGTTGGAATATTTCATTAGTGTTTTGTCAAGGTTTACCTTGTCACAGTTACATTCTATTAATTTTTCAAAGTTCATTTTGAATTTCTTTCATTGAAATGCAAGAGTTGGATTATTTCAGTAGTGTTTCGTCATGGTTTACCATGTCACAGTTACATTCTCTGAATTTTTCAAAGTTCATTTTGAATTTATTTCGTTGAAGTGTAAGAGTTGGATTGTTTCAGTAGTGTTTTGTCATGGTTTACCTTGTCACAGATACATTCTCTTGATTTTTCAAAGTTTATTTTGAATTTCTTTCGTTGAAATGCAAGAGTTGGACTATTTCAGTAATGTTCTGTCATTGTTTACCTTGTCATAGTTACATTCTCTTAATTTTTCAAAGTTCATTTTGAATTTCTTATGTTGAAATGCAAGAGGTGGAATATTTCAGTAATGTTTTGTTGCGGTTTACCTTGTCACCGTTACAGTCTCTTGATCTTTCAAAAGACCATTTTGGTTTTCTTTCGTTGAAGTGCAAGAGTTGGAATATTTCAGTAGTGTTTTTATGTGGTTTACCTAGTCACAGTTACGTTCTCTTGATTTTTCAAAGTTCATTTTGGTTTTCTTTCGTTGAAATGCAAGGGTTGGAATATTTCAGTAGTGTTTTGTTGTGGTTTACCTTGTCACAGTTACGTTCTCTTGATTTTTCGGAGTTCATTTTGGATTTCATTCGTTGAAATGAAAAAGTTTGAATATTTCAGTAGTGTTTTATTGTGGTTTACCTAGTCACAGTTACATTCTCTTAATTTGTCAAAGTTTATTTTGGATTTTTGTCGTTGAAATGCAAGAGTTGAAATATTTCAGTAGTCTTTTGTGATGGTTTACCTTGTCATAGTTACATTCTCTTGATTTTTAACGTTCTTTTTGAATTTCTGTCATTGAAATGCAAGAGTTGGAATATTTCAGTAGTGTTTTGTCATGGTTTATCTTGTCACAGTTACATTATATTAATTTTTCAAAGTTCATTTTGAATTTATTTCGTTGAAATTCAAGAGTTGGAATATTTCAGTAGAGTTTTTTCATGGTTTAACTTTGCGGAGTTACATTCTCTTGATTTTTCAAAGTTCATTGTAGATTTTTTTCGTTGAAATGCAAGAGTTGGAATATTTAATTAGCGTTTTGTCGTGGTTTATCTTGTCACAGTTACATTCTCTTTATTTTTAATAGGTAATTGTGGATTTCTTTCGTTGAAGTGCAAGAGTTGGATTATTTCAGTAGTGTTTTGGTGTGCTTTACCTTTTCACAGCTACATTCTCTTAATTTTTTCAAAGTTCATTTTTAATTTCTTTCATTGAAATGCAAGAGTTGGAATATTCCAGTAGTGTTATGTCACGGTTTACTTTGTCACAGTTACATTCTTTTAATTTTTTAAAGTTCATTGTTAATTTCTATAGTTGAAATTCAAGAGCTGTAATATTTCAGTAGTTTTTTGTCAAGGTTTAAATTTTCACAGTTACATTATATGAATTTTTAAAAGTTCATTTCGGATTTCTTTCATTGAAAGGCAAGAGTTGGAATATTTCAGTAGTGTTTTGTCGTGGTTTACATTGTCACAGTTACATTCTATTGATTTTTCAACGTTCATTTTGAATTTTTTTCATTCAAATGCAAGAGTTGGAATGTTTTAGAAGTGTTTTGTCATGGTTTACCTTGTCACAGATACATTCTCTTGATTTTTCAACGTTCATTTCGAATTTCTTTCATTGAAATGCAAGAGTTGGAATATTTCAGTAGTGTTCTGTCATTGTTTACCTTGTCACAGTTACATTCTCTTAATTTTTCAAAGTTCATTTTGAATTTCTTACGTTGAAATGCAAGAGGTGGAATATTTCAGTAATGTTTTGTTGCGTTTTACCTTGTCACCGTTACATTCTCGTAATTTTTCAAAATATCATTTTGGTTTTCTTTCGTTGAAATGTAAGAGTTGGAATATTTCAGTAGTGTTTTGATGTGGTTTACCTTGTCACAGTTACGTTCTCTTGATTTTTCAAAGTTCATTTCGGTTTTCTTTCGTTGAAATGCAAGAGTTGGAATATTTCAGTAGTGTTTTGTTGTGGTTTATTTTGTCACACTGACGTTCTCTTGATTTTTCAAAGTTCATTTTGGATTTCTTTCGATGAAATGCAAGAGTTGGAATATTTCAATAGTGTTTTATTGTGGTTTACCTAGTCACAGTTACATTCTCTTAATTTTTCAAAGTTCATTTTGAATTTCTTTCGTTGAAATGCAGGAGTTGGAATATTTCAATAGTGTTTTGTCACGGTTTACCTTGTCACAGATACATTCTATTAATTTTTCAAAGTTCATTTTGAATTTCTTTCATTGAAATGCAAGAGTTGGATTATTTCAGTAGTGTTTTGTCATGGTTTACCATGTCACAGTTAAATTCTCTTAATTTTTCAAAGTTCATTTTGAATTTCTTTCATTGAAATGTAAGAGTTGGATTGTTTCAGTAGTGTTTTGTCATTGTTTACCTTGTCACAGATACATTCTCTTGATTTTTCAAAGTTCATTTTGAATTTCTTACGTTGAAATGCAAGAGTTGGAATATTTCAGTAGTGTTCTGTCATTGTTTACCTTGTCACAGTTACATTCTCTTAATTTTTCAAAGTTCATTTTGAATTTATGTTGAAATGCAAGAGGTGGAATATTTCAGTAATGTTTTGTTGCGGTTTATCTTGTCATAGTTACATTCTCATAATTTTTCAAAAGATCATTATGTTTTTCTTTCGTTGAAATGCAAGAGTTCGAACATTTCTGTAGTTCTTTTTGACGGTTTACCTTGTCACAGTTACGTTCTCTTAATTTTTCAAAGATCATTTTGTTTTTCTTTAATTTAAAAGCAAAGGTTGGAATATTTCAGTAGTGTTTTGCTGGGGTTTAACTTGTCACACTTACATTCTCTTGATTTTTCGAAGTTCATTTTGGTTTTCATTCGTTGAAATGCAAGAGTTGGAATATTTCAAGAGTGTGTTGTTGTGGTTTACCTAGTCACAGTTACATTCTCTTTATTTTTCAAAGTTCATTTTGGATTTCTTTCGTTGAAATGCAAGAGTTGGAATATTTCAGTAGTCTTTTGTTATGGTTTACCTTGTCATAGTTACATTCTCTTGATTTTTCAACTTTCTTTTTGAATTTCTTTCTTTGAAATGCAAGAGTTGGAATATTTCAGTAGTGTTTTGTCGTGGTTTACCTTTTCACAGTTACATTCTATTAATTTTTCAAAGTTCATTTTTTATTTATTTCCTTGAAATGCATGAGTTGGAATATTTTAGTAGTGTTTTGTCATGGTTTACCTTGTCAGAGATACATTCTATTGATTTTTCAAAGTTCATTGTGGATTTCTTTCATTGAAATGCAAGAGTTGCATTATTTCAGTAGTGTTTTGTCGTGGTTTACCTTGTCACAGTTACATTCTCTTGATTTTTAAAAGTTCATTGTGGATTTCTTTCATTGAAGTGCAAGAGTTGGATTATTTCAGTAGTGTTTTGGTGTGCTTTACCTTGTCACAGCTACATTCTCTTAATTTTTTCAAAGTTTATTTTTAATTTCTTTCATTGAAATGCAAGAGTTGGAATATTTCAGTAGTGTTTTGTCAGGGTTTACCTTGTCACAGTTGCATTCTCTTGATTTTTCAAAGTTCATTTTGGATTTCTATCGTTGAAATGCAGGAGTTGGAATATTTCAGTAGTGTTTTGTCATGGTTTACCTTGTCACAGATACATTCTATTAACTTTTCAAAGTTCATTTCGAATTTCTATCATTGAAACGCAAGAGTTGGAATATTTCAGTAGTGCATTGTCATGGTTTACCTTGTCACAATTACATTCTCTTGATTTTTCAAAGTTCATTTGAATTTCTGTCTCTGAAATGCAAGAGTTGGAATATTTAAGTAATTTTTTGTTGTGCTTTACCTTGTCACAGTTACATTCTCTTAATTTTTCAAAGTTCATTTTTAATTTCTTTCGTTGAAATGCAAGAGTTGGAATATTTCAGTAGTGTTTTGTCATGGTTTACCTTGTCACAATTACATTCTCTTGATTTTTCAATTGTCACAATTACATTCTATTGATTTTTCAAAGTTCATTTGAATTTATTTCTTTGAAATGCAAGAGTTGGATTATTTCAGTAGTGTTTTGTTGTGCTTTACCTTGTCACAGTTACATTCTCTTAATTTTTCAAAGTTCGTTTTTAATTTCTTTCGTTGATATGCAAGAGTTGGAATATTTCAGTAGTGTTTTGTCATGGTTTACCTTGTCACAATTACATTCTCTTGATTTTTCACTTGTCACAATTACATTCTCTTGATTTTTCAAAGTTTATTTATATTTTTATCATTGAAATGCAATAGTTGGAGTATTTTAGAAGTGTTTTGCTATGCTTTAACTTGTCAGACGTATATTCTCTTAATTTTTCAAAGTTCATTTTGAATTTCCATCGATGAAGAGCAAGATTTGGAAAATTTTAATAGTGGTTTTGTTGAGACTCATCTTGTCAAAGTCACGATCTGTTTATTTCTAAAAATTCATTTCGAATTTATTTCATTGAAATGCAAGAGTTGGAATATTTCAGTAGTGTTTTGTCGTGGTTTATCTTGTCACAGCTACATTCTCTTAATTTTTCAAAGTTCATTTTGAATTTCTTTAGATGAAATGTAAGAGTTGGAATATTTCAGTAGTGTTTTGTCATGGTTTACTTTGTCACAGATACATTCTATTGATTTTTCAAAGTTCACTTGAATTTCTTACTTTGTAATGCAAGAGTTGGATTATTTCAGTAGTGTTTTGTCGTGGTTTACCTTGTCACAGTTACATTATCTTGATTTTTCAAAGTTCATTTTAGATTTCCTTCGTTGAAATGCAAGAGTTGGAATATTTCAGTAGCGTTGTGTTGTGGTTTACCTTGTCACAGTTACATTATCTTCATTTTTCAAAGTTCATTTTGAATTTCTTTCATTGAAATGCAAGAGTTGGAATATTTCAGTAGTGTTTTGTCGTGGTTTACCTTGTCACAGTTACATTCTCTTGATTTTTCAAAGTTCATTTTGAATTTCTTTCATTGAAATGCAAGAGTTGGACTATTTCAGTAGTGTTTTGTTGTGGTTTACCTTGTCAGAGTTACATTCTCTTGATATTTCAAAGTTCATTTCGAATTTCTTTCATTGAAATGCCAGAGTTGGAATATTTCAGTAGTGTTTTGTCGTGGTTTACCTTGTCACAGTTACATTCGCTTGATTTTCCAAAGTTCATTTTGGGTTTCTTTAGCTGAAAAGCAAGAGTTGGAATATGTCAGTAGTGTTTTGTCATGGTTTACTTTGTCACAGTTACATTCTCTTGATTTTTCAAAGTTCATTTGAATTTCTTACATTTTAATGCAAGAGTGGGGTTATATCAGTAGTGTTTGGTCGTGGTATACCATGTCACAGTTACATTCACTTGATTTTTCAAAGTTCATTTTCGATTTCCTTCGTTGAAATGCAAGAGTTGGAATATTTCAGTAGTGTTTTGTAGTGGTTTACCTTGTCACAGTTACATTCTCTTAATTTTTCAAAATTCATTTTGAATTTCTTTCTTTGAAATGAAAGAGTTGAAATATTTCAGTAGTGTTTTGTAGTGGTCTAACTTGTTACAATTACATTATCTTAATTTTTAAAAGTTGATTTTGAATTTATTGCATTGAAATACTAGTGTTGAACTATGTCAGTAGTGTTTTGTTGTAGTTTACCTTGTCAGAGTTACATTCTCTTGTCACAATTACATTCTCTTATTTTCAAAGTTACTTTTGAATTTATTGCGCTGAAATGCCAGAATTGGATCATTTCAATAGTGTTCTGTCGTGGTTTACCTTGTCACAGTTACATTCGCTTGATTTTCCAAAGTTCATTTTGGGTTTCTTTAGCTGAAAAGCAAGAGTTGGAATATTTCAGAAGCGTTTCGTCGTGGTTTACCATGTCACAGTTACATTCCCTTGATTTTTTAAAGTTAATTTTGAATTTCTCTCATTGAAATGCAAGAGTTGGAATATTTCAGTAGTGTTTTGTTGTGGTTTACTTTGTCACACTTACATTCTCATGATTTTTCAAAGTTCATTTTGGATTTCTTTCATTGAAATGCAAGAGTTGGAATATTTCAGTAGTGTTTTGTCGTGGTTTACCTTTTCATACTTACATTCTCTCGATTTTTCAAAGTTCATTTTCGATTTCTTTCATTGAAATGCAAGAGTTTGAATATTTCAGTAGTTTTTTGTTGTGGTTTACCTTGTCACACTTACATTTTCTTGATTTTTCAAAGTTCATTTTGGATTTCATTCGTTGAAATGCAGGAGTTGGAATATTTCAGTAGTGTTTTGTCAAGGTTTACCTTGTCACAGTTACATTCTCTTAATTTTTCAAAGTTTATTTTGAATTTCTTTTGTTGAAAAGCAAGAGTTGGAATATTTCAATAGTGTTTTGTCGTGGTTTGCATTGTCAAAGTTACATTCTCTTGATTTTTCAAAGTTCATTTTGAATTTCTTTCGTTGAAATGCAAGAGTTGGAATATTTCAGTAGTGTTTTGTTGTGGTTTACCTTGTCACAGTTACATTCTCTTGATTTTTCAAAGTTCATTTTGAATTTCTTTCATTGAAATGCAAGAGTTGGAATATTTCAGTAGTGTTTTGTTGTGGTTTACCGTGTCAAAGTTACATTCTCTTGATTTTTCAAAGTTCATTTTGAATTTCTTTCCTTAAAATGCAGGAATTGGAATATTTCAGTAGTGTTTTATTGTGGTTTACCTTGTCACAGTTACATTCTCTTGATTTTTCAAAGTTTATTTTGGATTTCATTCATTGACATGTAAGAGTTGAAATATTTCAGTAGTGTTTTCTCGTGGTTTACCTTGCCACACTTCCATTCTCTTGATTTTTCAAAGATCATTTTGGATTTCTTTCGTTGAAATGCAAGAGTTGGAATATTTCAGTAGTGTTTTGTCGTGGTTTACTTTGTCACAGTTACATTCTCTTGATTTTTCAGTTCATTTCTTTCGTTGAAATAAGTTTTGTTGTGCTTTACCTTGACACAGTTACATTTTCTTGATTTTTGTTAGGTTAGGTTAGGCTAGATCAAGTTAGGTTAGGTTAAGATAGGTTAGGTTAGCCTACGTACGCGCGCGTATGAATGTAACTGTGACATGGTAAACCACGACAAAACACTACTGATATAATCCAACTCTTGCATTACAATGTAAGAAATTCAAATCAAGTTTGAAAAATCAAGAGAATGTAACTGTGACAAAGTAAACCACGAAAGAATACTACTGAAATATTCCAACTCTTACATTTCAATGAATGAAATTCGAAATGAACTTTGAAAAATCAAGAGAATGTATCTGTGACAAGGTAAACCATGACAAAACACTACTGAAATATTCCAACTCTTACATTTCAACGAAAGAAATTCAAAATGAACTTTGAAAAATTAAGAGAATGTAACTGTGACAAGGTAAAGCACAACAAAACACTACTGAAATAATCCAACTCTTGCATTAAAATTTAAGAAATTCAAATGAACTTTTAAATATCAGGAGAATGTAACTGTGATAAAGTAAACCAAGACAAAATACTACTGAAATATTCCAACTTTTGCATTTTAACGAAAGAAATTAAAAATGAAATTTCAAAAATCAATATAATGTATCTGTGACAGGGTAAACTATGACAAAACACTACTGAAATATTCAAAATCTTGCATTTCAACGAAAGAAATTCAAAATGAACTTTTAAAAATTAAGAGAATGTATCTGTGACATTATAAACCACGATAAAACACTTCTGAAATATTCCAACTCATGCATTTCTATGAAAGAAATCCAAAATGAACTTTGAAAAATCAAGAGAATGTAATTGTGACAAGGTAAACCATGACAAAACACTACTGAAATATTCCAAGTCTTGCATTTCAACGAAAGAAATTCAAAATGAACTTTGAAAAATTAAGAGAATGTAACTGTGACATGGTAAAGCACAACAAAACACTAGTGAAATAATCCAACTCTTGCATTTCAATGAAAGAAATTCAAATGAACTTTGAAAAATCAAGAGAATGTAATTGTGACAAGTGAAAAATCAAGAGAATGTAATTGTGACAAGGTAAACCACGGCAAAACACTACTGAAATATTCCAACTCTTCCATTTCAACGAAAGAAATTAAAAATGAACTTTGAAAAATTAAGAGAATATAACTGTCACAAGGTAAACCGCAACAAAACACTACTGAAATAATCTAACTCTTGTATTTCAATAAAAGAAATTCAAATAAACTTTGAAAAATTAAAAGTATATAATTGTGACAATGTAAACCATGACAAAGCACTACTGAAATATTCCAACTTATGCATTTCGATGAAAGAAATTCGTAATGAACTTTAAAAAGTCAATGGAATGTATCTGTGACAATGTAAACCATGAAAAAACACTACTGAAATATTCCAACTCCTGCATCTCAACAAAAGAAATTCAAAATGAACTTTGAAAAATTAAGAGAATGTAACTGTGACATGGTAAACCATGACGAAACACTATTGAAATATTCCAACTCTTGCATTACAATGAAAGAAATTAAAAATGAACTTTGAAAAAATTAAGAGAATGTAGCTGTGACAAGGTAAAGCACACCAAAACACTACTGAAATAATCCAACTCTTGCACTTCAATGAAAGAAATCCACAATGACCTTTGAAAAATCAAGAAAATGTAACTGTGATAAGGTAAAACACTACAAAACACTACTGAAATATTCCAACTCTTGCATTTCAATTAAAAAAATCTACAATGAATTTTTAAAAGTCAACAGAATGCAACTCTGACAATTTATACCATGAAAAAATACTACTTAAACATTCCAACTCTTTCATTTCAAGGAAATAAATTAAAAATGAACTTTGAAAAATTAATAGAATGTAACTGTGACAAGTTAAACCACGACAAAACACTACTGAAATATTCCAACTCTTCCATTTCAATGAAAGAAATTCAAAAAGAACTTTGAAAATTAAGAGAATGTGACCATGACAAGGTAAACCATGACAAAACACTATTGAAATATTCCAACTCAGGCATTTCAACGAATGAAATTCAAAATAAACTTTGAAAAATTTAGAGAATGTAACTGTGACAAGGAAAACCACAGCAAAACACTATTGAAATATTCCAACTCTTGCATTTCAATGAATGAAAACCAAAATGAACTTCGAAAAATCAAGAGAACGTCAGTGTGACAAGGTAAACCATAACAAAACACTACTGAAATATTCCAACTCTTGCATTTCAACGAAAGAAAACCAAAAAGATCTTTGAAAAATCAAGTGAAGGTAACTTTGACTAGTTAATCCATAACAAAAAACTAATGAAATAGTCCAACTCTTGCATTTCAACGAATGAAACCCAAAATGATCTTTTGAAAGATAAAGAGAATGTAACTTTGACAAGGTAAACTGCAACAAAACATTACTGAAATATTCCATCTCTTGCATTTCAACATAAGAAATTCAAAATGAACTTTGAAAAATTAAGAGAATGTAACTGTGACAAGGTAAACAATGACAGAACACTACTGAAATATTCCAACTCTTGCATTTCAACGTAAGAAATTCAAAATGAACTTTGAAAAATCAAGAGAATGTATCTGTGACAAGGTAAACCATGACAAAACACTACTGAAATAATCCAACTCTTGCATTTCAACGAAAGAAATTCAAAATGAACTTTGAAAAATCAAGAGAATGTAACTGTGACAAGGTAAACCATGACAAAACACTACTGAAATAATCCAACTCTTGCATTTCAATGAAAGAAATTCAAAATGAACTTTCAAAAATTAATAGAATGTAACTGTGACAAGGTAAACCGTGACAAAACACTACTGAAATATTCCAACTCTTGCATTTCAACGAAAGAAATCCAAAATGAATTTTGAAAAATTAAGAGAATGTAACTGTGACTAGGTAAACCACAATAAAACACTATTGAAATATTCCAACTCTTGCATTTCAACAAAAGAAAACCAAAATGAACTTTGAAAAATCAAGAGAACGTCAGTGTGACAAGGTAAACCACAACAAAACACTACTGAAATATTCCAACTCTAGCATTTCAACGAAAGAAAACCAAAATGAACTTTGAAAAATCAAGAGAACGTAACTGTGACAAGGTAAACCACATCAAAACACTACTGAAATAGTCGAACTCTCGCTTTTCAACGAAAGAAACCCAAATCGTTCTTTGAAAAATAAAGAGAATGTAACTGTGACAAGGTAAACCGAAACAAAACACTACTGAAATATTCCACCTCTTGCATTTCAACATAAGAAATTCAAAATGAACTTTGAAAAATTAAGAGAATGTAACTATGACAAGGTAAACAATGAGAGAACACTACTGAAATATTCCAACTCTTGCATTTCAACGTAAGAAATTCAAAATGAACTTTGAAAAATCAAGAGAATGTAACTGTGACAAGGTAAACCACGACAAAACACTACTGAAATATTCCAACTCTTGCATTTCAATGAAAGAAATTCAAAATGAACTTTGAAAAATTAAGAGAATGTAACTGTGACAAGGTAAACCATGACAAAACACTACTGAAATAATCCAACTCTTGCATTTCAATGAAAGAAATTCAAAATGAACTTTGAAAAATTAATAGAATGTAACTGCGACAAGGTAAACCATGAAAAAACACTACTAAAATATTCCAACTCTTGCATTTCAATGAAAGAAATTCGAAATGAACTTTGAAAAATAAAGAGAGTGTAACTGTGACAAGGTAAACCACAACAAAACATTACTGAAATATTCCAACTCTTGCATTTCAATTAAAGAAATTCAAAATGAACTTTGAAAAATAAAGAAAATGTAAGTGTGACACGGCAAACCACAACAAAACACTACTGAAATATTCCAACTCTTGCATTTCAACGAAAGAAATTCAAAATGATCTTTGAAAAATTAAGAAAGTGTAACTGTGACAAGGTAAACCACAACAAAACACTACTGAAATATTCCAACTCTTGCATTTCAACGAAAGAAATTCAAAATGATCTTTGAAAAATTAAGAGAATGTAACTGTGACAATGTAAACCATGACAAAACACTACTGAAATATTCCAACTCTTGCAATTCAATGAAAGAAAAACAAAATGAACTTTGAAAAATAAATATAATATAACTGTGATAATGTAAACCTCAAAAAAACACTACTGAAATATTCCAACTCTTGCATTTCAAAGAAAGAAAACCAAAATCAACTTCGAAAAATCAAGAGAATGTAACTGTGACAAGGTAAACCGCAACAAAACACTACTGAAATATTCCAACTCTTGCATTTCACCGAAAGAAATTCAAAATGAACTTTGAAAAATCAGAAAATGTAACTGTGACACGGTAAACCACAACAAAACACTACTGAAATATTCCAACTCTTGCATTTCAACGAAAGAAATTCAAAATGAACTTTGAAAAATCAAGAGAATGTAAATGTTACAATGTTAACTACGAAAAAACCATACTTAAATATTCCAACGCTTGCATTAAAACTAAAGAAATTAAAAATTAAATTTGAAATATCAAGAGAATGTAACTGTGAAATGGTAAACCACAACCAAACACTATTGAAATAATCCAACTCTTGCATTTCAATGAAAAAAATTCAAAATGAATTTTGAAAAAATCGATAGAATGTAACTGTGAAATGGTAAACCATGACAAAACACTACTGAAATATTCCAACTCCTGCATTTCAACGAAAGAAATTCAAATGAACTTTGAAAAATCAAGAGAATGTAATTGTGACAAGGTAAACCATGACAAAGCACTACTGAAATATTCCAACTCTTGCATTTCAATGAAAGAAATTCGTAATGAACTTTGAAAAATCAATAGAATGTAACTGTGACAAGGTAAACCATGACAAAACACTACTGAAATATTCCAACTCCTGCATTTCAACGAAAGAAATCCAAAATGAACTTTGAAAAATCAAGAGAATGTAACTGTGACATGGTAAACCATGACAAAACACTATTGAAATATTCCAACTCTTGCATTACAATGAAAGAAATTAAAAATGAACTTTGAAAAAATTAAGAGAATGTAGCTGTGAAAAGGTAAAGCACACCAAAACACTACTGAAATAATCCAACTCTTGCACTTCAATGAAAGAAATCCACAATGAACTTTGAAAAATCAAGAGAATGTAACTGTGACAAGGTAAACCACGACAAAACGCTACTGAAATATTCCAACTCTTGCATTTCAATGAAAGAAATCTACAATGAACTTTTAAAAATAAATAGGATGTATCTCTGACAAGGTAAATCATGACAAAACACAACTGAAATATTCCAACTATTGCCTTTAAATTAAATAAATTAACAATGAAATTTTAAAAATTAATAGAATGTAACTATGACAAGGTAAACCATGACAAAATACTACTAAAATATTCCAACTCTTGCATTTCAATGAAAGAAATTCAAAAAGAACTTTGAAAAATTAAGAGAATGTAACTATGACAAGGTAAACCATGACAAAACACTATTGAAATATTCCAACTCTTGCATTTCAACGAAAGTCATCCAAAATGAACTTTGAAAAATTAAGAGAATGTAACTTTGACTAGGTAAACCACAACAAAACACTATTGAAATATTCCAACTCTTGCATTTCAACGAAAGAAAACCAAAATGAACTTTGAAAAATCAAGAAAACGTCAGTGTGACAAGGTAAACCACAACAAAACACTACTGAAATATTCCAACTCTTACATTTCAAAGAAAGAAATCCCAAAATAACTTTGAACAATAAAGAGAACGTAACATTGACTAGGTAAACCACGTCAAAAAACTAATGAAATATTCCAACTCTTGCATTTCAACGAAAGAAAACCAAAATGATCTTTTGAAAGATCAAGAGAATGTAACTGTGAAAAGGTAAACCGCAACAAAACATTACTGAAATATTCCACCTCTTGCATTTCAACGTAAGAAATTCAAAATGAACTTTGAAAAATTAAGAGAATGTAACTGTGACAAGGTAAACAATGACAGAACACTACTGAAATATTCCAACTCTTGCATTTCAACGAAAGAAATTCAAAATGAACTTTGAAAAATCAAGAGAATATAAGTGTGACAAGGTAAATCATGACAAAACACTACTGAAATAATCCAACTCTTGCATTTCAATTAAAGAAATTCAAAATGAACTTTGAAAAATCAAGAGAATGTAGCTGTGACAAGGTAAACCATGACAAAACACTACTGAAATAATCCAACTCTTGCATTTCAATGAAAGAAATTCAAAATGAACTTTGAAAAATTAATAGAATGTAACTGTGACAAGGTAAACCATGACAAAACACTATTGAAATATTCCAACTCTTGCATTTCAACGAAAGAAATCCAAAATGAACTTTGAAAAATTAAGAGAATGTAACTGTGACTAGGTAAACCACAATAAAACACTATTGAAATATTCCAACTCTTGCATTTCAACAAAAGAAAACCAAAATGAACTTTGAAAAATCAAGAGAACGTCAGTGTGACAAGGTAAACCACAACAAAACACTACTGAAATATTCCAACTCTTGCATTTCAACAAAAGAAAACCAAAATGAACTTTGAAAAATCAAGAGAACGTAACTGTGACAAGGTAAACCACATCAAAACACTACTGAAATTTTCCAACTCTTGCATTTCAACTAAAGAAAACTAAAATGTTTTTTGAAAAATCAAGAGAATGTAACGATGACAAGGTAAAACACGACAAAACATTACTGAAATATTCCAACTCTTGCATTTCAACTTAAGAAATTCAAAATGAACTTTGAAAAATTAAGAGAATGTAACTGTGACAAGGTAAACAATGACAGAACACTACTGAAATATTCCAACTCTTGCATTTCAACGTAAGAAATTCAAAATGAACTTTGAAAAATCAAGAGAATGTATCTGTGACAAGGTAAACCACGACAAAACACTACTGAAATATTCCAACTCTTGCATTTCAATGAAATAAATCCATAATGAACTTTGAAAAATCAATAGAATGTATCTGTGACAAGGTAAACCATGACAAAACACTTCTGAAATATTCCAACTCTTGCATTTCAACGAAAGAAATTCAAAATGAACTTTGAAAAATTAATAGAATGTAACTGTGACAAGGTAAACCACGACAAAACACTACTGAAACATTCCAACTCTTGCATTTCAATGAAAGAAATTCAAAAAGAACTTTAAAAATCAAGAGAATGTAACTATGACAAGGTAAACTATGACAAAACACTATTGAAATATTCCAACTCTTGCATTTCATCGAAAGAAATCCAAAATGAACTTTGAAAAATTAAGAGAATGTAAGTGTGACAAGGTAAACCACAACAAAACACTACTGAAATATTCCAACTCTTACATTTCAACGAAAGAAATCCAAAAAGAACTTTGAAAAATCAAGAGAACGTAACAGTGACTAGGTAAACCATGTCAAGACACTACTGAAATATTCCAACTCTTGCATTTCAACGAAAGAAAACCAAAATGATCTTTTGAAAGATCAAGAGAATGTAACTGTGAAAAGGTAAACCGCAACAAAACATTACTGAAATATTCCAACTCTTGCATTTCAATGAAAAAAATCTACAATGAACTTTGAAAAATCAATAGAATGTATCTCTGACAAGGTAAACCATGACAAAACACTAATGAAATATTCCAACTCTTGATTTTCAAGGAAAGAAATTCAAAATGAAATTTGAAAAACCAATAGAATTTTAATGTGACTAGTAAAACCATGACAAAACACTACTGAAATATTCAACCTCTTGCATTTCAATGAAAGAAATTCGAAATGAACTTTGAAAAATCAATTAACTATAACTATGACAGGGTAAAAAATGACAAACCACTACTGAAATATTCCAACTCTTGCATTTCAACGAAAGAAATCCAAAATGAACTTTTAAAAATTAAGAGAACGTCAGTGTGACAAGGTAAACCACAACAAAACACTACTGAAATATTCCAACTCTTGCATTTCAACGAAAGAAAACCAAAATGATCTTTGAAAAATCAAGAGAATGTAACTGTGAAAAGGTAAACCGCAACAAAACATTACTGAAATATTCCACCTCTTGCATTTCAACGTAAGAAATTCAAAATGAACTTTGAAAAATTAAGAGAATGTAACTGTGACAAGGTAAACAATGACAGAACACTACTGAAATATTCCAACTCTTGCATTTCAACGTAAGAAATTCAAAATAAATTTTGAAAAATCAAGAGAATTTAACTGTAAGATGGTAAACCATAAAAAAACACTTCTGAACCAATCCAACTCTTACACTTCAATGAAAGAACCTCAAAATGAACTTGTAAAAATCATGAGAATGTAACTGTGACATGGTAAACCATGACGAAATACAAATGAAATAATCCAACTATTGCATTTAAATGTAATAAATACAAAATTAACTTTGAAAAATTAATAGAATGTAACTGTGACAAGGTAAACCATGACAAAACACTATTCAAATATTCCAACTCTTGCATTTCAACGAAACAAATCCAAAATGAACTTTGAAAAATTAAGAGAATGTAACTGTGACTAGGTAAACCACAATAAAACACTATTGAAATATTCCAACTCTTGCATTTCAACAAAAGAAAACCAAAATGAACTTTGAAAAATCAAGAGAACGTCAGTGTGACAAGGTAAACCACAACAAAACACTACTGAAATATTCCAACCCTTGCATTTCAATAAAAGGAATCCAAAATGATCTTTGAACAATTAAGAGAACGTAACTGTGACAAGGTAAACCGCATCAAGACACTAAAGAAATTTTCCAACTCTTGCAGTTCAAAGAAAGAAAATCAAAATGTTTTTTGAAAAATCAAGAGAATGTAACGATGACAAGGTAAACCGCAACAAAACATTACTGAAATATTCCACCTCTTGCATTTCAACTTAAGAAATTCAAAATGAACTTTGAAAAATAAAGAGAATGTAACTGTGACAAGGTAAACAATGACATAACACTACTGAAATATTCCAACTCTTGCATTTCAACGTAAGAAATTCAAAATGAACTTTGAAAAATCAAGATAATGTATCTGTGACAAGGTAAACCATGACAAAACACTACTGAAATATTCCAACTCTTGCATTTCAATGAAAGAAATTCAAAATGAACTTTGAAAAATCAAGAGAATGTAACTGTGACAAGGTAAACCATGACAAAACACTACTGAAATAATCTAATTCTTGCATTTCAACGAAAGAAATTCAAGATGAACTTTGAAAAATTAATAGAATGTAACTGCGACAAGGTAAACCATGACAAAACACTACTAAAATATTCCAACTCTTGCATTTCAACGAAAGAAATTCGAAATGAACTTTGAAAAATCAAGAGAGTGTAAGTGTGACAAGGTAAACCACAACAAAACACTACTGAAATATTCCAACTCTTGCATTTCAATTAAAGAAATTCGAAATGAACTTTGAAAAATCAAGAAAGTGTAACTGTGACAAGGTAAACCACAACAAAACACTACTGAAATATTCCAACTCTTGCATTTCAACGAAAGAAATTCAAAATGATCTTTGAAAAATTAAGAAAGTGTAACTGTGACAAGGTAAACCACAACAAAACACTACTGAAATATTCCAACTCTTGCATTTCAACGAAAGAAATTCAAAATGATCTTTGAAAAATTAAGAGAATGTAACTGTGACAAGGTAAACCATGACAAAACACTACTGAAATATTCCAACTCTTGCAATTCAATGAAAGAAAACCAAAATTAACTTTGAAAAATCAATAGAATATAACAGTGACAAGGTAAACCACAACAAAACACTACTGAAATATTCCAACTCTTGCATTTCAATGAAAGAAAACCAAAATGTACTTTGAAAAATCAATAGAATGTAACTGTGATAAGGTAAACCGCAACAAAACACTACTGATATCTTCCAACTCTTGCATTCCACCGAGAGAAATTCAAAATGAACTTTGAAAAATCAGAAAATGTAATTGTGACACGGTAAACCACAAAAAAACACTACGGAAATATTCAAACTCATGCATTTCAACGAAAGAAATTCAAAATGAACTTTGAAAAATCAAGAGAATGTAACTGTGACAAGGTAAACTACGACAAAACACTACTGAAATAGTCCAACTCTTGCATTTCAACGAAATAAATTCAAAATGAACTTTGAAAAATCAAGAGAATGTAACTGTGAAATGGTAAACCACAACAAAACACTACTGAAATAATCCAACTCTTGCATTTCAATGAAAGAAATTCAAAATGAATTTTGAAAAAATCGATAGAATGTAACTGTGAAATGGTAAACCACGACAAACCAGTACTGAAATAATCCAACTCTTGCATTTCAATGAAAGAAATTCAAAATGAACTTTGAAAAATCGATAGAATGTAAGTGTGACAAGGTAAGCCACAGCAAACCACTACTGAAATATTCCAACCCATGTATTTCAATGAAAGAAATTCAAAATGAACTTTGAAAAATCAAGAGAATGTAACTGTGACAAAGTGAACCACGACATAACACTACTGAAATATTCCAACTCTTGCATTTCAACGAAAGAAATTCAAAATGAACTTTGAAAAATCAAAAGAATGTAACTGTGACAAGGTAAACCAAGACAAAACACTTCTGAAATATTTCAACCCTTGCATTTAAATGAAAAAAAACGCAAATGAACTGTGAAAAATCAAGAGAATGTAACTTTGAAATGGTAAACCACGACAAACCACTATTGAAATGTTCCAACTGTCCTAGTCAATTAAGTCATTCAATGTCTAAATATGGACTCCCATCATGACCTTCTGATAGGGTTCTATAGATTACGTAATCAATTTCTCCGATATCCAGCTGTCCTAGACGATTACGTCATTCTATGTCCATATATAGACTCCCGTCATGACCTTCTGATAGGGTTCTACTGATTATGTAATCAATTTCTCCGAAATCCATTTGTCCTAGTCGATTACGTCATTCTATGTCCATATATGGACCCCCGTCACGACCTCCTGATAGGGTTCTACCGATTATGTAATCAATTTCTCAGAAAATCCATTTGTCCTAGTTGATTACGTCATTCTTATGTCATGTGTCATGTGTTGTGTCATGTGTCACGTGTCACGTCTCATGTGTTGTGTCATGTGTCACGTGTTGTGTCATGTGTCATGTGTTACTCATAACCATCCAAGAAACATCCATCAAAGTGAGAACATCCAAGAAACATCCATCAAAGTGAGAACATGCAAGAAACATCCATCAAAGTGAGAACATCCAAGAAACATCCATCAAAGTGAGAACATCCAGGAAACATCCATCAAAGTGAGAACATCCAAGAAACATCCATCAAAGTGAGAACATCCAAGAAACATCCATCAAAGTGAGAAAATCCAAGAAACATCCATCAGTGAGAACATCCAAGAAACATCCATCAAAGTGAGAACATCCAAGAAACATCCATCAAAGTGAGAACATCCAATAAACATCCATCAAAGTGAGAACATCCAAGAAACATCCATCAAAGTGAGAACATCCAAGAAACATCCATCAAAGTGAGAACATCCAGGAAACATCCATCAAAGTGAGAACATCCAAGAAACATCCATCAAAGTGAGAACCTCCAAGAAACATCCATCAAAGTGAGAAAATCCAAGAAAAATCCATCAAAGTGAGAACATCCAATAAACCTCGATCAAAGTGAGAGCATCCAATAAACATCAATCAAAGTGAGAAAATACAGGAAACATCCATAAAAGTGAGAACATCCAAGAAACACCCATCAAAGTGAGAACATCCAAGAAACATCCATCAAAGTGAGAACATCCAAGAAACAACCATCAAAGTAAGAACATCCAGGAAACATCAATCAAACTGATAACATCCAAGAAACATCCATCAAAGTGAGAACATCCAAGAAACATCCATCAAAGTGAGAAAAATCCTGTTTTTTCATTCTCACTGACAAAAACCATAAAACACACATAAATTCATGTTCTCGTCGTTGTTTTTTCATTTTCACTGACAAAAACCATAAAACACACATAAATTGCTGTTGACATCCATTTATGTGAGAAAATTCCTGTTTTTTCATTCTCACTGAGAAAAACCATAAACCACGTGGTTCGCGTCGGACCTCCTGACCCCTTTCTACTCACCACTCCCCTCAACATTCTCTGAAAGGCTCACCTGAATACCTTTCGTCTTCATGGAAAGTAAAGTTCAAACATGCATACTTTTCTCAATAACATATTCTACGTTTAACAAATGAACGAATTGACTAACTTGCAGCCCTTGTCCTGAGGACTGTGTGGAGGTTGACATTCCCAATAATGGACCTTTCAACAATGCTGAACAAAATAGCTCTCTTAAAATTTCGATCAGATATTTTTGGGGGAATGATCGGCTTGGGGGGGGGGGACACGTCCCTCCATTCACTTTTGACTTTTAAAAGGGGCACTAAAGCTTCCGACTTCCAATCAAATGAGCTCCATCCGATCCAAATTTATACAACTACCCGTTCTATAAAAACCTTATATGACCCGGGCATAATTTACAACTCTTGCCCGTGGACCCTTGGAGATTGTGTCCACCCTAAAGGCATTGTTATATGATTCTTGAACTATTGGTAATAAAATGGCCATCTCACAATTTCAATAGAATGTGTTTTGAGAAAAGAGGATGTCGGAAAGGGGGGGGAGCTAGTTACTCCCCATCATGTTTGAATTTTTAAAAGGAAACTAGAACTATACATTTCAAATCAAATTACCCTCTTCTAAAGTTCACATGACCACTCGCTCCATAAAAACCTTATATACCCCTGGGGGATAACTTACAAACCTTACCCTCAGGCTCTGGGGGATTCTATCCACCCCAAAGGACTTATTATAGGATCTTTGCACTATTTTTGAACAAATGGCTAGCTCAAAACTTTTATTGGATGCATTTGTGGAAAATAAAATGTAGAAGGGGAGGGCTGCCCCCAATAATTTTGACTCTTAAAAAGGGAACTAAAACATATGATTTCCAATCAAATGAGCCACCTCTGGAGTTGATACGACCAGCCTTTCCATAAAACCTTATATGCCCTCGGGAAGTAACTTATAACCCTTGCACTGAGAGCTCTGGGGGGGGGGGGTCATCCTCAAAGACATAACACCTATCTTAAAATTTGGATGAGAAACGTCTTTGAAATTGATGGACGTCAGGGGGCTTGTTGCCCTCCAATCGCTTTTGACTATTAAAAAAGGTCCTTTCAATTTCCAATCGAATGATCCTTTTTTTAAGTTTCTAAGACAACAAATGGCCATCTCAAAATTTCTATAAGATGCATTTGGGAAAATATAAGGTGTCGGGGGTGGGGGGGGGGTTATCCGCCCTCCGATCACTTTGAATCTTAAAAAGAATTCTAGAACTTCTGATTACCAATCCAGTGAGCCCCTCCGAAGTTTATACGATCATCAAAGATATCCTCAAAGAGTCATCCTCAAAGATATAATTTCCGGACCTTTTAACTAAGTTGGACAAAATGGCTATGCCAAAATTTTGATTGAATGTGGTTGGGGAAATGGTGGGCGTGTGAGGTGGGTTAGTTCCCCTCCAATCTCTTTAGACTACTAAAAAGAGCACTAGCCCCTTCAATTTCCAGTCGAATGAGTCTTTTTAGAAGCACTTTACTGAAAAAATATAAATGTTTTTACTTTTATAACTTTAATAAGTCAAATAATACTAACATTTTGATTACTAAATATCAGTATATGTATATTAAACTGACAATGCACATTCATTTGTATTTTTTCAGTAAAGTGCAAATTTTGTTCTGGTCTTGGGAAGGCATAGGGGTTTTGCGCCCAACTTATGTTAATTTATGCCCGCTTTGAGTTTGACTCGGTTAATTATTGTAATTTCTGTTCGTTTTGGGTTTCATTTATTTATCTATGCTGATTTGTGGTAGTTTCACGCTTGGTAGATTATCTGATTTTGGTTCGGTTAATTTTTTGTTCAATGGAACTCATTAATGTTCGTTTAAAAACTGGTTTTGTGCAAAAAAATTTTAAATTAATTTCTGGTAATTTTTTACTAGCATAATCTTTTCAGGGAAAAAGAAAATAATACTTTAAATCTTTTCGCTTTTTAAGACTTTATAGTTTGGCCTGCTATTTGTATGCTGGAGAAAAATTTTCAGCCATTTTAACAACATACACCCTTTTAAAAATCTGGACACAAATAGTACTGTTTAATTTAGTTTCACACCACCTCTAGTTGACCTGAAATGGAAAACTTGATACCATTCGCAAAAAAATCTGTTTAGCCTACTTTCTTTGATAGCTTGGATACACCTACGCTATTTTGATTTGGTTAAATTTTAAGAGACGAAATCGGAGAGTTGGCGTGGGAGGGTGGGGGTCGGAAGGGGGATTAGTTGACCTCAAATCACTTTCGACTATTAAAAAGGGCATCAGCCCTTTCTATTTTCAATCGAATGAGCCATTTTCCAAGTTCCCACGACAATTCCTTCGATACGAAGTGCCCTAGTCTAAACAACAACAGCAACAAAATATAATACATTATACCCACTTCGATCTTTACTATAAAAATGTCAAGCCTTCCAATCAGTTTCGACTACTAAAAAGGGCTCAAGGCCTTTCAATTTCCAATCGAATGAGCCCTTTTGGAAACGACAACGCTTTCTATAAACACCTTATATGTCCCCAGGGCATAAATTACAACCCTTCCCTAAGGTCTTTTAGGATGGTTGTCATCCTCTAAGACCGAATTTTCAGAACTTTTAATTACGTTAAACAAAATGGATATCTCAAAATTTTGATTGGATGTGTTTCGGGAAATGGTGGGCGTGAGAGGGGTGTTAGTCGCCTTCCAATCACTTTCGACTATTAAAAAGGGCACAAGCCACTCCAATTTCCAATTGAATGAGCGATTTTCGAAGTTTCTACGACAACTTCTTCGATACGAAGTGCCCTGCTCTAAAGGAAAACATTAATAAATAAAACATTGTGCCAACATTGTTCTTATATGCCCCCAGGGAATACCTTCAAACCCTTGCCCTGATGGTTATGGGGGAGTGTCCTCCTCTTTAGTTAGTCCCCGTTTCTTGTCTCGTTCTCGAGTGTCCCCGTTCTTTACTTAGGCAGCGCGATCCTGCTGCCTATGATTTATGCAGCAACTTTCTATATAAACCTTATATGCCCCCAAGGCATAACTTACAACCCTTGCAGTGAGGGCTCTGAGGGGGTTATCATCCTAAAAGACCTAATGTCCGGAACGTTCAACTATGGATAACTCAAAATTTTGATTGGATTTGTTTTGGAAAATAGTGGACGTGAGCGGGGCGTTAGTCGCTATCCAATCACTTTCAACTATTAAAAAAGGCACTAGCCCTTTCAATTTCCAATTGAATGAGCCCTCTCTAAGTTTATACGACAACGCTTTCAATAAAAACTTTACATGCCCAAGGGCATAACTTACAGCCCTTGCCCTGAGGGCTGTGGGGGAGAGGGGTTATCATCCTTAAAGACCTAATTTCCAAAACTTTCAACTATGTAGACTAAAATAGCTATCTAAAATTTGGATTGGATATTCTTTGGGGAAAAGGGGGCGTGAGAAGGGGGTTAGTTGCCCTCAAATCACTTTTGACAATTAAAAAAGGGTACTAGCCTTTTGAATTTCCAATATAATGAACCCTATTTCAAGTTTCTACGAAAAAGATTTCAATAAAAACCCTTTATGCCCCCAGGGAATGACTTTTAATCCTTGCCCTGAGGGTTGGGGAGGAGCTTCCTCCTCAAAAATATATTTTCTATCCTGAAATCAACTACGCTGAACAAATTGGCTATCTAAAATTTTTTTATTGGATGTTTGGGGGAATGAAGGGCGTGGGAGGGGGGCTAGTTTCCCTCCAATCAATTTCGACTATTAAAAAGGGCACTAGCCTTTTGAATTTCCAATCGAATGGGCTTTTTTTGAAGTTTCAACGACAACGCCTTCTTTAAAAACCTTATATGCCCCCAGGGCATAACTTAAAACCCTTACCCTGAGGGCTGTGGGGGAGTGTCCTCCTCAACAACATATTTTCTATCTGGAAATCAACTACGGGGAACAAAATGGGTATCTCAAAGTTTTGATTGGATGTGTTTGGGGAAATGATGGGCGTGGGGGGGGGGGGGCTAGTTGCCCTCCAATCACTTTCGACTATTAAAAAAGGCACAAGGCCTTTGAATTTCCAATCGAATGAGCCTTTTTTGAAGTTTCTACGACAACGCCTACTATAAAAACCTTATATGCCCCCAGGACATAACTTAGAACCCTTGCCCTGAGGGTTGTGGGGGAATGTCTTCCTCAAAAAAAAATATTTATTATCTGGAAATCAACTACGCTGAACAAAATGGCTATCTCAAAATTTTGATTGGATGTGTTTGGGGGATTGATGGGCGTGAGGGGGGGGGGCTAATTACCCTCCAATCACTTTCGACTATTAAAAAGGGCACTAGAACTCTCAATTTCCAATGAAATTAACATTTTTTAAAGTTTCTACGACGACCCCTTCCATATGAAGTGCCCTGTTCTAAAGGAAAAAAAAATGAGTAAATAGTACATTGTGCCAGAATCGTTATACCCTCAGGGTATAACTTAAAACCCTTGCCCCGAGAGTTGTGGGGGAGTATCCTCCTCAAAAACATATTTTCTATCTGGAAATCAACTACGCTGACCAAATGGCTATCTAAAAATTTTGTTTGGATGTGTTTGGGGAAACGATGGGCGTGGGGGGGGGGTAGTTGCCCTCCAATCACTTTCGACTATTAAAAAGGGCAATAGCCCTTTGAATTTCCAATCTAATGAGCCTTTTTTGAAGTTTCTACGATAACGACTTCAATAAAAACCTTCTAGGCTCCCAGGCCATAACTTCTAACCCGTGCCCCAAGGGTTGTGGGGGAGTGACTTTCTCAAAAATACTTTGTCGACCAGGGAATCAACTAAGTTGAGCAAAATTGAAATCTAACAGTTTTTCTGTGCTGTATTTAGGGGAATGATGGGCGTGTGGATGGGGGCTAGTTGCCCACCTGTTTTAAAGTTTTTACGACAACACCTTCTATAAAAACCGTATATGTCCCCAGGGCATAACTTAAAAACCTTGCTCTGAGGGTTGTGGGGGAGTGTCCTCCTTAAAAACATATTTTCTATCTGGAAATCAACTACGTTGAACAAAATGGCTATCTCAAAATTTTGATTGAATGTGTTTGGGGGAATGATGGGCGTGAGGATGGGGGCTAGTTGCCCACCTGTTTTAAAGTTTTTACGACAACGCCTTCTATAAAAACCTTTTATGCCCACAGGGCATAACTTACAAACCTTAACCTGAGGGCTGTGGGGGAGTGTCCTCCTCAAAAACATATTTTCTATCAGGAAATCAACTACGCTGAACAAAATGCCTATCTCAAAATTTTGATTGGATGTGTTTGGGGGAAGGATGGGCATTGGGGGGCCTAGTTGCCCTCCAATCACTTTTGACGATTAAAAAGGGCACAAGAACTCTCAAATTCCAATTGAATGATCTCATTCTGAAATTTCTACGACGACTCCTTCCATATGAAGTGGCCATCTCTAAAGGAAAAATAATAAATAGTGAATTGTTCCAACACCGTTCTTATAGGACCCCGAGACATAACTTAAAACTATTGCCCCGAGGGTTGAGGGGAAGATTCCTCTTCAATAATATATTGTCTATATAGAAATAAACTACGCTGAAGAGAATGGCTATCTCAAAGTGTTATTGGATGTGTTTGGGGAAATGATGGACGTGGGTGGGGGCTAGTTGCCCTCCAATCACTTTCGACTATTAAAAAGGGCACTAGCCACTCCAGTTTCCAATCGAATGAGCCCTTTTCGAAGTTTCTACGACAACTCCTTCGATACGAAGTGCCCGGGTGAAGAAAAAAAAACACATTGTGCCCACATCGTTCTTTACTTAGGCAGCGCTAACGCGCTGCCTATGAAACCTTATATGAACCCAGGGTATATCTTACAACCCTTGTCCTGAGGGCATAATTTCCGGATCTTTCAACTACGTTGAACAAAATGACCATCTCAAATTTCGATTGAATGTGTTTGGGGAAATGGTGGGCATGGAACGGGTGTTTGTTGCCCTCCAATCCCTTTTGAATATTAAAAAGGGCACTATCCCATTAAATTTCCAATCGAATGGGCCCTTTTCGAAGTTTCTACGACAACTCTTTCCATGCGAAGTGCCGTGGTCTAGACAAAAAAATAATAATAATAAATAAATAATACATTGTGCGCACATCGCTCTTTACTTAGGCAGCGCTATTGCACTGCCTATGATACCTTATTTGCCCCCAGGGCATAACTTATAACCCTTGCCCTGAGGGCTGTGGGGTATTTGTCATCCTTAGAGACATAATTTCCGGGCCTTTCAATTACGTTGAACAAAATGGCTATCTCAAAATTTTGATTGGATGTGCTTGGGGAAATGGTGGCCATGGGAGGAGGGGTTAGGTGCTCTCCAATCACTTTCGACTAATAAAAAGGGCATTAGCCCTTTCAATTTCTAATCGAATGAGCTCTTTTCGAAGTTTCTATGACAGCAAATGGCCATCTCTAAATTTCTATCAGATGCGTTTCGGGAAAATACGAGGTAACGGGGGGAGGGGGTTATCCACCCACCGATTACTCTGAATCTTAAACAGGACACTAGAAAGCCTTATTACCTATCCAATGAGCCCCCTCCGAAGTTTATATGATCACCCTTTCTGTATATACCTTATATACCCCAAGGGCATAACTTACAACCCTTGACCTGAAGGATCTGGGGGGAAGGGGGTTATCCTCAAAGACATAATTCCTGGACCTTTTAAATACGCTCAACAAAATGGATATCTCAAAATTTTGATTGGATGTGTTTGGGGAAATGGTGGGCGTGGGAGGGGGGTTAGTTGGCCTCCAATCACTTTGGACTATGAAAAAGGGTACTAGCCCTTTGAATTTCCAATCGAATGAGCCTTTTTCGAAGTTTCTACGACAACAAATAGCCATCTCAAAATTTCTATCAGATGCATTTCGGGAACCCTTGCCCTGAGGGCTCTTGGGGGGGGTGGGGGGCCAAACTCAAAGACGTAATTCTAGGACCTTTCATTTACGTCGAACAAAGTGGCTATCTTAAAACTTTGATTAGATGTGTTTGGGAAAATGGTGGGCGTTGGAAAGGAGTTAGTTGCCCTCCAATAACTTTCGACTATTAAAAATAGCCCTTTCAATTTCCAATCGAATGAGCCTTTTTCGAAGTTTCTACGACAACAAACGGCCATCTAAAAATTTCTATCAGATACATTTCAGGAAAATACGAAGTGTCGGGGGGGGGGGGAGTATCCATCCTCTGATCACTCTGAATCTTAAAAAAGGCACTAGGACTTCTGATTACCAATCCCCTCCGAAGTTTATAAAATAAGACAACGTGTTACAACACTAACGAATTACAACACTCGTCACAATAATAAAGAAGAAATAAAACTACTCTCTTCTTTTTGCAAGAAAAATGATCAAGAGATCTTCCCAATAGACAAATAAACTGTGGCAACGTACTCTACAAGGCATCATGAAGCAGCAATCCATCATTCCCAAATAAATTTTCCCTTGCCCCCAAAAGACCTCGACAACGACTCAGACAATACTCCAAATTCTCCTCCTCTTCTTGGCAAAGAGGGCAAGCAGACCTGCCGTCCGGAACACTTTTCCTCCTTTCAAAAATCTTCGATCTCGAACGAATCGGAAGGCAGTTGATCGTAGCTGCATCCAATTGGTAAGGTATCAAGCCGGTAAATTTAACTTAAATTAGAATTCCTGTCCATATGCTATCTTAACCTCTTTATAGTATCTTAAAGTTTCCGAATTCTTAATCTCCTCACCTCATTTCTGTATCGCCTGGTCCTCCAGCACCCGCTCGATTTCCTTGTTCAACTGTATTTGTTGACTAGTTGGTACAAGGACATCATTCCAAGCGAAAGAAAAACCTGATTTGTCCAGTACCTACTTGACTTTAAAAGGCCAAGATCTTTTCCTTCGTAACTAAAGTAACTCATCATATGCAGTCTTCAGTAGCCTATCACTGGGTAGATGTACAACCCTTGGCCAAAATTTTATCATTTGAACCGTTTTATCATTTAGAAACTGAGTATGGGTCGTTCTATGCAGCCCGTACAATCTCTTGAAATAACCTAACTGAACGCATTCTAACTGGGCAGCGTTCTCATGTCCCCAAATCTCTGCCCCCTAATGGAGAATCGGCATTATCTTAGAAAAAAATCCTCTTAGAATGCAAAGACAAATTACTTATTCCATTAATTTTATTCCGGAAAAGTGAAAATGTTGCAGCTCTTCCCCTATTAAACACTTCTTTAATGTGGGAGCTCCATCCACCATTACTTTGGAAAATAAAACCGAGATACTTTATTTTTTTCATCTACTTATATTTGTTATTTTCCAGACAGAAATATGTTCTCAATGTTTTCTCTGTTATTGCTAAAAATAGTCACTTTAGTTTTCATATCGTTAAGCTGTAACTTGTTCATTTGCAAATACTCGGCAATTCAATCACGCAACACATGTAGCTCCCTTGCCGACTTCCCTACCAATGCAGTGTCATTCGCGAATAGTAACACCGAAAAATTTGTTTTTCCAAGACAAACCTTTGGAGCCCACTTTTTTTCACAAAACTCAACCATATCATTCAAAAACATACCGAAAAGTATTGGGGACATGTCGCTGCCTTACTCCGCTCCCTTCTTAACGTCAAATAGCCTAGAAAGTACCAAACCTGCGACCCTGACCATAGCCTTCGTCCCAGAATACATACTAACAAGTAAACGAATAAAGCTGAAAGGTAGACCCAACATCTCTTAAACGCATTTAAAGGAGAGCTCTATCCACCTTGTCGAATGTCTTTCTTGAGTCTAAAACGCAACATAGAGCTTATTTCTACCTGATCCATACTTCTCTATCAATGCACTTAACACAAATGCTCTATCCGACGCACTATACCCTTTCCTGAAATCCCCCATATGACATCCGTATCTCCAGACTGGGGGGGGGCTTAATAGTTTTTATAGCAAAACTGATGACAAAATCATATAAGAAGAAATAATTTTAATTGTTTAGTGTCCAAATTTAAAAAGTAATTCATAAATTATGTCTACATATATTATTCCTTTCTTAGTAAAAATTCAAAAGTAAAATTTTCCGCTCATTGTCCTTGTTTTTTTTTTATTATTTACTTACTGATAGTTGATATTTTAATTTATCATTTTATGAGTTGTGCAGATATCAGATTCATTTTTATTAGAACATATATATGGCTCATAAATTGGAATTTACACAGAAAACTGTCTCGGTGACACAGTCTCTGCTTACAAAAACAGATTTAGTTAGAAGCTAGATACGTGGGAAGCAACCAGTAGCGTCAGTTTAAAAAAACTTAGGGGGGATGATTTCGATTTTTTTTAATGAAGATCCAAAGAAGGTATCTCAAAATCTACAAGGAGGGGCAATTGCCCCACCTACTCCTTCTACCAACTGGAGTAAAAACAAAGTGACACATTTGATTCAGAAGCCCAATAAAAAAAATACACTTAATAAGAAGAAAATATTCCATAAAGTCGCTATCCCGAGTACAGATCGTACCTGGTATCCGACATTTCCAGAATTCTGAAAATATTACAGCCCAAAACCGTTTGTTAAGCCGTTCTTAAAGGCAGGACCAGTAGGAAAATATAGATCATTCTTACATCTTTAAAGCAGGGTCGTATCCAGGTTTTTTTTCGGGGGGGGGGGGTAAAAAACTTTTACAAACGCACCAAAACTTGTTTATATTCAATTCTGTTACGTTTTTACGAGTGAAACATTTCGGGAGGGTCAAACCCTAAATCCCCCCTGGATATGGCCATAATTTAAAGAATTCTTTTGTGAAGACGCAACAAAATATTACTCAGAATAGAGGGGGGCGAACATTAACAAAATAAAACACCAAAAACTATATTTCTCAAAATTTACATCTTTTTGAAGACACACAAAGATAATAATTCGAAACCTAGGCTAGACGATGGGAAGCATATTCGTTTCTTTTAATTAAAACACCAAAAGGGCATTTCTCAAAATCTAGATATTTCCTCTACAATGTTAATGGGAAAAATGGGACAGGACAATGTGGTTGAGAATGCATTGCCCTGTCGACCCTACTAGCAGCATCATTTTTAACTTCAAAATTTACAAAATTCAATTTTTTTTTAAATTTATGTAAATTTCTTCGTTGAAGAAAAAACCATGGACGATTTTTGTATTCAAAGTCTTGTAGCGCACTTTCATGCTTGTTTTAAAGTTCAAAACGATGTTACAGAGAGAATCAGCAGAGTAATGCATACTCAAAAAAACTTCCATGTTTTGATCCCCCCCCCTCCCCTCCATCACTCCTCCAAATAAAAATGATACGACGTAGTTTTATTTAGCACTAAATTTCAGTTTCTGAGTGTCCAAGTCCAAACCGAAAATTCATATCTACATAAATTATTCCTTTCTTAATAAGACTTTTAGAATAAATTCCAGCTCATTGGTGCTGTTTATCTCTATTTAAACTCAGTTAGTTGATATTTTAATTTCTCATTTTATGGGTTTTGTGGATATCAAATTCAGTTTGATTGTAGCATACATATGGTTGGTAAATCGCTATTTACATGCAAAACTGTCTCGGTGACCATACATGATGGTTCACAGTATCTGGGTAAAAAATAATAATGATAACCATTAAAATCCAGATACATGCACAACAACACATCTGACTAACAAGCCAAATGAAAAACGAAAAAAAAGATACCGTAAAGTGGCTGTCACGCCAAAAACTCGTATCTGAGAATTTCAAACTTCTGAGGGATTTGTCGCCAAAAACGACTCAAAGGCAGAACAATGAACAGACCCTCCTGACAAGGTCCTCCGGACCTTACCTTTGAGAACAGCTTAGCAAATAGTTTATATCAACTATCTCAGACAACCCCTGGGATGTACATTTGTTCAAGGTATTAATAAGATTTTTGCACTTCAGTACTTATCGCCCGTTGTAAATGGGTCCAATTGATTAGTAATGCAATTTAATGCCTATTTTTACCGTCGCAATAGTTACCAACAATTTCTGTTAGATTGCAGAAACAGGATTGTTAATTAAAAAATTGGTAGCTGGGAAAAATGTTTTAATAGAGCACAAAAATTTGAAGTGCCGAGGACAATGGAAAAGAAACCATAATGATGAATTGGTCAAGTGGAAACTTATTCAACCTTTAATATATCTTAAAAAAAAAAGAAAAATCAGGAGTTAAATTTTACATGAAAAAATACCTTCATATGAAGTTTTGGGTAGTCGGCCTAGTAGGTGTCAAACTAAAAAATAAAGAAACATGGCTGAAAAGCCAACTAAAACAAAGCTAAAAACACTTGCTGCGCCATAACCAGGATTTTTGTTAGGGGTGGGTGATTTTCTTCTTTTTTTTGGGGGGGGGAGGGGGTGGGGGTTACAACGAAAACTAAAAAACGGATCAAAAGTTTGTTTATATACATTTTGTTGATTTAGCTTTCCTTTGAAGGTGTCGTTGTCTTTGGGAATAAACACATTGTTAATATTTGAATTTTTACAGACAAAAAGCGTCATCAAACTTAATTAATCAGTTTTGCGAATTTATTTTCACGACTCAACATGGCACCACTGACGGAAGTATGCTACTGCCCAAAAAGCTTTATAATTTTGAAACAACCAAACGAAAAATGTTGGTTTTCAGGTATCAATAAAGTTGGGATTGTTTCAGGATGAGGGGGGAAAACGTTCTCATTTTGATATCCTTGCTTATTTCAGGTTTATGTTCCCTGGCCGAGTTTTTCGTGGGTTATTGTCCTTTTCGGCCGACCTTCTCGGGCTAAACAGAAAGTAGGTCGTCCGTGGTTGGGGTGGGAGGGTGACGTAAAGAAAGATTTAATGGAAATGGGAACTTCCTGGGAGGGCGTAAAGAGGGAGGCTTTGAATAGATTGGGATGGAGGAGGAGCGTGCGCAGCTGGGTTCGCCTCAGGTGGTTTGGTGCTGAAGTGAGTTGTTGTTAGTAGTAGTAGTAATAGTAGTATTTTTTGCAGTCAAGCGATTTTAATGTTTCAGCGCAAGACGACAGTTTTGCTATCAATAGTCGATATTTTCCTTTGTCTATCTAACGAAGATATGTAAAAAATATATAAAAAAAATAGTCACCCGAAGAAAGTTGGGCGACAGGCTTGCTACGGTACTTCAAAAACGTCTAAAGACCCAGCAAGTGAAACGGCGCTCCGACGCCCTAGGCATCAGTATTGGCTCTGGAAGATCTTTATCCTTTTTTATCCTATCTACCGTATCAAATTTGTATAAAATTTTTTAACCTTGTTCTGTAGGTTTTTATCTAGATATAAAATAGGCTACATTGAAAAGGTTTCAGAACACACGAAAATTGAAATTTTTCATATTTTTTTAAGGCAATTTCAGATCAAATAAAAATTCAATTGTCATAACTTGTTGAATGTTTGGATCTGAAACGAATAAATCCTATAATATAAGGGACTTGTCCTTTCGATGCAAGTTACAGCTGTAGGTGTATAAAAAAATCGCATGTTTCAGAGGGAACCTCATGAAAGGGCCACCTTATTATAGATAGGCTAGACCGAAAAAATGTGAAAAGAAAGTCACCCGAAAAATGTTGGGCGAGAAGCTTCTTTCGACGCCTGTCCCTGTAACACAAAAAGAAAAAAGAAAAAAAGCAACTGAAACGTCACTTCGACGCTCTACGTGCCAGCAATGGCTCTGGAGGATCTTTATCCTATTTTATCCTTAAATATGGGATCATAACGTATATTTTATCCTATAGCCTATATGGGATCATTTTTATAAGGTTTTTGAAGTTTGTTTTGTATTTTGTGAGAGTGAAAAATACATTTTACTACTTATATTTTTTTTGAAGCTATATAGTCTATAGATAAATCAAAATACAGAGTAATAATATAAACATATGCCTATATAATGAACATATTTACAAGTAACTATAAATAAATATAAAATCATTATAAATAAATAATGTTTATAAGAAAATTCATAAATACAGTTTTTTTGTAATGTTTTTTAAAAAAGATTCAAATAAGACCTATTTTTCCGTAATTTTAGTAAGTTTAGATCATTCTCTAAGAGTATTGTGGTTTTGGCAAGGTGAATTGTTGGACCTGAAACTCGTAAATCCCATGATATGACCTAGGGGCCGTGTCCTTTCCGTGCAAGTTACAGCGGTAGTCTTGATACATTTCCGAAAAATTCTTTTTTCGGAAATACGCTGTTCACCTGAATCATCAAAATCATACGTTTCACAGGGAACCTCAAGCCTGGGCCACATTTTAGTCACCAAAGCCGTATCCAGGACCTTTTTCGTGGGGGATTCTTTTTAATTCGCTTTCAAATTTAATTTTCCGCTTGTGACGTTAAAATCAAGAAAAACCTCAAGTCTTTCCTAAAACTTGGCTTTCTATCGACCGACGCGACTATGATGTAGCTCAAGCCATGGATGTGATTTGATCATTTCGATTGAGGGGCAAAAGGGAGTCAACACCCAGGGGCTCAGGGGGTATGGGATACCTTTGGGGGAAAGGAGGTTTTCGGGGGTGGCTACTTAAGAAAATCTGTGAAAAATACAAGCCTAAACGTATTTTTATGTGTCTGAGAACCTATTTCGCGAAATCATTTTATAATGGATAGAAAACAACAAACAGTAAAACGTAGCGCTGGCCTTCTCTTCAAGCCGTAACAAAGAAAGCTACATTTGGCAAAGACCCTACTCATTTAATTTCGTAAATATTACACAATACTTATTAAAGAATACACACAAACACATAGAAAAACAAAACATAAAATTAAGTTGGCGGTCCTGCGTATCTAATTGTCTACCCTATCAAACTCAAAACAAAACTATCAGTGCCGCAATTTTTGCCATATCGACGTTAATATTAATAAAAAATTAATTTAAAATGTTCCTCTTAAACTAGTTCAATATTTTTTTTTTGGGGGGGGGGAAATTTGGACCTGGCAACACATAAACCAGTTTCTCACCAATTACCATTGTTAGGTTTACTTAATGAACTATAATATTTCCAAATTATTGGGACAAGGGGCAACTTCCCTCCCAAAGTGACGCCTATGGCTCAAGCTGTAGAATCCAACTAAAGCTTCGTTTTCATGTCACCCGCATCCACCACGGAGTTGGACACGGGCTGTGCTGATTGTCGTTTTGAGTGTCGTGTTCAACACGGAAAAGAACATGGGTCTTTTCAGAACCAATGTTTAACCCTGCCTTTCTGGTGTGTTAAAATTTTGATGAACCCGTGGTCGACACACTTGGAACTCGCAAGATGAAAACGCTTTAAAGTTTGGCTGGGAACCGAGAACCTGAAAACGATTTTTATAAAAACCGCTCAAAATACCCTTCAAACCCAGTGTCTGAAAACAACTTAATAAGCATATTACCAGTGAAAAATATTTGAAACTTGTCTTTTACCCTTCTTTCCCCCTGCTGGCATCAGCGAATATTTCGTGTCAAAACAAGATATGCTAATGGATTGTTTTTGTAAAGACTAGACAAAAAGGTGGTACTAGATCATAAAAGTGGACCACCGGAAGATGGCTGTCATTTTCACCCTTCTAAATAAACCTTTGACTTTTCACCCTAACCTGCTCGGGCATATGTTAACATTTTGAATTTTATATGCCAAAGCTTATCTCAGCTGTATAGGTTCAGCATTGTTTCATGGAGTCTAAGATATTGCCATTTTGATAGGAGCTGTTCAGAAGTCAAATCGATCAACGTCAAATTTTTCAGGTTCTACGTATATTTTGCAGCCGTTTTAATACGAAAATATCGACATCTAGTTAAATCGGCCGAGGAAATATCAATGCGTGCTATTCAGATACGACATGTTCGCCTGTTCTTTTTTGTGACGGGGGGGAGGGGAGGAATAGACACTTTATTTGATCCGGAATGTAGTTTATTTGGGGACGCCCAGGCCTCAAGCCCCTGCGCACGTCTTAGATGTCAAATTGAGTAACAGTATATTTTTTCTAGATTTTTATAATAGCTTGCTATATTTCCACATTATATCATTTCGATACTATCACAAGTTATTCAAAAGTCAAAGGGATCAACTTCAAACTTTTAGATTTCATAATAATGACTAAGCCGTATCCGGGGAGGGGGGAGGATTTACGAAGTTTGCCCCCCCCCCCCAAAAAAAAAATTGTCCGACTCCAAAGAAAAGGAACAAAAACGTACATAAACAAATTGTTAATGCATTTTGTGAAGTTCTTTTGTAGACCTCCTACAAAAGAACATTATTCAGCGGGTATTTATTCAGCGGGACCTCCACCCCGCTGAATAAATACCCCTCCTCCCCTGAAGAAAATCCGGATACGCCTTTGAATATTGATATTGCAATACTTCAACATTGTAGCATTGTAACACTGATATAAGTCGTTCAGTAGTCAAAGGGACCAGCTTCAAATGTTCTAAATTTTATTATACCCTAAATAATAGGACTGAAATCTTGATAAAATATGCACTGATATACAACTGATTAACTTAGGTTCTTCTGTTTTATCATATATATTCCAAAATGATAATCCAAAATTTTGGCAATGTTAAATCCTTATTTTTTACGACAAGTTACATTAGGTTGGTTTTATTTTATTAAATTTATTCTAATTTTGATGTTCCAATACCTCTACATTGCAATACTGATGCAAGCAATTCAGAAGTCAAACGGGGATCAACTTCAAGTTTTTTTTGAGCAGACAAAATACAAAATTTTGTGCATACAAACTACATAATACAAAATTCCTATGTTGAAATAATACAATTCTAATATGAGCAGTTTCGGCGTCAAATCGACTGAATTCAGATATTTTAATGTTACAATTTTGCAATATTCATACTGCAATATACTGATGCGAATGCTGATACACAATGCTGATACGAACCGTTCTGAAGTCGCGATCAGCTCTAAATTTTGAGGGTTTTGCTTCAGATAAAACGATATTAAATTATTGTAATTTTACATTGCACTATTGTAATATTGCATTGTAATATCGATTACCTGAAGATTCACATTTGGTACTGGTTAAGAGAGCGGTAAGTACGCGATAACTGAAATTTCGTTAATGCTAATGCAATAAAACAAAATAAGATGAAAATATAATAGTTTATGAACAAATTTGGGCTATATATTTGCACATTAGGGGGGAGCGGTGGGGGTAAAGCATAGCATAAATTACATACGGAACCCAACCTAACCTAACCCAACCTAGGTACCGTTTATTCCCCCTAAACCCCAAAAAATAAAGTTTAAATATACTAGAGACGCCTTTGCTCAATCCCTATGTATTGGAGACTACCCGGTTATTATTCTATCTGATCTTCAATACAATTGTCGCGTGCTTACCGCTTTCTTAACCAGTACCACCATTTTTTTAACAATGCATCAAAAACTTGTTTATATACATTTTCGTCACTTTTTCTTCAGTTCACATAAAATTTCGGGGAGGGGCTTCAAACCCGGTAACGTCCCCCAGGTACGGCCTTGACTGCAATACGGCAACATGATACTGTAACATTTATATTGAAATATTGTAAAAATGTAACATAGTGGCACCAATACAAAACTTTAAGAGGCGTTCAAAAGTTAATTAATTAACTTCATATCTTTTCCTTTATTCCGTTAAGTTTTGACAAGATTGTAGAAATGCAATATTGATACATCCCGTTCAGTAATAAAAGTGATCAACTTCACATTTTTATCTTTTATTTTAAAAATGCAGTATCTCAGTAACCAAATTTAACAATTTGGATCAGAAGCTAGACCTATTTTCGCTTCAAAGCACTGGAGTGACTATACGACAAGAAGGATAGATAGATAAATAATAAGTGATACTCCAAAATAACAAAAAACATGTCCACATAACTCATTTTGGGCTAAATGTGCTAAAACAAAGTACTTTACATCTTATTTGGGGCTAAAACAAAATAGTTTACAGTGAACCAGTCACAGAACAAATATTAAACAGTAGCAACAATTCCTATCCTCTCCATTAACGATAGTTGGTACACATCAGTTCCACACCTTTTTTCATGACTCTGCCTTCTTTAATATTTATGCTAAGGTAGTAGCTGAAGCTATTGCTGTGACGCAAAGGGAAACTCCCCTTTCCACCCGCTTAGAGTGTCTCATTTCTGAATCAAATTTTGCAGCTGTTTAATATTTATACAGTGGCACCAGTTGACTAGCTTTACGATAAAAAACGACGATATATCATCTTTTCCACTTTCTTCATTCTTTTTTGTACGGCATTAACCGATTTTAGCGGGTGAGCGGTTCACTTCTGCCTCTCGGTCCAATGTGGTTTTTTGTAACCTATTTTCTTTTAGAAGAGTTCTACCGGCACAAATGCTTCGTCAGCAAAGAGAATTATGTTTCCCTAATAGGCTAGGGGAGGGGGTTTGGACCTCTCTAAATTTTCCAAAAATACAAGCAAAACCTTGGAAAGGCTTGTTTTTTTGTTTTTTATTGGCAAGAACAGGCATAAATCTTACTCGCCATGACCAGCATGGGGAACAAATAAGTTGCAAGGGTGGGAATCTTCAGGTTCATGCCCCTTTCAAATTTTAAAATGTTCACGAGTGTCTCATTAATTTACACGTAAATTAGATTATGGAGTTTATAAGCCCCCTCCCTGATTTCAGGACCCTAAAGACTAGTCAAGTAATACAAACATATGACAGATGCCAAATTGTACAGTGCTCGGGGGAAATCGAACAATCATCTTAAAAAACTTAGAAATCACCAAAAGGAAGCATACAGTTCCAGCTATCTATTTAGTTTTAATCCAGTTAGGAATAAGTGCGACTCTACCCTTCATGGGGGTTAGAGGTGGGTGACAACGCTACACCTACTTGCGGCAATTACTTTTCATTTTCCAGTTTGACGTCATTATTCTTTGTAGTTTCTGCTCCTTCTATGTTTAAATTCTGGAGTCCGGTGCGTTCTTTTTTTTATGTTTTTTTTTCTTCTTATTTTTTTTTACAGTAGACGTAGCCATCGCAGAAGCAGCCGTGTAACTGTCGCAGGAACGGTAGAAGTTGTTGTGGTGGGAATAGTAACAAGAATAGTCGTGGGTGGAGAAGTCATGATAAGAGTAGCCTTAGTGGGGAAGCAGTCATGGTACGTGTAGTAGTGGGATAGGAGTAGTAGTCTTGGTAGGAGCAATCGTGGACATAGCAGTCTTTATGTAAACATTAGTATGACTGGTATGAGTTTAGCAGTAACATTTGTTACAGAGGTACTCCTGGTAGGAGCAGCGCCTGTGCAGTCAGCAGTCGATGAATTTTTGTTTCTACGGTCCAGGATATTTAGCATAATGGATACATCTCTCAAAAATGAAACACTAATATCATCCCCGCTTTTAGGAAAAGTTGCCCACAAAACTGTAAAAAGCCCAATAGCATTTCCTTAGCTCCATCTGTCGTCAAAGTCTTTGTCATCATCCTCTTGAACCGTTCCCGAAATGTACGGCAGAGCAAAAAAAAAACAAAAAAAAAAAAAAGAGGGAAATATAGGCACTGGCGACACTCCATGCGGATACAGTACCACTATTTGACAAGATCTGGTTGTAGCACCGTACTGCAACAAGATTTTTAGGTTGCAACAAACACTGAAGCACCAATCCACGAGTCGGCAAGAAACGATCTATATTTTCACCTATGTCATAGCTGCTTTTGTCTCGGCCAGAAGGAACACCATATGGGCTACTATACGTGGCGATGGAGTACCTGGTATATTCGGATTCTTGACTCCTATCCAGAATATGCTCACTCCTGCAAGCTCAATGCACAAATGTTTGTGTCAAGGTGTGAGTAGAATGACTTTTGACACCTTTCTCTGCCTTCGAGATAATGGAGGATGTTTGTTAAAGATCAGTCATAACAGGGTATAACCTACCCTGTTTAATTTTGCCGTTGATTGGATTCTAAGGACCGTAGACAAGTGTGAAGTGTTGGGATTGGTCTCTATTTTTCTGTTAAGGAACTAGACTATGCTAAAAATGCTGATATCCTTACAATCTCTCCCCCTCCCCTCAAAAAGATTAATCAATGCTAAATGATGGAGCTGTCAGAGCCCAAAACATAAGTCTAAAAATACATCTTCCAACAACTACGATGATGAAAACACAACGATGGGATAGAACTTCCATAACATTAAATAGCAGCCCATTGGAGGAGTGTTCAAAAGTTTAAGAACGTCGGATCCGTCATGGCGCCTGATCACAAAGTTGCTGAAGAGATCGATAGACGACTACTTCGGCCTTTGCAGTCTTCCTTCAGCTTCTAAAATATCCCTGAAGACCGCGACTTTCTGAACTCATTAAGGGAACTAAAAATGAACCTCCAATCCGGTTAGAAGAAAGCTTGATCCGTTCTTTCAGAATTGCCTTGCTAGATGTACATTTCAATCACATACAGGGCCATCCAGGATTCTTTCAGGAGGGGGTAATTTTTGTTTGATGAGTGAGGGGTAAGGTTTTTCAGCTGCATTTTACGGCCAATTTACAAGCAAGAGAACTATTTTGAGGGTGACCAAACCCTATACTACCTCACCTCACCCCCCTGGACACGTCCCTGATCGCACAGGACGGGATTTATCGATTTCCACGGAGATGGGGCTTAATTTGATGTATAGGAAAGGCTCATTTAAGGAAGTTGGAGGAAATCCCTAGAAACAACCAAAAAGAGGCAAATTCTATAGAACTAAAACAAATTTATGAGACTATTGAAATTCAGTTTCCCTGGCCTTGTGAGGGCCAAAGACTTTGAGGGCGCAAAACGAACTTCTAACACGCAGAATTAATCACTCACTCACTCTAAGCATTTCATTAATTGTTCATAAATTAGCTTTATTTACAAACCACGTTTGCAGTAACTGTACTTTTGACCAAAACGAATTATAGTTCTTAAATAAACGTTATTCCTAAATAACAAGAAGCAAAAAAGTTACTACACGGCAATTATCCCGACATAACTTACCATGAAACATACTTTGGGTGCCCAAGCCTAAAACAGGGTTTCTTGGCCGTTAAAAAAGAAAAAAAGCATACGCAAGCAAGCACGAATAACAAGCTTATAGCGCTTACAGCTCTAAATTACTAGGTTAAAAGGAATATTTAGAACTGCGTATATACACAAGGGGTCTTTAGATCCAATCCCTTACCGAAAAGTGTAGATTTTTACAGTTTTCCTCGTACTCTCTTAAATTTCTACATTGTAATTCACATAATTTTTTGCCTCGGGGGGGGGAGTCTTATGGGGGGGAGCCCCTTTAAACGAGATACGGGCGCCCTTCCCTTGAAATAAATTCCTATATATTATTCGACGATTCAACAGATATATAAAAATATACATTATTTGGTAATTTTCGCTCTTTCTGAAAAGTTCTTTAAACCAGTCCTAGGATACACACACCCCACCCTATGTGAACATGTGTTCTGATCAGATTGTTCGCGGTAGGCTTAAAATACAAAAATAAGAATTCTTTATCATAATTTATAACCTTACCAGTTCCAGTCTCAACCCGTGCTGGTATATGGCAACACCGTAAATATCAGACCAAAAAAACAAATAAAGCTGGGGAGGCAGACATATAAGAAGAGAGGGGCCTTCGTCCCCAACTCTAAAAGAAAACAATTTTAGAATTTTACATAATCTGCGATAATTTCTTATATTTTTTTTTCATAATACTCCCTTTCTGCAACTTAAATTATTTTCCCCTCCTCCTTCCAAAATACCGGTTCGTATAAGCCTGACTAGAGACCAAGCGTACATCCAGAATTTTTGTTCGATGGGGGAGGTACAATATAAAACTTAAAAAAAACACATTAAAAATTGGTTCATATTCATTTTTGTCACGTTTTTACGAGTCGGACAAAAATTTGGGGGAAGGGGGTTTCAAACCCCGTTACCCCCCCCCCCCCCCCCCTATCCACGAACACGACCTTACTACAGACTAATTCGGGGAACAAACTTACAATATGATCATCTATTCCAGTTTTCCGTTTTCGTCTTGAATACTTCAAACTGTGCTCAACACCTTTTTCTTTGTGACTGTTTGAATTTACGGTGACTTCTTTCACTGGGATTCCGTGACCGGTATCAGCATATAACACTATGGCCATAGCACTAAGTAGCACACTAATCAACATAGTGTGTAATAGACTAAAGGAACTATCTTTGGTTTTATTCTAAAAAAAAAGGAATAGACACAATTAGATCTGGTCAGCAGTCAATTGTCGTAGGTTTCAATTTCAGAATTCTGATTTCCTCATTTGAAGGCAATGTTCAGAATCCGAAAAATAAAATTTATAAATTAATTATATAATCAAATTATATAACTAATTAATAACACTTACAAAAAAATAATAATTAATTATACATAATAAAAAATAGAGATACGAAAAAGAATTATACAGAAAAATAGGAAAGAGAGTTATAAAACAAACACATATGATTTACTGAGGTCTTTGAAAGTCCACCGTGTAAAGGGTCTATTAAAATTGCAACTTCAGAATTCTGATTTCCTCATTGGAAGGTGATTACCAAAATACCGGCATGTTAACATCTATTCCTAGGCCAAGGGTAAAACAAAAAAAAAAGAAAAAAAGGAGAAACAATAAAAAGAATTATACAAAGAAATAAGAAAAAGGAATACAAAACAAATTAATAAGATTTGATGAGGTCTTTAAAGTCCATCAGGTAAAACGACCTAAGCTTGCAGATTCTGAGTCCCGATTGGCTCACTAGAAGGGGGTTATCAAAATCCGACATATGAACACTTATACACAGGCCTACTAAGCAAATAACAGGAGAAATAAGAGAAAGAATTACACAAAGAAATAAGAAACTGAATGATAAAAGATATGCACAATATTTGGTGAGACTTGCAGTTTCAGAATTCTGAATTCAGAAATATGCGTAGGCCTCAAACAAAAATTAAATAAGAAAATAATTATACAAACAAATAAGAAAAAAAATAAAATGAATAAATAAAATTAGGGGATGCCTCTTAGTAGCGCATTACGTCAGGGCCGATTAAGCTTGCAATTTCAGAGCTTGGATTACCTCATTAAAAAAAAAAAACTAAGAAAAATTATAGTTTGCGTGGAGAAAATTAAAGATAAGAACGAGAAATCTCTCCCAGCTCTCTTTTTTTGTACAACAAAAGCTTTTTTTAAGTGAAGGTATATCCATACATGATTGTCAAGCATAAAAAAAAACAGCCAATAGCCAAAACGATAACTAGCAAATATCCGAGAACCAAGGGCCAGGGGCAAACAAGATGGTGACCAATAAGAATAAATATCAAGCAAATTAGTACAACACCCTATAAAAATAATTAAGCAAATAATAAAAATAATTAAATCAAACAGGTCTTGGGAAAAAAATCAACTCCACCTAACATCGCTTAGCAAACTCCTACAACTGTATTTTTTTCTTTATTATTCTTTTTTAGTGATTCCGACTTAGCATACTCATTAGAACCACTCCTGCTTCTGGGGTCTTCTTTATAGGTAGCTTTACTTTTTTCTCAGCTGTGGTCTGGGTTCTAGATAAAAGGAAGGATAAGGATCCTCCAGAGTCAATGCTGGAACATAGGGCGTCGATACGACGTTTCAATTGCTGGGTCTTTTCTACAGGGGCAAGCAGCAGGCTTGCCACCTAGCCTTGCGGCAGCAGGGACCTTTCTCTGGGTCCCATATTACCAAGCAGAGCATAAACAAATAAACGTTTAAATTAGGATAAGTCCGTCTAAATTAATGGACTTGTCCCCATTTAAACGTTTATTGGTTCGTCATAGAAAAGCAGTGTGGTCTGGGAAAAGGATACCCAATTTAATGTTTTACGTCGAAAAAAAAGCAGAGCATCAATTCACTATGCTATCAGAAGGTCAGCTGGCATTGATGACATTGGAAAAAAATGAGATCAAACAACTTAAAAAGAATATATTGGCAACGTAAAAAAAAATATTACTTTACAATGAGGGGTACCTCAATATTACAATGTAGGATACTTGAATATTACAAGATAGGGTCTATGCTCTGAGCGTTAATTCAACTGATTATTCAAAATGAATGGAATAAGACTTGACAGATTTCCAGCGGCTACTTACCGAAACCCGATAAACACACGAACTATCTAAGCATAATAATCTAGGGAAGGCGCCAGAACATTGACACGTCAGGACCACTACCGTCAGGACCTCGACAAAATCCGTCATAACATCGACAAAAAATAAGTCAGAACATCAACATGTCAGGACATCGACAGTCACAATTGCTACCTGTCAGAACATCGACACGTCAGTTCATCGACAGTCACAATCAATACCCGTCAGAACGTCGACAGTCATAACATCTACACGTCATAACATCAAATTTTTTTCCATAATGAAAATCTGTCACAACCACAAACCGTCAGAAAGTCGACAGTCATAACATCGACACGTCATAACATCTTAAAAAATTTTCATAACGAAAATCCGTTAGAACCACTAACCGTCAGAACATCGACAGTCATAACATCGACAAGTCATAACATCTAAAATTTTAAAACTTTAGTTTTTTGGGGTTTACGGGGGAAAAGGTACCTAGGTTAGGTTAGGTTATGTATTTGATATATACTATGCTTTATCCCCACCCCCTGATGTGTAAATATATAGCTGAAATTTGTTTTTAAACTATTACATGCTTATTACTATTATATAAACTTATACATTTTTTTTTTCATAACAAAAATCCGTCAGAACCACTACCAGTCAGAACGTCGACTGTCACAATATCGACACATAATAGCAACTAATTATTTTTTTTAGATGTTATAATTTGTCGATGTTGTGGCCATCAACGTTCTGACGGGTAGTAATTTTTACTGCCGATGAACAGACGTGTCGATGTTATAACTGTTGACGTTCCGACGGGTCGTTATTGTGATTGTTCGTAAACTGAGGTGTTGATGTTATGACTGTCGACGTTCTGACGGTTAGCGATTGTGACTGTTGATGAGCTGACGTGTCAATGTTATGACTGTCGACGTTCTGACGGTTAGCGATTGTGACTGTCGATGAGCTGACGTGTCAATGTTATGACTGTCGACGTTAGTAGAGTAGTACCTACCATTTTGCTTAGACGTATAGGAATCTCCATGTTATTCTAGACCTTTATGTTCCTTTCTGTGTTATTCTGGACCTTGTATACGCCTTTTCAAAGAGATTCCTTTCTGTGCTATTCTGGACCTTGTATACGCCGTTTCAAAGAGATTCCTTTCTGTGTTATTCTGGACCTTGTATACGCCCTTTCAAAGAGAGTGAGTATCCTCTCACATGGCCTAATACTTCTATAGAAGCTCTACACCTTTTCAAAGAGATTCAGAGCTCCCTCAGATGGCATTCCATTTCTACGACTTTATGTTCCATCCTGTTTTATTTGCGGCCTACAGGTCATCACACTCTTTGCCAAGAGATTAAACCAGTATTGTCTATAACTTAATTTACGTTGGTTAAACTTCCGATGGTTAAGAAAGCGTAACAGGTAATTAAAGTATGAGAAATGGGATGCTATAATTAGAATGATTTTAAGTTGAAACATTGTGACGTGAAAATAACTCAGTTATTTGCTTGCGTGTATAGGAATTCCCATGTTATTTGCTTGCTTGTATTTTGTGTTAAAATAAGTAGTTTTTATATCTTTTTAAAAGAGTTTTAAGGGGTTTGAGAGACTCAGTTGCCTAATTCCGTGTGATGTTAAACTTCCGATGGTTAAGAAAGCGTAACAGGTAATTAAAGTATGAGAAATGGGATGCTATAATTAGAATGATTTTAAGTTGAAACATTGTGACGTAAAAATAACTCAATTATTTGCTTGCGTGTATAGGAATTCCCATGTTATTTGCTTGCTTGTATTTTGTGTTAAAATAAGTAGTTTTTATATCTTTTAAAAGAGCTTTAAGAGGTTTGAGAGACTCAGTTGCCTAATTCCGTGTGATTTTTCTTTACTTGATGGTCATTAAAAACGAAATTTTTGTGTTAAATAATTAGTTTTTTTATCTTTTAAAAGAGCTTTAAGGGGTTTGAGAGACTCAGTTGCCTAATTCCGTGTGATTTTACTTTACTTGATGGTCATTAAAAACGAAATTTTTGTGTAAAATAAGTATTTTTTGTATCTTTTAAAAGAGATTTACGGGGATTGAAAGACTCAGTTGCCGGATTCCATGTGATTTTTCTTTACTTGGTGGTCATTTGTTGTATCTTTTAAAAGAGCTTTACAGGGTTTGAGAGACTCAGTTGCCTTATTACGTGTGATTTTTCTTTACTTGCTGGTCATTAAAAACGATATTTTTGTGTTAAATAAGTAGTTTTTGTATCTTTTAAAAGAGCTTTAAGGGATTTGAGAGACTCAGTTGCCTGATTCCGTGTGGTTTTTCTTTACTTGGTGCTCATTAAAAACAAAGTTTTTGTGTTAAATAAGTAGTTTTTGTCTCTTCTAAAAGAGCTTTACGGTGTTTTAGAGACTCATTTGTAGATTTCCGAGTAGTTTTTCTTTACTTGGGGTAAAATAAAAAAGAAAATATATATTTATAGAAGAAGTTTTTGTATATTTATAATTAGCTTTAAGGGGATTGAGAGACTCAGGTGCCGGATTCCTTGTGGTTTTTCTTTACTTGGTGGTCATTAAAAACGAAATTTTTGTGTTAAATAAGTAGTTTTTGTATCTTTTAAAAGAGATTTAAGGGGATTTAGAGACTCAGTTGCCTAATTACGTGTGGTTTTTCTTTACTTGTTGGTCATTAAAAACTAAATTTTTGTGTTGAATAAGTAGTTTTTGTATCTTTTAAAAGAGCTTTACAGGGTTTGAGAGACTCAGTTGGCTAATTCCGTGTGGTTTTCCTTTACTTGGTGGTCATTAAAAACGAAATTTTTGTGTTAAAGAAGTAGTTTTTGTATCTTTTAAAAGAGCTTGACGGGTATTGAGAGACACAGTTGCCGGATTCCGTGTGGTTTTTCTTTACTTGATGGTCATTAAAAACGAAATTTTTGTGTTAAATAAGTAGTTTTTGTATCTTTTAAAAGAGCTTTACGGGGATTGAGAGACTCAGTTACCGGATTCCGTGTGGTTTTCCTTTACTTGGTGGTCATTAAAAACTAAATTTTTGTGTTAAATAAGTAGTTTTTTGTATCTTTTAAAAGAGCTATACGGGTATTGAGAGACTCAGTTGCCTAATTCCGTGTGGTTTTTCTTTACTTGATGGTCATTAAAAACGAAATTTTTGTCTTAAATAAGTAGTTTTTGTATCTTTTAAAAGAGCGTTAAGGGGATTGAGAGACTCAGTTTACTTATTCCGTGTGGTTTTTCTTTACGTGATGGTCATTAAAAACGAAATTTTTGTGTTAAATAAGTAGTTTTTGTATCTTTTAAAAGAGCTTTACGGGTATTGAGAGACTCAGTTGCCGGATTCCGTGTGGTTTTTTCTTTACTTGGTGTTCATTAAAAAAGAAATTTTTTGTGTTAAATAAGTAGTTTTTGTATCTTTTAAAAGAGCTTTAAGGGGTTTGAGAGACTCAGTTGCCTGATTCCGTATTTTGCAAAGTTCATTTTGAATTTCTTTCGTTGAAATGCAAGAGTTGTAATATTTCACTATTGTTTGGTTGTGGTTTATCTTGTCACAGTTACATTTTCTTGATTTTTCAAAGTTCATTTTGAATTTCATTCGCTGAAATGCAAGAGTTGGAATATTTCAGTAGTGTTTGGTTGTGGTTTATCTTGTTACAATTACATTTTATTGATTTTTCAAAGTTCATTTTGAATTTCTTTCGTTGAAATGCAAGAGTTTGAATATTTCAGTAGTTTTTGGTTGTGGTTTACCTTGTCACAGTTTCAGTTTATTCATTTTACAAAGTTCATTTTGAATTTCTTTAGATGAAATGCAAGAGTTGGAATAGTTCAGTAGTGTTTGGTTGTGGTTTACCTTGTCACAGTTACAGTTTCTTGATTTTTCAAAGTTCATTTTGAATTTCTTTAGTTGAAATGCAAGAGTTGTAATATTTCAGTAGTGTTTGGTTGTGGTTTACCTTGTCACAATTACATTTTCTTGATTTTTCAAAGTTCATTTTGAATTTCTTTCGTTGAAATTCAAGAGTTTGAATATTTCATTAGGGTTTTGTTTGTGGTTTACCTTGTCACAGTTACATTTTCTTGATTTTTCAAAGTTCATTTTGAATTTCTTTCGCTGAAATGTACGAGTTGGAATATTTCAGTAGTGTTTGGTTGTGGTTTACCTTGTCACAGTTTCATTTTCTTTATTTTTCAAAGTTCATTTTGAATTTCGTTCCTTGAAATGCAGAAGTTGGAAAATTTCAGTAGTGTTTTGTTGTGGTTTACCTTGTCACAGTTACATTTTCTTGATTTTTCAAAGTTCATTTTGAATTTCTTTCAATGAAATTCAATAGTTGGAATATGTCAGTATTTTTCTTACTTGGTGTACCTTGTAACAGTTATATTTTCTTGATTTTTCATAGTTGATTTTTAATTTCTTTAGTTGAAATGAAAGATTTTTAATATTTCAGTTGTGTTTTTTTTTGTTTGACCTTGTCACAGTTACATTTTATTTATTTTTCAAAGTTCATTTTGAATTTCTTTCGCTGAAATGCAAGAGTTGTATTACTTCAGTAGTTTTTGTTTGTTGTTTACCTTGTCACAGTTACATTTTCTTGATTTTTCAAAGTTCATTTTGAATTTCTTTCGTTGAAATGCAAGAGTTGGAATATTTCAGTAGTGTTTGGATGTGGTTTACCTTGTCACAGTTACATTTTCTTGATTTTTCAAAGTTCATTTTGAATTTCTTTCGTTGAAATGCAAGAGTTGGAATATTTCAGTAGTGTTTGGTTGTGGTTTACCTTGTCAAAGTTACATTTTCTTGATTTTTCAAAGTTCATTTTGAATTTCTTTCGCTGAAATGCAAGAGTTGGAATAGTTCAGTAGTGTTTGGTTGTGGTTTACCTTGTCACAGTTACATTTTATTGATTTTTCAAAGTTCATTTTGAATTTATTTCGTTGAAATGCAAGAGTTGGAATATTTCAGTAGTGTTTGGTTGTGGTTTACCTTGTCACAATTACATTTTCTTGATTTTTCAAAGTTCATTTTGAATTTCTTTCGCTGAAATACAAGAGTTGGAATATTTCAGTAGTGTTTGGTTGTGGTTTACCGTGTCACAGTTACATTTTCTTGATTTTTCAAAGTTCATTTTGAATTTCTTTCGCTGAAATGCAAGAGTTGGAATATTTCAGTAGTGTTTGGTTGTGGTTTACCTTGTCACAGTTGCATTTTCTTGATTTTTCAAAGTTCATTTTGAATTTCTTTCGTTGAAATGCAAGAGTTGGAATATTCCAGTAGTGTTTGGGTTGTGGTTTACCTTGTCACAGTTACATTTTCTTGATTTTTCAAAGTTCATTTTGAATTTCTTTCTCTGAAATGCAAGAGTTGGAATATTTCAGTAGTATTTGGTTGTGGTGTACCTTGTCACAGTTATATTTTCTTGATTTTTCAAAGTTAATTTTGAATTTCTTTTGTTGAAATACAATAGTTGGACTATTTCAGTAGTTTTTGTTTGTGTTTTAAGTTGAAACAGTTTAATTTTCTTTATTTTTCAAATTTCATTTTGAATTTCTTTCGATGAAATGCAATATTTGGAATATTTCAGTAGTGTTTGGTTGTGGTTTACCTTGTCAAAGTTACATTTTCTTGATTTTTCAAAGTTCATTTTGAATTTCTTTCGTTGAAATGCAAGAGTTGGAATATTTCAGTAGTGTTTGGTTGTGGTTTACCTTGTCACAGTTACATTTTCTTGATTTTTCAAAGTTCATTTTGAATTTCTTTCGTTGAAATGCAAGAGTTGGAATATTTCAGTAGTGTTTGGTTGTGGTTTACCTTGTCACAGTTACATTTTCTTGATTTTTCAAAGTTCATTTTGAATTTCTTTCGTTGAAATGCAAGAGTTGGAATATTTCAGTAGTGTTTGGTTGTGGTTTACCTTGTCACAGTTGCATTTTCTTTATTTTTCAAAGTTAATTTTGAATTTCTTTCGTTGAAATGAAAGAGTTGTAATATTTCAGTAGTGTTTGGTTGTGGTTTCCATTGTCACAGTTACAATTTCTTGATTTTTCACTGTTCATTTTTAAATTCTTTCATTGAAATGCAAGAGTTGGTATAGTTCAGTAGTGTTTGGTTGTGGTTTACCTTGTCACAGTTACATTTTCTTGATTTTTCACAGTTCATTTTGAATTTCTTTCGTTGAAATGCAAGAGTTGGAATATTTCAGTAGTGTTTGGTTGTGGTTTACCTTGTCACAGTTACATTTTCTTGATTTTTCAAAGTTCATTTTGAATTTCTTTCGTTGAAATGCAAGAGTTGGACTCTTTCAGTCGTGTTTGGTGATGGTTTACCTTGTCACAGTTAGATTTTCATGATTTTTCAAAGTTCATTTTGAATTTCTTTCGCTGAAATGCAAGAGTTGGAATATTTCAGTAGTGTTTGGTTGTGGTGTACCTTGTCACAGTTGCATTTTCTTGATTTTTCAAAGTTCATTTTGAATTTCGTTCGTTGAAATGCAAGAGATGGAATATTTCAGTTGTGTGTGGCTGTGGTTTACCTTGTCACAGTTACATTTTCTTGATTTTTCAAAGTTCATTTTGAATTTCTTTCTTTGAAATTCAATAGTTGGAATATTTCAGTAGTGTGTGGTTGTAGTTTACCTTGTCACAGTTATATTTTCTTGATTTTTAAAAGTTCATTTTGAATTTATTTAGTTGAAATTCAAGATTTTGAATATTTCAGTAGTGTTTGGTTGTGGTTTACCTTGTCACAGTTTCATTTTCTTGATTTTTTAAAAATTCATTTTGAATTTCTTTCGTTGAAATGCAAGAGTTGGAATATTTCAGTAGTGTTTGGTTGTGGTTTACCATGTCACAGTTATATTTTCTTGATTTTTCAAAGTTCATTTTGAATTTCTTTTGTTGAAATGCAAGAGTTGTAATTTTTGAGTAGTTTTTGGGTATGTTGTACCTTGTCATTGTTATATTCTCTTGATTTTTCAAAGTACATTTTTTATTTCTTTCCTTGAAATGCAAGAGTTGGACTATTTAAGTAGTTTCTGCCTGTTATTTACAGTGCGCAATTACATATTATTTATTTTTAAAAGTTCATTTTGAATTTCTTTCGTTGAAATTCAAGAGTTGGAATATTTCAGTAGTGTTTGCTTGTGGTTTACCCTGTCACAGTTACATTTTCTTGATTTTTCAAAGTTCATTTTAAAATCATTCAAGAAACGTGATTAAACACGTTTTTAAACTACATGCTATTTGCATGCCTTTCCTTGGGACCTTTCCAAACGAGCGGGGATTCCCCGCTGGTTCCTACACATTGCAAAAAGTGAGCAGTACGAAAACTCCACATTTTCAACCAGACTGGTTTTTTAGACAACACACCCACAGAGATGACACACACACATAGAAACGAGACACGCACAGACACGACACACAAACAGAGTCATAGTGAGAGAGATATCCAAAAGTTGGGTTGACCTAGGTTCACTTAGAGTGGCGCGCCACTCTAAGTGAACCTAGGTCAACCCAACTTTGTCGATATCTCTCTCACTATGACTCTGGGTGTGTGTCGTGTCTGTGCGGGGCGCGGTGCGCGGTGTGGGTGTCCTCTCGGGGGGTGTGTTGTCTAAAAAACCAGTCTGGTTGAAAATGTGGAGTTTTCGTACTGCTCACTTTTTTGCAATGTGTAGGAACCAGCGGGGAATCCCCGCTCGTTTGGAAAGGTCCCAAGGAAAGGCATGCAAATAGCATGTAGTTTAAAAACGTGTTTAATCACGTTTCTTGAATGATTTTAAAATGAACTTTGAAAAATCAAGAAAATGTAACTGTGACAGGGTAAACCACAAGCAAACACTACTTAACTAATCCAACTATATCAATTAAGATAAAGTAAATAAAAAATAAAATATTAAAAATCAACAAAATGTAACTGTGACAATTTAAACCACAACCAAACAATACTGAAATATTCCAACTCTTCCATTTCAACGAAATAAATTCAAAATGAACTTTGAAAAATCAAGAATATGTAACATAAAGAAAATGTAACTGTGACAAGTTAAACCACAACCAAACACTACTGAAATATTCAAACTCTTGCATTTCAACTAAATAAATTCAAAATGAACTTTGAAAAATCAAGAATATGTAATTGTGACAAGGTAAATCACAACCAAACAGTACTGAAATATTCCAACTCTTGCATTACAAAGAAAGAAAATCAAAATGAACTTTGAAAAATAAAGATAATGTAATTGTGACAAGGTAAAACACAACCAAACACTACTGAAATATTCCAACTCTTGCATTTCAACAAAAGAAATTCAAAATGAACTTTGAAAAATCAAGAAAATGTAACTGTGACAAGGTAAACCACAACCAAACACTAGTGAAATATTCCAACTCTTGCATTTCAACGAAAGAAATTCAAAATGAACTTTGAAAAAATCAAGAAAATGTAACTGTGACAAGGTAAACCACAACCAAACACTACTGAAATATTCCAACTCTTGCATTTCAACAAAAGAAATTCAAAATGAACTTTGAAAAATCAAGAAAATATAACTGTGACAAGGTAAACCACAACCAAAAACTACTGAAATATTCCAACTCTTGCATTTCAAAGAAAGAAATTCAAAATGAACTTTGAAAAATCAAGAAAATGAAACTGTGACACGGTAAACCACACCCAAACACTACTGAAATATTCCAACTCTTGCATTTCAACGAAAGAAATTCAAAATGAACTTTGAAAAATCAAGAAAATGTAACTGTGACAAGGTAAACCACAACCAAACACTACTGAACTATTCCAACTCTTGCATTTCAGCGAAAGAAATACAAAAAGAAAAATGAACAATAAAGAAAATGAAACATTGACATGGTAAAAAAAAAACAAACACTACTGAAATATTCCAACTCTTGCATTTCAGCGAAAGAAATTCAAAATGAACTTTGAAAAATCAAGAAAATGTAACTGTGACAAGGTAAACCACAACCAAACAC